>NW_011495059.1:7495761-7519127 GCF_000754665.1 Bison bison bison | reverse complement strand
TTATCCCTACACCACGCTCAAGAAGTGGATCTCCCTCACCAACTTCATCAGCGAGGCCACCGTAGAGAAGCTGCAGCCTGAGAGTCGGCAGATCTGTGCCTTCTCAGAGGTGCTGCCCGTGCTCTCCATGAGGCACACCAAGGACCGGGTGGGGCAGAATCTCCCACGCTGCGGTGCCGAGTGCAAGAGCTACCAGGAGGGCCTGGCCCGGCTGCCTGAGATGAAGCCTAGGGCCGGCACCGAGATCCGCTTCTCCGAGCTGCCCACACAGATGTTCCCGGCAGGTGCCACGCCGGCTGAAATAACCAGGCACAGCATGGACCTGAGTTATGCCCTGGAGACTGTGCTCAGCAAGCAGTTCCCCTGCAGCCCCCAGGACGTGCTCGGTGAGGAGGAACACGGCTTTGAGAGTGGGCCAGGGGAGGGGTGTGTAGCCGAGCGGCTTGAGAATAGGGAGTCCCTTTTTGATTATTTAGTCTAGTGGTTCCTAAACCTGGCTAGGAGGGGGTCTTACCCAGAATGCTTGTTAAAGGAACAGATTCCCAGGGATTTCCCTAGTGGTCCAGTGGTTCAGAATCCGCCTTGCCATGCAGGGGACTTGAGGTCAGTCCCTGCTCGGGGTACTAAGATCTCACAGGTCGCAGAGCAGCTAAGCCCACATGCTGCAACTACTGACCCTGTGCACCACAACAAAAAATCCTGCATGACACAACTGAGACCTGATGCAGCCAAATAAATAAACAATATATATATATATATATATTTTAAAGGTACAGATTCCCAGGCCTTACCCCTGGAGACTGATTCAAGAGATCTGGAGTAGGTTCCCAGCATTTTACCTGTCTGTCTGCCTGACAGACAAGTGCTGTAGGTGAACCTGATGCAAACAGTCCCGTGTCAGGGAACCCATAGTGTGGCCTCGCCTGCCCACCACTACATTTTACAGATTGAGGTCCATAGAGGGAAGGGATTTGACTGCTAAGTGATACAGTTGAAGTGAGACCGGAGCCCAGGGCTCCCGGTTCCCGGCCCATCCGTGTTCCTGGGAGCCTTCCACCTGCCCCATCGGTTTACTCTTGACTCTCAACCAGAACAGTGATTTTCTTTTCACTGTTACAGTCTTTATTGTTGTTTTCCCCCCTTATTACAAAAAATAACATATTTATCCTTAAAGGAAAACAAAAATGAAAGTCCAAATCCCACCACCTGGAAATAGCCATCTTTGTTCACTTTGTTGTACTTTTCTTTCTTTTTTTTAAACTAGAAACACAGAATGACATTATATAATGATAAAGCACCAGTCCACAAAGAAGACATAGCTATTCTAAATGTGTGTGCAGCAGACAACAGAATTGCAAAACATGTGAATGAAAACTTGATAGAATTGAAAGGTGAAATAGATGGACCCACAACAGTTTTAAGTCTTCAACACTAAACTCAAAAATTGATTGAACAATTAGATTGAAAATCAGCAAATATTTATAGAAATTCAACAATAGCATCAACGAATAGGATCTAATTGATATTTATAGAACATTCCACCCAACAACCTCAGTATATACATTCATTTCAAATCCTTACAGAACATAAACAAGTATGACCATATTCTGGGTCTTAAAACAAACCTTGACAATTTAAAAGGAGTTAAATCATACAAAATGTTTTTAAGATACATACACATTTTTAAGGTACATATTTGTATGTATTTCTCAGTTTAATATGTTTCTGTTTCCTTTTAGTCTTTTTATTCAATTATACGTTTGTGTATATATGATATTTTTACAAAAACAGGATTACAGTATATTATCCTATAATCTGCTTTAATATAAATATTATTCCATGTCACTGAAATGGTCACTTCTCTTTAGTGGCTACTGAACTTCCATAGTTATTGGACCAGCCCCTGTTAATGAATCTTTTAAGATGTTCCTGGTTTCCTTATTGTAAGTGTAAGAGTCTCCTGGTGTGCCCTTCTGCATATTTTGGGGTTGAAATTGTTGGATCAGAGTGTGCATGCTGCCAGGAGAAGGTCAGGCATCTTTGCTGATGAGGTTGTGGCCCATCACCTTTTGACATGGCATTTGACGTGGTGATTTAGCAAAGTCCTCTTCTGACTGGATAGTTGAAGAATGACTTCCTGTTTCAGTTTATATTTCTTTGATTACTAGTGACAGCAAACTTGTCACATCTTTAATAGCTATTAATATTTTTTCTTTTACAAGTCTAATATTTGCATATTTTTCTATTGGAAGATCAGTGAGAATTTTGAATATAGGGCCTTTTATATAATAGGCTCAGCTGATAAAAAGGGACAATTTAAGGGTGTGTATCTATTTTCATTTAATAAGTAACACTTGAAATCCTGGCTTCAAAATGAACAGAAATCCTGTTTTCTACCTCCTAAACATTTCAGTTCTTCAAAGTAATCTTGTGAAAAGGTCTGTTGGAAGGATCACTGTATCTTTATGACAGCTCTTTGAAATTATTTCTCATCTCAATTTAATTTTAGACTAAGCCAGAAATGTATAAATTTAAATGAATGCCCTAAATTCAGAGAAGCAGCTCGTATTTCCACAAACTAACCAGGTAAAGCCAACCGAAGAAGCAAATCATTAACCTCTGTCATACAGAGGAAACGTGACTATATTTTGAAAATATTGATCAAATGTCTAAAACGTCTAGACCCTGTAGCTATCTGCTCAAATCAAACTTAGTTCCACAAGCCTGGGAACAGAGAACTAGTTTTTCCAGGGCTCCAGAAGTGACAGAAATTGGACACCATGTGTTTAAAGAGGTGTTTAGTGTTGAGTACATTTTTTTTTTTAATTTTGGCCACACCCCACAGCATGTGGGACCTTACAGTTCCCTAATCAGGGATCACACCTGCCCCTCCTGCTGTGGAAGGCAGAGTCTTAACCACTGGACCACCAGGGACGTCCCACATCTGTTCTTTTTATGGCCCACGTGTGGATATACCACAGAAGTCCCCCTTAAATTTGAAGCCAGAAAAAACATGTCTGATCAGCAACAGTATATCTTGGCACCCAGAGACCCAGCTGCTCATCCAAGACAATGGCTTCTGGACCATCAGGTCTCTTTGCGACAGGGATCTGCTGGGAATGTGGGAATAATAACTGAGGTTTCTGGAGTGCTATTTTGCACCAAGCGTTAACGCTGAATGCTTTATACGTATTGGGCTGGCCCAAAAATTCATTTGGGTTTTTCCATACGATGTTATGGAAACGCTGGAACGAATTTTGGGGCCAACGCAATACTGTATCGATTCACTTAATCTCTACTGCATCCCTCAAATAAGGAAACTGAAGCATAAACAGATTAAGTAGCTTGCCCAAGGTCACACAACTGGGAAGTGGTGGAGCTGAGACCTGAACCCAGGCAGTTTGGTTCCAGAGCCCATGCTCTTAGTCACAAGCTGCTCATAGCAAGCAAATCATAGAGCTCTATGATTAAACAAACAAAAAATTTGGCTGGCAGGCTCACCCTGGAACAAGTACTCATGAATTTTCCTGTTCTAGAAGGCCCTAGAACTATTCCCACCCAACAGAAATCTGTTCTATCTTTCTGTTGTTCAGTTGCTAAGCATTAGATGTGTGACCTTGGGCAAGTCTCTTGACCTCATCTGTACACTGAGGCAAATACCCCCTTCCCTGACCACCTTATGGAGTTGGGCTGAGGGTTCGGTAGTGTTACACAGCCTTTCCCTGCCCTGAAGCAGACCATCTGCATCAGACTCACCCGGGAAGCTTGTTAGAGCTACAGATGCCAAGGCTCCATCATCTGTCCTCAACCAGGATCTCTCGCAGTGAGGCTCGGGCAGCTTTATTTTTCCCAAGTTCTAGTAATTCAGATGGGCAGCCAGTTTGAGGATCCACTTGGCATAATGTCCACAGACCCATTTTGTTAACTTGTTAAATGGTAGGTAAATACTCAGTGTGCCTCTTCTCTTGCAATCTGATCTTCAGATCAGATCAGTTGCTCGGTCATATCCAACTCTTTGCGACCCCATGAATCGCAGCACGCCAGGCCTCCCTGTCCATCACCAACTCCCGGAGTTCACTCAGACTCACGTCCATTGAGTCAGTGATGCCATCCAGCCATCTCATCCTCTGTCGTCCCCTTCTCCTCCTTCCCCCAATCCCTCCCAGCATCAGAGTCTTCTCCAGTGAGTCAACTCTCTGCATGAGGTGGCCAAAGTACTGGAGTTTCAGCTTCAGCATCATTCCTTCCAAAGAAATCCCAGGGCTGATCTCCTTCAGAATGGACTGGTTGGATCTCCTTGCAGTCCAAGGGACTCTCAAGAGTCTTCTCCAACACCACAGTTCAGAAGCATCAATTCTTCGGCGCTCAGCCTTCTTCACAGTCCAACTCTCACATCCTACATGACCACAGGAAAAACCATAGCCTTGACTAGACAAACCTTTGTTGGCAAAGTAATGCCTCTGCTTTTCAATATGCTATCTAGGTTGGTCCAAAACCAGTTGGGTTTCTCATGGCTTGAGTTTATAGCAGTTCAGCAAACGTTTATTGAGCAGCTGCTAGGTGCAAAACCCCATGCCAGGCTCTGGAGGAGTGACAAGGCTAGACAGCCACTTCTGGCTGAGGTCCAGTGGCTCTGATGGCTTAGTAGAGTCAGCCAGCACCCCGCTCCCTCAGGTTCATCGCTCCTCTCTGCACCTTTCAGGTGAGCTCCAGTTTGCCTTCGTGTGCTTCCTGCTGGGGAATGTGTACGAGGCCTTCGAGCACTGGAAGCGGCTCCTGAACCTTCTGTGCCGGTCAGAAGAGGCCATGGTGAAGCACCACAGCCTCTACGTCAACCTCATCTCCATCCTGTACCACCAGCTCGGCGAGATCCCTGCCGACTTCTTTGTGGACATTGTCTCCCAAGACAACTTCCTCACCAGCACCTTACAGGTGAGTGGGCTTCTGGCTGACACCCAGGTGGATCAGAATGAAGGCCAAGGTGTGTGAAAGCACCCACAGAGGCTTACATTTCTGTCTCTTGCTGTTCTTTCCTTGGGGCTTCCCCAGGGACTCGGTGGTAAAGAATGTGCCTGCCAATGCAGGAGATGCAGGTTTGATCCCCACTTTGGGAAGACCCCCCAGAGAAGGAAATGGAAACCCACTCCAATATTCTTGCCTGAGAAATCCCATAGACAGAGGAGCCTGGTGGGCTGTAGTCCAAGGGGTCACAAAAGAGTCGGACACGACTTGGCGACTGAACAACAATGCTTTCCTGAGCCAAGCTTTCTTCACTTCAATTTCCTAATCATAGACTATTCCCTGGTTCTCTTTCTCCTACTCAATTGTAAACTCCATAATGCCAGAGACCCTCTCTCTGTACCCTCTTCTCCCTGCCTCACCCCAACATGCCTAGCAGTGGGGCACTTGGAATTTGAATCAGCCCCACCCCTCGAGCAACTGCACTCAAAACAGTTTTTCTTTCTCCTGGCCTAGAACTGTGAGTTGCTGCAACCCAGTAGGACAGAGTTTGGAAGCTAGTTATTCCCAAGGAAACATCTGCAACTGCTTAGATCTCATTTAAGCACGAAAGTAACTTTGATTTCCTGTTCAAACAAAATGTGCCAATTTCTGCAGAGATTCTCTGATAGAAAAAAGTGAAATTTGCTTTTAACTCAGCAATTAAATTTTCATTATGAGTGGTAATTAGGGAAGAAGCTTCAAACAACTTAAAATCTTCATCCTGTGCTATTTCCTCCCTTTGCAAACAGATTAGCTCCCTTTATGTTCTTGGGACAGCCTCTGTCACTCACGTTTTGTAACTTTCTCTAGTGTAGAAGAGGCAGAGCTGCAGGCTGTCAGTTTCCATACTTTCTGTTCCAGGACTGCTTTCTTCTCCCTGTGTGGGAGACCCCCATAGGCCTACCCCTTGAAAGGGGGCCGTTCACTCATCTCCCACTCCCACGCATGGTAAGGGGAGGAATGAACAGTCATGAAATGCCTGTTGACATTTAATGGGCACCATGCTTCTCTGTCTATGTGGGTTCCCTCATTTGATCTCTCTGGAGCACCATAAGGCAGGGAGGATTATTCCCATTTTACAGATGAGAACACTGAGACTTACAAAGGTTAAATCATTCACATAAGGTCACACAACTGGTAGGTGGCAGAGTCAGGATTTGTACCCAGGCCTGAGCCTTGATTTCAGGCCTGTGCTTATGCCCCTACGTACTGAATACAGTGTCTCTCCCTCTGGAAAGAGTCTTGATTGACATTAGTGGCGACACCATCAGGGGCCTGTTTCTCAGACGTAAAGAACACTTTTCTAAAACCAAAATGCTGTCGCAAGAGTCCCTGTGATCAAGCAGCTGCGATAAAACTCTGGATGTTGAAGGACATGTGCAGACGAGGGATGAGTCAGGCAAGCTGATGGTTTGAGCCTGGCATATTCCACTTCATACAAGTTATAAAACTGCCCTTTTATTGGTTTTTGATGTAACAGAGAAATTAAATCCCTTTATTCTTCCTCTGCAGGGGAAATCCGCTCCACAGTTACTGGGTTGTGGGTTGCAGAGCAGTAGGAGGCCTCAGCCTGCTAACCTGCCTCTGGCAGTGGCTGTGGCCCGCGGGAATACACACTGCCCTTGCGATGTGCATTAATGCTGTCGCGCAAACACAGGAGAGCCACACTATGTCACTGGCTGTCCCAGCCATTGTCAGCGCAACCAACAGCTGAGCTCTAATTGCTGAGGCTTTGTTGCCAGCGATGATTTATGAAGCAGAAAGGGCCCAGCTGGATTGCTCAATATCCAGGTGGGGTGTGCAAAGCTGATGGTTAGAGGCATTCTGTCTTTGGAGTTTTCACCAAGAAAATTCAGTGTCATTATTTGGAAAAATCCAGGACACGTGCCTTTTAAAAAATAAATCAGCATCTGTTTTTGCGCATCCTTTCTTTATGTACAACATTCTTCTGAAAGTGTTGAGGGACACATACGTGAGTTACCCTCTTTCTTGGAGGTACAGAACACTTTTCTGAAGCCAGCATACTGTTGGGAGTCCCTGTTATCAGGTAGCTGACGTATAACTCTGGAAGTTGAAGGACTTGTGCGGTGGCTTCACTTCATTGATTTAGCAGGTATTTGCTGAGCACCTGCTGTATACAAGGCTCTGATCTAGGATGGGAAATATAGCTATGAGCAAGACATAGTCCCTTGGAGTTTATGTTTTGGTGGGAAAGTAAACAAATGAATTAACCAAATGACTCCAGATAGCATTAAGTGTTTTAGAAGGCAGCACCATTTCCCTAACCCAGGCCTTTTGGTCTCATCTGAATTGCATCAGACTTTACAAGCTTCCGTGTTTATCCCTATTAATCCGTCTGTCTCGCACTCTGCCACCAAAAGGCACCTGTGAGCCTGGCTCTCTGTGGTCCTTACTGCCTGCAAACCTAGGTCACGAGGTCCATGCTGATCCTGCTGCTAACCTGTTCTCTGGCGTCTCCTTTCTTCCCTTTTCCCCATCAACCGCAGCGGCAGTGGTCTCCCTGCAAGTCGCCAGACCTGCTATGTTGTCTCATGCTTCCCTTTTATTTTCTTAACTGTAAAAAATACATAACGTGAGATTTACCCTCATAATAATTTTTTAAGTGTGCAGTTGTTGTTCAGTCACTAAGTCGTGTCTGACTCTTTGCAACCCCATGGACTGCTCTGTCCTCTGCTGTGTCCTGGAGTTTGCTCAAAGTCATATCCATTGAGTTGGAGATGCTGTCTAACCATCTCATCCCCTGCTGCCCGCTTCTCCTTTTGCCTTCAGTCTTTCCCAGCATCAGGGTCTTTTCTAGTAATTCAGCTCGTCACACCAGGTGGCCAAAGTATTGGAGCTTCAGCTTCAGTATCAGTCCTGCCAGTGAATATTCAGGGTTGATTCCCTTTAGGATTGACTGGTTGGATCTCCTTGCAGTCCAAGGATACAGTACAGTATTGTTAACTATGAATAGAGTGGATCTCTAGAACTTTCTCATCTAATACAACTAAAACTTTATACCCATATTTCACGTCTTCTTAACTGAACCTTGCTTTTCTCCCTGCCTGCTGTGTACTCCTCATCCCACAAGGTGCCCACTAGGCATCGCTCTCTGTGGTGCCATCTCTGATCTCTCCCTCCTTTCCATACTATTAGCCTGCTTTGTACTTGTCACTGTTACACGGCACAGGCTGTGTTTGCTGAAATGTATGTATTGTCTGTCTGACTTCCCCACTAAGCCATGGGCTTTTTCCAGAAGCCTACTTTTTGTCCATCTGGTTATCTTCAACACCTAGTTGAGGTTTAGCACTTATCTTACTTTGTGTTACTGGGTGTTTTTAGATGGACACAGCGCATAATTCCTGTGACAGTGTAAATAGATGACCGTGCTACAATACTGTAAACAGTGAAGTCCGATCAAAGAGTATTAGGAGCACCAGAGAGGGTTGGTTGGTTGGTTCATTCACATGGGTTGAGATTTAAGAGATGGAGGGTCAAGAATGGCTTTTTTGTAAAGGGGGGCATTTGGCCATGAGCTTTAAGGATGACACAGATTTCAACGGGCAAAATGTGGAAAAGATATTACAAAAGTTTGTTTCGCTTTTTCCATGGTGAGTTACACTGATGCCATCTTGGCACTGAGATCCAGTCCCCCCACACACAGGCACTCACCTCCGGGTGTTTGTGAGGGAATGAATCAGCCCATAAAAGCCTTCCTCAGCAGTCGCCTGCTCTCCCCACAGGTCGCCAAGTGGAAGCAGCTTTCCTACTTCAGAGTTTAAACGGCTGCTGCCCACAGGGAGGGACTGGTGTCTGTGAGTGAGCACTTAGCCACATTAGCTTGGGTAAAATCAACCATGTAATGCCCTCTGCCATTAGAGGCCCCTTTGAATAGATGCCACTGGGATTTTTACAAATCCCGTGGATTTAGCATGAATAAAAATTATTTGTTTTACAAAAATAGATACAGTTTTTTCTTTTACTTAAAGCAACTTGAGTCATCATGATTTGTTTAAAGCCAATGAAAGGATAATCTGATTTAATAGTATGTTATAAAGTGAGTTATGTACAAAATAAGAATTCTTATTGCTGATTGCATAGCCTTTAGGCATATAGTCATGTAACCTTTTTTTTTTTTTTTAAATACTTTTAGTCACAGTAGGCCAAATAGGCTTTCCAGCTTCATTTCTTGCCAGTATTCTAAATACTGTCCATCTTTAACTCTCAAGGGAGAACACTAGCTCTGACAATGTCTATAGCACAGGCACACCTTGGAGATATGGGTTCGGTTCCAGGCTACCACAATAAAGCAAATATTGCCCAAAGTGAGTCACATGAATTTTTTGGTTTCCCAGTGTATATGAAAGTCATACACTGGGACTTCCCTGGTGGTGCAGTGGCTAAGACTCCATGCTCCCAACACAGGGGGGTCAGGTTCGATTCCTGGTTGGGGAACTAGATCCCACGTGCTGCAGCTGAGGCTTCACATGTTGCAGCTGAAGATCCTGTGTGCCATGACTAAGTCCCAGTGCAGCCAAGTAAAGAAATTTATTTTTTAAAAGTCATATACTGTCATATACTATAGTCTATTAAGTGTTTAATAGCATTATGTCCCAAAACAACCTTAATGAAGAAATACTTTATTCCCCAAAAAATGCTAACCAGCATCTGAGCCCTCAGATCAGATCAGATCAGATCAGTGGCTCAGTAGTGTCCGACTCTTTGCAACCCCATGAATCGCAGCACGCCCGGCCTCCCTGTCCATCACCAACTCCCGGAGTTCACTCAGGCTCATGTCCATCGAGTCAGTGATCTGAGCCCTCAGAGAACTGTAATCTTTTTGGTGGTGAAAGGTTTGAAATATTTTGAGAATTGCAAGAATGTGACATAGACACAAAGTGACCAAATGCTGTTAGAAAAATGGCACTAATAGACTTGCTTCATGTAGGGTTACCACAGACCTTCAATTTGTAACAACATGCAGTGCCGTGAAGTGCAGTACAACAGCGTATACCTGTGTTTTATCATCACACCAGCCATGATGAACTCCACCCACCTGCTCCTACACCTCCTGCTGTCAGCTGTCACCTCTGCACATTTCCTGTACATGTTGTGTTTAGCCCTCACAACAGTTTAAGAAGTTAAGCATATAATCCCATTTTACTGATTTCCTTACTGATGAGGAAACAAATAATTTTGCCCAGGATTGCCAGAGCTGGTGGATGACAAGGCTGAACTTTAATTCTGAATCTCCCATATGTGATTAGTGCCCCAGATAAAACATCCTAAGTTCTTTAAATTGACCTTAGAAAGCATGATTGCTGCTGCTTTTTGTCTTCTTGATAATCACTGTGAAGTGATAGTCTTGCTTTTAACACCACTTTCTTCTGCAAGTGAAAATAAAATGTCCTACCTCTGGCTAGTTTCATTCTAAGTTGAATAATCATCTGGGAGTTTAAAAAACTAGAAAATTGCATCTTTTTGGTCTAGCCAAAAAATAGGATAAGAAGTGACTCAGCTATCTACTGTGGCATTTGGAATTTCTCAAGGTGACCTGACTGAACTCAATTTATTTAACTTGGGTTTAAAAGAAAGCTTTCACTTTTCTGACTAAAATAATTTACAATTTTACAATATATAGACTTAATGATAGATGTATTAATACCTTTTTTTTTACATTTGAAGAAAAATCCCCAATGGGTTTGCTTTTAGTTTTAGATAAATACAGATGTTTGTAAAATGTTTTTTAAAAATATCCAGGGTTAATATTCCCATATTAAGGTGATTCATTTCTCAGTGATTTTAAAAAGTTTACTGTTTCACAGTAACCAGATCATTACTAAATTTACATAAGAAGGCATACAATTGATCTAAAAATAAGAGAATCAAAGTAAATTGTCTAAACATCTGTCTCAATGTGAAACTCTAAATATCTCCTCTTCTGAATGGTGAATTTTGTAAACTCTTGGGACAAAAATAGATCAGTGGGTCCCAGGGCTAGGGACAGGGGAGGATTTGATCCCTAAGGGACAGCATGAGGGAATATTTTTGGAGTGATGGAACTGTTCAATATCCTGATAGTGATGGGATGTGGGCCTTTAAACTCATAGAACTAGGTACCAAAAGAAAAAGCTATAAACAGATATTTATCTGTCTTGATTATGTCATATACTGGTTGCCTGGGTATATTGTTGTTTGTTGTTTAGTCGCTCAGTCGTGTCTGACTCTGCGACCTCATGGCCTGTAGCTTGCCTGGCTCCTCTGTCCATGGGATTTTCCAGGCAAGAATACTGGAGTGGGTTGCCATTTTCTTCTCCAGGGTATCTTCATGACCCAGGGATCAAACCTGGGTCTTTTGAGCATCTCCTGCATTGCAGGCAGATTCTTTTACCACTGTGCCACTGGGGAAGTCAGTGTATGGATGTATACATTCATCAAAATGAATCAAACATTTTAAGTGGATGAATTTAATTGTAAGTAAATTATGCCTCAATAAAGTTGGTTTGTTAAAACAGTGAACCTGGACTGTGCCCTGGGTCTTGGAGGCCCACAGAAGGCACAGTTCCAGAAGAACCTGGTCTCCAGGCCCCTTGGCTCCCCACAGGCACTGCTAAAATATCAAGGATGGATTAAGTCTGTGTCAAGACAAAAAGAAGGTCTTGGTAGGGAAGAAGGATTTCAGTTTCCCTACTTGGACTGCATCTTGCTTGACATGTATCACTTGCTCAGCATTTATCACCATCCTCATCTGTACAATGGGAATAGTAATTTCCTGTCCTCCTACCTCCAGGTTTGTAGCAAGGATTAGACTGAAAGATTCTTCAAAAAGGACATAGCACTTTTTAAATCTGAAGCCTTATTTTTCAGACTGAAGGCTTCTGTTGTACCTGCCTAGAGTTGATGTTGCCCCGCTGGTGATGGGGAGTGTGAACGATGAGTCTGAGCCCAGCCTGTTTCAGTCCCTTGCTGTTGGCTGTTGCTGAATGCGGGGTGATCCCTCCATCTCATTCATATCCATTCAGGGAGCATCCTGTGGGCTCTAACTCTGTGCCAGGCCCTGGGCAATCTGCCATGTGGGTCACATGGATAATTAGGGAGTGACCTCTACTCTGAAGGGGCATAGATCACAGATGCAAGCAGAGAGGGAGAAATGCCATAAGGGAAGCTCAGGCGTGGTACTGGGGGAGCAGAGGTTGGAGCAGTTCCTTTCAGCTTGGGCTTTTATAAGAGTCCTGTCACAAGGAGATGGCCTGTGAACCAGTGGCATTCAGGGGCCTTGTAAATAAGCCACCTCCTCCCCAGGATGAGTCCCTTACTCTGTCCAGCACCATCACATAATTATTGAGCAATCATTTGGTGCAGGCACTGTGCCAAAGGAACCCAGAAATGGATTTTCATAGAACCTATGGTTGTCTTTCGTTCATTAAACATATCATGGGTCCTTTTTATATGTCAGACTTCATACCAGGGGAGCGGGATGCAGGTATGTAAAGGAGTCAGCGCTTTGGAGTTGCTCCTCATCTCTTGGGAGAGCTCAGTAGTAAATGGATTAGCACTGACCGAGAGTGAGACTGTGTCCCATGTAACCCTGGGCACCAGGGGAGCGCAGAAGAGCACCTGGTCCATCCGTGGTCTGGGAAGACATCCCAAAGGGGTGGCGTCTGAGCTGAGCTTGGGTCACTAGTAGAAAACAGTAGGTGCAGGAGGAGAAGGCAGGGGTGGAAGGGGGCTATAAGCAGAGGGAATCGCCTGTGTGCGCAGAAACACAGAAGAGATGATGGAGCATCTTTGGGTTGCTGCTCAAGGCAGCTGGAGAGGAAGGACTGTGAAGCGAGTAGCACAGTGTACCATGTAAGGAGTGGAGGCTTTTGCTAATTGAGCCATCAGGACCCCTGGAGACAGACCCATGAGGGTGCAGGGCCTCCAGCGCTAAGGCCGTTTGCAACAAAGCTTCTCTGCTTCCCGAACCAGGCCCCTCCCTGAGTTCAGCGCTCCAGAGCAAGCTCCATTAGCCGCCTGCAGACAGGCCGCCGGCTTCCCCACTGCCCACTGGCCACCGAGCTCGCACAGCCCCTCTAATTAGTTATTGATCCCGTGTTTTGTTGTGGCTGTGCTTCCTGCTCCTGTGTTTAGTCGATTCTCAAGTAATGAAACCAAATTCTGTAACCCCCCCACCTTCTGCCTCTGTACCCCCTCCCCTGTCACTTCTGTCCCTGCTCCCACCCGAACAGAGTGGCTGCAAACAAAGACTACAAACGTGAGCCTCACGCCACCTGCCAACGGGAAGGCAGTGGAGCGGCAGGCGGGAGGGGGTTGTCTCTAGAAGCGGCTGCAGAGTCCACCTGTTACCTTTGTCAGGTCAAGACCCCTGGAGCCCATATTCCTTCCATGGTGGTCTACGGCCACTGGGGCACGAGGGTGACGTGGATCAAATTGCTGCTGTCACCCTGATGCCGCTTGTCTAGGGTGGTCTTGCAGGGAGCCAGTGAGTAGTCTGGGAAAACTACTTCCTTTCTGGTAATTTTGACCCAGGCATTTAACTCCCCTTAGCTTCCGTTTCCATAATAGAGTTGGACACAACTGAGTGACTTCACTTTCACTTTTCACTTTCATGCATTGGAGAAGGAAGTGGCGACCCACTCCACTGTTCTTGCCTGGAGAATCCCAGGGACAGCGGAGCCTGGTGAGCTGCTGTCTGTGGGGTTGCAGAGTCAGACATGACTGAAGCGACTTAGCAGCAGCAGCAGCAGCAGCAGTGTGTCTTCCCAGGGCCTTGTGAGGATCTATTGGGCTACTCTGTGAAACTTCTTTGAAAATAGTAAAATAGTGTGAGGAGGAGAAATGAGTTTGCTATCATTCTTAGAAGGGATTGAGATCCAGGACAGTCTGAAATGGAGTTTCAGATGTAGAGAAAATTACTCTTGTTTGCCCCTGCCCGCGTTTCCGCTAGTCATAAAGAATCCACCTGCCAATGCAGGAGACGTAAGAGATGCGGGTTCGACCCCTGGATTGGGAAGATCCCCTGGAGGCGGGCACGGCAGCCCACTCCAGTATGCTTGCCACACCCATTTGGGTTGCTGTTGTGAACAAAAAGAAACAGAAAATAAAAGATGTTAGAGATGTTGGATTGCTGATGGAAATGTAAGAATGGCACAGCCACTGTGGAAAACAGTATGGTGGTTCCTCAAAGCATTGAATAGAATCACCTTATAATCCCACAGTCCATTCTGGGTATATACCCCCAAAGAATCAAAAGCAAGGCTTCTGTAAGAGATATTTTTAGATTCATGTTCATAGCAGTATTATTTATAATAGCCAAAACATAGAAACAACCCAAATGGCCGTTGATAGATGAACGGAAAACAAAGTGTGGTATATACATACAATGGAATATCATTCAGCCTTAAAAAGAAGGAAATTTCTAGTGCATGCTATATGAGTGAGCCTTGAGGACATTATGCTAAGAGAAAGAAGCCAGGCACAAAAGGACAGATATTGTATGATTCCACTTATATAAGGTACCTGTTGGGGATTTTTTGTTGTTTTTTAGTCGCTAAATCATGTCCTACCCTTTTGCAGCCCCTTGGGCTATAGCCCACCAGGCTCCTCTGTCCATGGATTTCCCAGGCAAGAATACTGGAGTGGGCTGCCATTTCCTTCTCCAGGGAATTTTCCCAACCCAGAGATAGAACCCACATCTTGTGCATTGGCAGTTGGGTTCTTTTACCACTGAACCACCAGGGAAGCCCCATGAGGTACCTGGAGTAGTCAGATTCATAGAGATTGAAAGTAGAATGATAGTTACCGGGGGCTGGAGGAGAGGGGATGAGGAGTTAGTGGGTATAAAGCTTCAGTTGGGGAAGATGAAAAAGTTCCAGAGATGGTTGCATAATAATGTAAATATACTTAATGCCACTGAACTGTACTCTTAAAATCGTAAATGGTATATATATTTAGTGTATGTATTTAGTACAGTGTTTTAAATGATAATTTTTTAATGGTTAAAATGGTATATTTTGTGTTATGCATATATTGCCACAATTTAAAAAAAATCAAAGACCGCTTTTAAGGAGACTACATACCTCACATTGTATGCAGTGCGTACCCACACCTGGAGTCCGTTTAGACTAGAGCAGCAGTTCACCCTCAGCGGGTTAGGGCCTGGGGCTTTTTACGGGACCTAGGGGCTATAAGCCCCCCACACCTTTCTTAGCACCAGCTGGTGTCGCTGCTGCCTGTTTTTCTAAGTTCCTGCCCAGGTGCCCAGTAGATCTCACCAGAGGGCAGGGCCGGGTGATGGCCCTGCTGGCCTTATTCTCAGTGGGGCATCTCTGCCCAAGACAGTAATTTTCCATTCCAGTCCTGCCCCAGCTTCTCATCTGGGCTTGGACCTTCTTTCTTGGTTTGGGGGAGAGCACAGCAGGTGTCCTGAGTCTGTGCCAGCAGCAGCTGATCCTCCCGCCCCAGAGAGCCGAACACCCGAAGGAAATTTCCACCACTTTCTCAGCCCCTGCGTGTTCTCAGGAGTGACTTCTCCTCTGTTCTCTGTAGGTTTTCTTCTCCTCTGCCCGCAGTGTTGCTGTGGATGCCACTCTGAGGCAGAAAGCCGAAAGGTTCCAAGCTCACCTGACGAAGAAGTTCCGGTGGGACTTCGAGGCGGAGCCTGAGGACTGCGCCCCAGTGGTGGTGGAGCTCCCCGACGGTGTGGGGACGGGCTAAGTGGGAGAGCTCTCGGCCAGGGGAGGCCCCTTCCCCACGGCTGCAGTCCTGGCTTCTCCATTCACCCATGCAGCTGGGACCTGCTGGGGCAGGAACCCTGCTAGGTTCTGAAAGATGGGGCCAGAATCCCCTCCTTCACCAATAATCAAGTCCCTTCAGTGCCAGAGAGGCTGCTCCCCATCTAGCAGGCACCTTGTGGGTTTCCTGTCAGCCAGGTTGTGGTGCTAACCCAACTGAATTCCACACGGGCTCTTGGGAGAGACCTGCCTCAGCAGCAGTCTACTTCCTTCCAGAAGAGAAGCTGTTGAGCCACAAGCCCGAGATTGCTTATTCCATAGAGTGGTTTCAGGAAACCCTGGACTGCCCAGGAGTCTGAGATGTCAGTTGTTGACTTTTTAAAAGTTAAACACAGGGTAATAGGGAAATGAGCCAGAATTCCTGCCTGCCTCTTGTGGATGGGAACACATCACAGAAAACATGGGCCTGTGACCTCTCTGGAGCCCCAGGTTGAGGAGGGCGAAATAAGACAATGGGTTAAATCTGGCGAGTGGTCAGCTCTTGCAGTCTCTGAAGTTCCTTGCTCCTGTCCAGAGGTCCCAGTGGATAACCTTCAAGATGGTTGTGGCCCCTGAACTCAGAGGCCTCGCTAGTGCCACTCACCTCCCACCTGTTCCACTCTGAGGCCTCAGACCCAGAAGTGGCCCTTAGCAGCCCTCCCAGATGGCCCTGTTCCTCACCAGAGTCACCACGACTGTTTCTGATGACCTGGAGATTCAGCAACAAAGAGAATGGTTCTTGCTCTGGACAGGCTTCATTGGCCTCCTGGAAATTCTGCATCTTTATCCAGAGCTCTAGAGATGACCTTGTCAGCTTGGGTCCCCCTGTCCTGCTGTGGAGACCACAGGAGTGGATGATGGTTCCTGTTTCCTGGGTGTCCTGAGGGGCTCGCCCATCACGCACCCAGGCCCTGGCACCCTGGCCTCACACTGCTGTACCTTGATGAGGGTCCCTGTCCCACTGCCTCCCAAGGCTGCGGCTCACACCAGGTTTCTGAGTGAGAATCCCCACTGGTTAAGACTTTTAGTTCCACTTGTTTCCTTGGAATTGTTTTTCCAAGAGCATAATGTACATTAAAGTCTTGGAGTTGAGACCAAATCCCTTTGTGTGAGTCTCTTGCGGATGCACAGGGCCCCACGCAGTCAGACACTGTCCTGAGCCACACATGTCCTCCCCGCCAGGTGCCAGAAGACCCTGCCCACCTCTGCAGGCTCTGAGGAGGCAGGCGGCCAGCGACGTCGCCTGTCACCATGGGGCCTGCGGGATGAGCACACCAGAAGGAGGGATCGAGGCCCTGTATCTATCTAGTAACTAGCAGATTCACCTTGTGTGGGTCTGCTATTCTTTTTCTCCCCAAAGCCCACTCATCAGAACTACCTGGGGAGCTTGTTAAAAGTGCAGATTCCAAAGGAATGAAGCCCTGATCCGTTCAGCAGCATACATGAACCTTGAAAACACTGTGCTGAGTGAAAAAAGCCAGCCACCAAGACAGCGTGTCCTGTGATTCTGTTCGTATGAATCGTCCAGACTGGACAAATCCGAGGAGACCAGGGATGAAAGAGAGAAATGGGGGATGACTGCTAATAGGTACCAGGTTTCTTTTCAGGATGATGAACAGGTTCTGGAAGTAGATAGTTGGGGCGGTGGTTCAACTATATAGTGAAAACCACTGAAAGTGCACACTTAAAAATGGTAGATTTTATGGTGTGTAAATTGTCATTTCAACTTTTCGAAGTTCAAGCTTCTAAGTCCCACCCTACAGAAACTAAGACAGTCAGTCTGGATGCGGCCTGGGTTCTGAGGCACGCTCGGTTTTGACTTAATACCTAGAAGTAACAGCATCGCAGTTTAGTACTTGGAGCTCCATTGAGACAAGTTGCTCCCGATGACCTTGTCAAGGCAACACCTGGAAGCTGGGCCACGTGACCTTGTTCTCTAACCTTGTTGGTCTCATGTCTATACAGACACCCCTCTCTGCCCACCGACACAAATGGGTTAAGGAAAGGTAGCTACAGTTTAGAAGTACTCTGTTCTGTCACTTAATCCTCACAACAGTACTCTTATTATCCCCAGTGCTCTTATTATCCCCATTTTGCGGATAGGAAAATAGGCTCAGAGAGCTTCATTTTACCAGGGCCCCATAGCTCATAAGGATTGGGGCAGGAATCAAGCCAAGCCTGTTGGTGCCCAGAGCCCATGCTCTTCACTGCATCCACTATGATTTACTCCTTCCCTACCCTTCCCTGTGCAGGACAACCTTCCTCTCTCTCTGCATCCCCAGGTCTAACCTTGGCCCTGTTGACAGCCAGCTGTGTGACCTTGGACAAGACACATACATTCTCTGGGCCTCAGTGTACTTACGTATAAAGTGAGAGGGTTTGCTTGGAGTGGAGATTTCTGGTTTAGACACTCCAGTCTCCTTCAGACTCCCTCCACTTAAAAAATGGACCCCTGTGTCATTTTAAATGTTTTCAAAGGGAAACTACATTCACACGAGGTAATACGGCTGAGCTGACAACAACAACAACAATAGGTCTCTTGTTTGGGGCTGGAGTGACAGCGACACTGTGTCTTCTCCTGCTTGTCCCAGCTGGCAGTCCTCTGTGTGTCTTTGATGAATAAAAAATGTGAAAACAAATTAATTATTACTTAACACTTGCAGTGTTTTTGGAAGGCAGAAACCTTGAAAACCATGAACCAGTGGCATCACTGATCTCTAAGCTCCCTTCCAGTTCTAACACATTTAAAAGTGAAGCTATTGGCAGGACCTGGCCTGATTTTCAAATCCCCTCAAATGTAGGCCTCCTGGGGTCTGGCTCTTATTTGCCAGGCTGCTTTATCCTATTAACAGAATCAGCAGAGGTAGCGATTCCCCAACGCCTTCCGCTGTCCCTGTGACAAACCCTGCTGCTCCGGGGCCCCGCTCCGGCTCATTTCTCACCACTTGAGGAGGGGAGGAGTTCCCCGCCACTGATTGCCTCTTCCCACCGGTAATTACTTTCCCAACATCATCCCCTTGTAAATATTATTTAATATTCTCAGGGCTCTGTGACATGTTGGTTTCTCCAACTAATCAGACTCTGGCTTGACTGAGATGCCATCCCCTGCTGAAACGCGGGCTGGAAGAGCAGAGGATGCCGTGGCAAAGCCATCGCTGAGTCACGGCTGCCAAGACCAAAAGCAGGACGGAGCTGGGCAGCTCACCTGAGCTACCTGTGAATACTGGAGGCAGTGCGGTCCTGTGACTCCGCAGAGCCACCCCCGCAGGCCATGGCACTGCTTTACCCAGAGCTCACCACAGCTGGGCCAGGCAGCCTTTGCAGTCGTTAGGCCCTTCCAGTCCCTTCTTCTGCAGCATCCAGTGTCTGTCTCTGGGGCTGGCTTGTTCTCCTCACAAACCCTGGGCACCTGCTATGGACTGGCAGGGGGCCTCCCTGCTGAGATGGGGGTTGAGGACCAAATGTAATGTCAGCTGCTCCCTGCTGAGGGGAGGGGCAGGAGCATGTCCAGCCCCTCCCCCCACCTGCTAGGCCTTCTGTCCTGTGTCCTCAATCTGGGGCTCACCTGCACAGACTCAATAGATGTCTCTGGAAAACAAGGATCCTCAGGGTTCTCAGGCTGTCAGTTAAAAACCCTTGGTGGGAGGAAGGTAGGAGAAGTCAAGAGGCTTCAGTGCAATGTCAGATGGCCAGTTTCAAAGCAACTGCACAAGGGCACCATCCTTGCATCTCTGTCTTGCTTCTTCCCTCCCCAGATTGCTCTGTTTTCCCTCTCTCTGCCTCCAGACGTCTTTACCTGGCTCAAGTCTGGGCTCTGCCTGGCCAAGGGGGATGCCGACAGATGGAGTTTCGTCTTGAGGAGACAGAGCTGTGGAATGAGAAGCAGTTGGAAGAAAAATGTGGGACCTTCACCCAAGAACAGAGAGGCTGGGAGAGCTGTCTTGAAAGAGGAGCTCTCTGCATCCTTCAGAAGGCAGAGCAGAGACTCCAAACTGCAGGAGGCAGAGCTTGGCTTCCCTTCTTTACCCAACTCACACTTTCTGAGCGCCTGTCCCTGGGCGCTTACATTCCAGTGAGGTGAGGGTTGGGGACAGCAGGCAATAAGCGTAATAAGTAGACTACAGACTATGTGAGTTGTGAGAAATGCTCTGGAAAAAGAGCAGAATGAAGGAAATGGAGAGTCCTGGCAGGGCAAGAGGACATGATGCAATTTAAACGGGGTGACATTTGAGCCAAGACTGGAAGGAGGTGAACAAGTGAGCCATGCAGGTATCTGGGGCAAGAGTGTTCCAGGCAGAATGAACAGTGCGTGCAAAGGCCCTGGGGCAGCAGCGTGTCTGGCGTGTCAGAGGAGCACCAGGGGGTCAGCTTTGTGTGAGTGTAGTGATAAAAGCAAAAAATGGAAGGAGAGACCATCTCCAACTGTGCAGAGGGATCAGGTTGTCCCAGGCTTATAGACTGTGGCAAGAATGTTGCATTTTACTCAGTGAAATGGGATCCATTAGAGGATTTTAAGCAGAAGAGTGACGTGGTCTGATTTTTGTTTTAACAGGATCACCAGCTGCCCTGTTGGAAATAGACTGCAGGGGAATGGGTGGAAGCAGGGAGACCAGTAAGGAGGCTGGTGCAATGGAGCGGACGGGTGATGCTGACTTGATGAGGGTGGGATCACGTGTGCATGCTAGGGCTGGACTCATGACTCAGATCAGGGATGTACTGGATGTCTTTCCAGGGCTCTTCTACCCTGATAATCCCTCCTCTTAAGTCTCAGAACCTGGGCAGACTACTGACTCATTGGGTCCCCCACACTACGAGTCCCCTGTCAACTCTCCCATCAGCGATCTGCCAGTCCTGCCAGTTCCCAGGTGTCCATGTGGTACCTTAGTGCAGGTGGGGCGATGATCAAGGGCTGGGGAGGAACTCACAGGGATTCTGGGTGGTGGGGCGGAGGCAGGGCCTCGACGGCTCTGTTGAGAAACCATAAGTGAATCAGGGCCACCGTAGGCTGTGCTTGCACTGCCAGCACCCGTGCGGCTGTTCTTCTTGCTAGTGCTTGACGAGGAGGGTCACGCTGGGTTCTCACAACTAACAGAAAGTCAAGGGTTGTTGGTACTAATTTGTCCTGGACAAGAATCATTCACGCACCCACTTCCCCCAGGGGATGTCCGTGGACTTCCAGGGGACTAACATGAACTGGCGTGGAGTTGAGGGCCTCCCTCCTCACAGCTGGGAACGTGTTGGGAATGAGCTTCACCTTATTCCGGCCGAGCTCCAGGTCTTTGAGGAAGGTCTTATCATTCCTTATTGTGTAGACAGGAGTCAAGGTGAGAGAGGTGAGGCACCGGCGACCGAGTCTCCAAGCCCGAATCCCAGCCTGAGTCCAGTACAGCCCTGCCATCACACAGCTCTCCTTAATAAGGACGGTTACATAATCTGGGATAATTACCAGTGGATCAAGGCTGCCAGCCTGGTAACTGGCAGTGTCAGCCACTTACAAGAGTGGTGGGCAGGCCCCGCTGGCCTCTTGGTTCATGACAGCTGCTAATGTTTCCACCCAGACTCTTAGTGTCCGGATCTGGCCTTGGCCACGATGGACTGACTGGTTCAAGCGAGGTGGCACCTGGGTGTGGGAGGAGAGGGGGCAGCATTTGGTCCAGAAGAAGGCTGCTTCTAGCCTGTGCGGACCACTGGGGCCCCCAAGGGGCTGCTCAAGTCTGGGGTACGCCTGAGCCGGGGCCTTTCCACCCTGTCCTGCTAGAGTTGATATTGAATTTGCAAAAGGTATTTGCTTGAGAGAAAGATGCTTTGAGATGTGGGGTCTGTGAGGAGCTGATAAAAAACCTGGACTTCCTCTGTGGACCAATAAGCTGTTCTATTCCAAGTCGAGGAGCCTGAGGGCTTCCCTATTGGCTTAGATGCTAAAGAATCTCCCTGCAATGAAGGAGACCCGGGTTCCATCCCTGGGTGAGGAAGAGCCCCTGGAGAAGAGAATGGCAACCCACTCCAGTATTCTGGCCTGGAAAATTCCATGGACAGAAGAAACTGGTGGACTACAGTCCATAGGGTCGCAAAGAGTCGTACACATCTGAGCGACTAACACACACATGTACACACGTCACAGAGGAGGCGACGATAGAGAACAGGATGTCGGGGATTGAGGGGGTGTCTCCGTGGAATATTTTGAATAAAGAAGGCTAGACCATTGTTCATTTTCCCTTTTAGAAATTGTCTATGTATGTCCTCTGCCCATTTTCCTGTTGAAATCTTTAAAAAATTTTTTTTAATTTCTGTAAGATGTTATGGAAAAACTCGAATGAACTTTTTGGCTGACCCAATAAAATATGCATTTATCTTATCATAATAGATCTTAACATTACAAATATTTCCTGCAATTTGCCTTTTAATTTTATGATGTTTTAAAATGTATACTTTTTTATGTCAAATATGTTGAACTTCTTCTTTTTGATTTGGTCTTTTACTGCTTTAACAATTTTCCCCACTGCTTTAAATGCTTAAAAGTCCATTCCTGTATTAAGATGAAATATATACTAACCTATATTTTGTTCTAGTGTTTCTCAGTGTTTCCGTTTTTCATTTTGTATTTTGCCAGAGTCAAAAACCCTGTTTCCTTGGCCTCACTTAATCCATCCCCACTCCTACCTATCACACCTCACATCTGCTCTTGATTTTTCTCTCCAGATTTTAAGTCCTAACAACCATTTCACGCCTCCAACCTTGTCCTTTCCTTGGCCACCGAGGGCTTCTCAAAAGCCTTCCTGATCCCCTCAGAGCATTTACAGCCAGAACCACACCCATATCCAGCCCTCAATATTATAGGCTGGTGACGTGGAATGCTTTTCTTGTTGCTTCCCAAGGCTAGAATTGTTTGTTCACGATTCTGCACTGCCTTTTTCCAAACATGGAGCTAAGGGCATCAATGCTTTGTTGATTGAAGGATCACCTCTCCCTCTCTGAGAAGGTCCCATCGCTGTACCCTAGAATGGCCAGTAGCTGCTCTTTGTAGACTAAACAACCTATTTCTCTTCACCCCTCTACTCATGTCAAGCCTCCTTTGCTTTGAGGAAGACTTTTTCTATTCCACAACATCTTTGGTAGGCATGCCAATCTTGTTCCATCCTTCCACCCTCAGAGACAGACACACAGCTTCAGCTAGACCACTTGGCATCTTCCCTGGGATGCTTCTTCTAGAACGTGCAAAAAGATGCCGCATACTTTTGGAGTTATGGTGTAGAGGACTCTTGGTTGGACCTAATAGGGATCATCATATCTATTAAAAAAAAAAAAGCCCTTGCACCAGAAATGAGGGTGAGAATAACACAGAAAGAAGCTGAATTGAGAGATAAGCATGAGGAAGAGAGCCAACAACATCACTGGAACATCTGAAACCAACCCCACTTGCAGCCCATCATCCCCAGTATTCCTCCAAATGAGCCAGTATGCCTCCCCCTGCCCAGTTTAATTTTGTTGTGGTAATCACTGCAGATGGTGACTGCAGCCATGAAATTAAAAGACGCTTACTCCTTGGAAGGAAAGTTATGACCAACCTAGATAGCACATTAAAAAGCAGAG
>NW_011495059.1:7473546-7495345 GCF_000754665.1 Bison bison bison | reverse complement strand
CCGACTCAATGGACGTGAGTTTGGGTAAGCTCTGGGAGTTGGTGATGGACAGGGAGGCCTGGCGTGCTGTGATTCATGGGATCGCAGAGAGTCGGACACGACTGAGCGACTGAACTGAACTGACTGAACTAAGAACATTTAACATGAGACCTACCGTCTTAAGAAATTGTAAGTGTACAATGCAGTGTTGTTGACTACAGGTTCAGTGTTGTACAACTTACTCATCTTGCTTAACTGGAACTTTATGTCCATTGACTTGTAACTCCTCATTTCCACTTCCCCCTGGCAACCACCATTCCATTCTTTGATTCTATGAATTTGACTGTTTTTGATACTTTGTACTATTCACAATAGCCAAGATGTAGAAACAACCTAAACGTCCACCAATGGATGAATGGATACTGTAATTGTAGATTATGCATACAGTGGGATATTATTCAGCCTTAAAAAAGAAGAAATTCTGCAGTATGTGACAATCTGGATGAGCCTTGAGGACATTCTACTGAGTGAAATAAGCCAGTCCCAAGAAGATAAATACCTTTTTTCTTTAGGCTCCTTTGTGACAGGTCCCTGCCCTTGCAGCCAAAAGATTCCATACTCATTCATTCCTGAATGGTAAGGTTTTGGACTTTATTGCCTTTCTGTCTGCAAAACTCCCAAGGGGTCAGAGCTCAAAGGAGCACTAGAGGCCATAGGCTGACCTTGCAGTCAGTGAAACCAAGATTCCAGGAGGAAAAAAGAACTCGTCCAAGCTTACATGGCGAGTTGTTTTCTGCCCAAAAGGAAAAAGGAGCTTGAACTCATTGGCCAGCAGCCTGGAACGTGCCGTGGGCCTCAGCCATGGCATTGGAGTGCCGAGTGGCTATTGATCTGTTGTCTTTGGATGCATTACCCAGACAGGATTGCCGCCACCCCACAAGCACATGTGCAGCCAAGGGAGTGCTCCAGGATGGGTCCGAACCAGGCTGGGGAGGGCGTCAAGGGCTGCTGCTTCTGCTGCTCCAGACCCTGTGGCCCCTGTCGGGAGAGGGTGGCTGTGATCAAGGCTATGGCTGCCATTTACTGAGTGCTCAGTACGTGCCAGGCTGCATCTTCGACGATACAGTAGCTTTCCATACATTCACCTTCATATGAAGCCTAGCGACGTCCACATGAAGGAAGTTACTGTGGGAATCCCCATCCTACCAGCGAGGAAACAGGCCCGGAGAAGTTAGGGAACTTTCCGATAGTCACACTGTAATTGAGCCACATGCTTGGACTAGCTTCCCAGGTGGCTCAGTGGTAAAGAATCTTCCTGCTAATGCAAGGAGTTGCCAGAGATTCGATTTTGATTCCTGGGTCGGGAAGATCTCTTGGAGGAGGAAATGGCAACCCAATCCATGTTCTTGCCTGGGAAATCCCACGGACAGAGGAGCCTGGAGGGCTGCAGTCCACGAGGTCACAAAGGGTCAGATACAACTCAGCAATTGAGCACGTACTCTTGCTTGTGCTAACCCAGGTCAGCCTGACTCCAGACCCATGATCTTACCCTTTGCATCAGGGGAGGCAAACTCGGACACTGACAGGAGTCAGGTGGGCCCCTGGCTGAGTGGACAGGAGCCCACTCTGCTCCCGTGCTCCAGCCCAGGGTGGCCAATTCAAGGCAGGCTTGTTAAAGCTTCCAGTTTTTCAAGAGAAGCCAGAAACTCAAATTTTTACATGAAACTTCTCTATTTTAAAGCATTGGCAACAAACTCAGATTAAAAAAAAAAAAAACCAACACTGTGCAAGCCAACCAAAAGCCCATGGATTGTGGCTTTTCTGCTCTTCTCTACTCTTGCGTGGCTGGATGATGATATTCTAACCCCTGGGGGTCTCTGTCCATCCCCTGGTGGGAGAACTGATGTTGTTAGACTTTGCCCCTGCCCAGGCCCGCACTCATTCATTCCTGAATGTGCCTCAGAGGCGAAGCAGCAGAAGTGGGGGCAGGGTAGGGGTTGTGTGGGAGCCAAGAGAGCAGGCGGAGACTTACTCTTCAGTTTTATGGGCGACAATGAAACAGCCCGTGGGGCAGGGTGAATGGGCAACACCCCACGGTAACTCGGCAAAACAGACATCAGTACTAGATCTGATATCCTTCTGAGCCACAGGGTGGTGCGCTTATGGCCATTGGGCTAGAAAGAGGAAACACCTGGATTCTGGAAGTGGCAGCCTCCCAGCCTTGCTCATAATGATAGTACTAGGGGGAGTCACTGAAGCTTGCTGGGACTCAGTTTTCTCATCTGGCAAGTAGGGGTATTAACCGCCTCTCAGGATACGAGTGAAGAGCACACGAAGGACAGACTGGAAGTGGCTGGCACACAGTAAGTCCTTTTCTTCCCGCTCTATTCAGGACACAGCCAAGAACCAGGAAGGTGAGGGGAAGGCTCGCTCCTGCCCTTCCCTCTCGGTACGGTCCTTCCTGCCTTCACTCAGACGCCGCGCTTGTACTCAGTCCGCACTGAAGGCAGGTAGGCCTGGTCATCTGTCAGAATCAATTAGAGGGGAAGGTGATGGGGAGCTGGCGGGGCAGCAGGCCTGTGTCACTGTGGATACGGGCCCAAGATCACAAGCCAACTGGGCTCAGGGCCCTCTGGGGGCAGGGCAGGGCCATAGCGCACGATGCTCTGGGTGCTCCTCAGAAAGAGGCTCAAGGCGTTTCCTGCTTCCCGTGCGGCAAAGGGGGGTCCCTGGGAGGGGTGCATTCATGGAGGCTTCAGGCTCGTGGACTCACTGGACGCCGAGCCCCAGGGGTGGGGGCTCCTGGTGATAGATCCAGGCTGGGTGTGCCCACTCCGGTCCCCACCCCAGGGAGACGTGACAAATTGATTGTGACGCCCTTTCCTTCTCCGTGTGGTGCCCCAGGCAGCACTCAGCCAGTGCAGGAAACTGACACACGAGGCGAAACCCGCTTTCTTTCCTGATGCAGTTAAAGTGCCCTTGTCTTAGAGCAGGGACGAGACGGGCCCAGAGAGGGCAGAGCCCTGGTCCAAGGTCACCAGCGTGCTCGAGTCAGGGCAGGCATCCCAGCTGCCCTGCGCAGCTGGGAGCATGGGCTCTGTGGGGCTGAGGCTGCTCAGTAGGACAGGTGTCCTGTGGCCTCATCTACCTGCCCCAAGCTTGAGATCTGCATTCTCACCTGTGTTCCCCACCAAGTGGCCGCAGCCTTGCAAGTCTTAACCCTACCGTAATCCTTGGACAAATCGGTCATTGTCGCTGGGGCCTGGTCTTCTCTACCACACAGGGAATTGGTTGTGTCCCAGGCTCCTGGGAAACCCCAGTGCCCAGTCCTGGAGGATAGAAGGCTGTGTGCTCCCCACCTCCCCAAGCAGGACCCTGAGCCTACGACACTCACAGCCCCCTCTGGGCACTACATCTGGAGCCAGGGAGTGTGTGCCCAGCACACATTGATGGCACAAAGACACACCAGAGCAGAGTCTGTCCCCTCCTGCTCAGTCCTCAGGGGCGGGGCTCCATCCCTGGGTCACCAGTCCTCAGTCCTGGGCCTGAAGGAGAGGAGGAGAGTGAGTGAACGGGTGGATGGATGAATAATATCCTAACAGCGGCACTCCTCCAGCCCCCTCTGTGTGCCAGGCTTCCTGCACACGCACGCCATGGCTCATCCTGGTGGCGACCGTGTGCTGTGGAAGGAGCCACACCCCCTCCCTGTCTTCTGTTCACTATGCACACACCTTTCTCTCTTCACGCTGTGATGCCCAGAGCTCCCCAGAGGCAGGAACTGTCCCTGAGACCCCTGACCCAGGCCGGGCCAGGGCAGCCACCCCCAAGGTTCCTTCGATCCTGGTCTGGCAGGACCAGAAATGCTCATGTCCTCAGTGATGAGATCAGCCCCTGGCGAATGGTGAGCCCTTGGCCTCCCCGTGTCTGCTCAGCTTGGTGTGTCTGTCTTTGAGGGTTCTCAATCCTACACCTGGCCTCAGAAACAGCCTCTTGGCCTGAGGGTTTGTCTCCACAATTTGTACTGACTTCCCCCGACCTCATCAGGAGAGATTAAAGTTGAGCCTCAGGGACCTCAGAGAGCAGAGCTGAGGCCAGTGGGGCAAAGCTAAGAGAGGCAAGTCTAAAACCTCAGTATAAGGTAGAACTTAGAGTTAAACCTGCCCAGAATGCAATGAGCTGTTTGGAAGAAGTGAGTTCTCCATTCTTTGTTTATTTTTGGTCTGTTGCTAAGTTGCTACCAATTCCTTGCGGCCCCATGGACTGTAGCCTACCAAGCTCCTCTGTCCATGGGATTCTCCAGGCAAAAATACTGGAAAGGATTGCTATTTCCTTCTCCAGGGGATCTTCCCAGACCAGGGATTGAACCTGCATTTCCCACAGTGGCAGGCTGATTCTTTACCGCTGAGCCAACAGGGAAGCCGGTCTCCATTCTTGCAAGTATGCAGGTGAAACCCAGGCAGCTTTGTGGGGCGAACAGAGAGCTCAGCCCAGAGAGCAGCTTCACTAGGTGGCCACAAAGTTCCCTTCTGGGTTCTTAGATCTCAAATCTCCTGTTTTCCTAGGACTTTCTCCTTCCCTCCCACCTGCTAAAGACAAACACCAGCAATAGCAAACCCAATTAAGGGCCAAGGAAAGGGGGATCCAGAGGCTGAAGGAAAGTTGTTTGTGAACACACTGTGGGCTCAGGACCCGGGATCCTGGAACCCAGTTGCCTTTTTGCAGGGGCTTCACTGGTCCTCCCTGGATCAAGGCCAAGGCTGAGGAGAGACCCTAACCTCCAAGAGGTTCCCCTGATGTTGCTGTGTGCTGGGTCCAGCCACCAGAAGGGTGTGGAGGCCAGGGAAAGCAATGGGGGTGGGGACTGGGGCCCTGGGTTCAAATTTGCAAAATGTGGGGATACCTGGGAAACAGGCAACTTTTCAGGGGCCCACGGCCATGGTCTCGGAAGGTCTGTACAGGTCTGTACAGGTCTGTACACCCACCTCTACGAGGGGGACAGAAAGAGCATGGCCCAGAACTCTCCGGCACCTGCCTTCCTCTCGTGGGCTCCATAGAGCTCACACCCATCTGCCTCTCTCACACACTCCACTCCGGGACAGGCACAGCAGCACCCACATCCAAACCACTCACACACATCAGACGGGCGTCCGTCATGCATAGGGACACCCACACGGAGACAGAGACACACCCTCCTGGAGCCACAGAGGCACAAACGCTGGTCCCCTGGCTGGGGAAGGTGGGCAGGCCCCGGGGGTGGGGGGTGCGCTGGGCCCTTGTTCTGAAGCCAGATTGTATGCAAGCCACTTCCCATCTCTCCCCACGCCTGACTCGGCCCACTGGCAGCCAGCAGGGCTGGGGTCTGCAGGGAGGCAGGGGAGCAACCCAGCAGACTCTCAGGCCAGCCAGCCTGGGCTCAGGCGTGAACTCTACTGCCCTTCTTGCTCTGTGACTCTGGCAAGTCATTGGACCTCTGGGCCTCTCCTTTCTCAGCTGGAAAATGGGTATCAACATAGCTGTCTCTGAGATCCAGTAATCTCTGTAGCCTGCAGGCCTGGCACCCCTGGATGTGGAGTAAATGGAGATGTTGCTGTCAGTTCAGGGGACAGGCTCAGCTACCAAACGGCCTCTCACTCCTTGCAGCCCCACGTGTGATGAGGGCTTTTATTCATGAGCTATCATTTCCACGGCCCTTCAGGAGGCTCCCTGAGGTCTGAACTCACGTGTCCCCCTTGCAGGGGCCCAAGATTGAGAATGTCTATTTCCCACTTAATGAAGACAGCTTCCAAGCGCCTGGTCAGCCTCAGGGGCTAGGAGCACAATGTCCCCAGAAACAGTCTTTGATGTTGAACAGTGAGGAACCGCACTACTAGAACCTGAACTAGAATCTTGGCAGTTTAGTATCATTGCATTCTAGAACTATGGAGTGCAAAATGCAGAGGCTTTGCCAGCATATTTTAGACTCTTAAGGACCTCAAAGCACAAATCTCAGAATCCAGAATCTTGGAGCTATAAGGAGGCCTTGGAGATTCCCGGTCCAGTGGCCTCACTCTTGGGATGGAATCCCAAACATGGAGACCGAAGAGAATGTTGAGGCCATTCTAATCCAGTTTGATACAAGAGACAACTGAGGCTCAGAGAAGGGGAGTGACTGAGGTGAGGTTGCACAGCAAGTTAGTGGAAGCATTGAGACCAGAACCCTGGTCCTGGCCACACAGGCTTAGACATGGCCCATCTATGGAGACCTGGAGGAGATGGGGGAAGGCAGAGGAGGAAACATTTGGACCCAAGCAAGGATTTTCCAGAGATTGTTTTTGAAAAATCAAACCAAAAAGAAAAATGGGAAAGGGTGCTGGCTTCCTTTTATTTTCTGCCTTGCCTTCCTTTGGGCACTCATTCTCCACAGCTCTCAGCCGGCCCCCAGCTCTGCTCACAAGCTGCTTCCAACCGCCCACAGGCTTCCTAAAACAGTCTCTGCAAGCTAATTCCAGAGGGTGAATGGCAGAGAGCAGGCCTGGGGGGTGGGGGTGGAGGCCCTTCCTTAACTAGCGCATGCGCAGGGAGGCTCCTTGGGCAGGCGCAGAGCAGGCTGCCCCCAAACCCAGCCCTCTACCCAGGGGCTTCAGCCCCTGCCCACCCTGCAAAACCCACCATTCATTCATTGCCTGAACTCTCAGAATAGGCTATTGATTTTTCCTTCTTAAAAAATTATTTTTTAGGGACTTCCCTGGTGGTCCAGTGGTTAAGACTTCTCCTTCTAAGGCAGGGGATTCGAGTTCAATCCCTGGTCAGAGAGTTAAGATTCCACATGCCTTGAGGTGAAAAAATCAAAACGTAAAACAGAAGCAATATTGTAACAAATTCAATAAAGATTATAAAAATGCCCACATCAAAAACTCTTTAAAAAATTATTTTTAAAAACCATGCCTGTAATAATATATGAAGTGAAGTCGCTCAGTCGTGTCTGACTCTTTGTGACTCCATGACTGTAGCCCCCCAGGCTCCTGAGTCCATGGAATTTTTCAGGCAAGAATACTGGAGTGGGTTGCCATTTCTTTCTCCAGATGTAATAATATATAGGTAATAGTAAACATGGAGATTGGGGGCAGGAGGAGAAGGGGACGACAGAGGATGAGATGGCTGGATGGCATCACTGACTCGATGGACGTGGGTCTGGGTGAACTCCGGGAGTTGGTGATGGACAGGGAGGCCTGGTGTGCTGCGATTCATGGGGTCGCAAAGAGTCGGACATGACTGAGCAACTGAACTGAATATCTATTTATCGTATAATAGTGAATAAAGTGTAAAGAAAATTAAGATCACCTATCATCAACTTCTCCCAATAAAGCTATTAGCATCTAAACACATATCCTTCCAGACCTTGGCTCAAACACATATTATAGAAAGAAGGGCTAATTCAGTACATAATGTTCTAAAACCTGTTCTTTTTTTTCTTCCAATGATATATTCACAAACATCTGTCCTAGTCAACAGATGAACTCCTCCAGCAGGATTTTTAGTGGCTGTATAGTGTCCTGCAATGACTACACCACACTTTGCTCAGCCAATCCCCAGCGCTGAAAATTTTAGCTTATGTCTAATTTTTCCCCATGAGAAGCAATGAATCATTGATTCTTATTGTTAAACCCTTGTGGCTATCCTAATTATTCCCTTAGGACAAGGTTCTGGAATTTGAATGACTGGTCAAAGGGTTTACATTTTTTTTTTTTAAAGATAAATGCAAAATTTTAACTCTATTCTTTTTTTCCAAAATGAATATGTGATAAAGAAAAATTAGAAAATGCAGATAAGGAAAAACTCCTTAAGTTCCCTGATTCTTAGCACCAAGCTGCGGTTAAGAATTTTGCAGTAGGGACTTCCCTGGTGGTCCAGTGGTTAAGAATCCACCTTGGATGAACCTGGAGCCTATTATACAGAGTGAAGTAAGTCAGAAAGAAAAACACCAATACAGGATATTAATGCATATATATGGAATTTAGAAAGATGGTAATGACGACCCTATATGCGAGACAGCAAAAGAGACACAGATATAAAAAACAGACTTTTGGACTCTGTGGGAGAAGGCGAGGGTGGGATGATTTGAGAGAATAGCATTGAAACATGTATATTACCATATGTGAAATAGATGACCAGTCCAAGTCCTATGCATAAAACAGGACACTCAAAGCCGGTGCCCTGGGACAACCCAGAGGGATGGGATGCGGAGGGAGGTGGGAGGGGGATTTGGGACTGAGGGACACATGTACACTAGTGGCTGATTCATGTCAATGTATGGCAAAAACCACCACAATATTGTAAAGTAATTAGCCTCTAATTAAAATTAAAAAAGAAAAGAATTCATCTTGCAATGCAGGGGATGTGGGTTCAATCCCTGCTTGGGGAGCTAAGATCCCACATGCTTCTGAGAAACTAGGCCTGGGCATTGCAATTACGAAAGCCCACGCGCTGCAATGCATGGCTAGAGAGCACGTGCGCTGCAACAGAAAGATCCCTATGACAAAGACCCTGCACGCAGCAACTAAGGCCTGACACAGCCAAGTAAGTTAATTAACAATTTTTTAAAAAAGGGTTTTGCTGTAAAACACTAGGCTTTTTCATATGCGTGCGTACACATGTGTGTTTATGTGTATGCACACACACGTGTGCTAAGTCGCATTTGTCATGTCCAACTCTTTGTGACCCCATGGACTGCAGCCCATCAGGCTCCTCTGTCCATGGAATTCTCCCTGCAAGAATACTGGAGTGGGTTGCCTTTCCTTCTCTAGGGGATCTTTCCCACCCAGGGATGGAACCTAGGTCCTCTGCATTGCAAGCAGATTCCGTACCATCTGAGCCACCTGGGAAGCGCATATTACTATGCTTTTACCCAAGGACATCTGCCATCGGTATTGGATCCTGGGTCTGATCAAACGTGGTCCTCTTCCCACATCCCCTCTCCGGATGGTGCCAGGAGCTTGTGGGGTGATGGGGGCTCTGCTGTGTGGCTGCACTAGGCAGGCTCTCCCCTTCACCCCCATGTCAGGAAAGAGGCCCCGTTGACACCTGTTCGCAGCCCCAGTTCCAGCAGCTATTCTTGGTCCCTTCCCATACCGCTCATCGCCAGGCATTTTCCCTCCTAAACTCGCCCTGCGTTTCCATAGGAACCGCGGGGAGGGTGGAGATGGAGGGAGAGTCCTCCCCCACGGAAGGGAACTTCATTTGGGGCTGTTGCGGAGCGGCTGGCAGCGCCTGGTGGAGCTTCTCCCACTTGCTCCTCTCCCCACTTCCCAGACCCCTCCCTGAACAGCGTGTTCCTCCGACCGTGATTTTTAATGCATTTATCCTGGCGCTTAATTTATCCCGCATTGTGATCAGATTTAGCCGTGAGCGCTCTGCGCGCGGGCCGGCCTGCATATTCATGAGCCGGTTCATTCATGCCACCCGAGAGGCTGTCAGGTGCCGGCGCCAGGGGCAGCGGGCCGGGGCCTACGGATCCCACCCGCGGCAAGGGCTCCCCAGGGTCAGGAGGTCAAGGGCCTGGGCTGAAGCCAGGCAGGTGGCCTAGAGTACAGCCTGCATGAGGAGTCACTGGGCCCCGGCTCTGGAGCCGAACTGGCTTTTAAATCCTCTGTTTGTTGCTAATGAAGTGGCTTCACCTCTCAGTTTACTGTCTGCAAAAGGGACCAGTATTGGCACTGCCAGGGCTTCCCAGCTGGCGCTAGTGATAGAGAACCCGCCTGCCAATGCAGGAGACACAAGAGACACAGGTTCGAACCCTGGGTTGGGAAGATACCCTGGAGAAGGGCATGGCAATCCACTCCAATATTCTTGCCTAGAGAATCCCATGGACAAAGGAGTCTGCAATCTACAGTCCATGGGGTCACAACAAGTCGAACACTCTTGAAACGACTTAGCATGCACACTTTGGCACTGCCCTGGGGCACTGGAAGGGTTGCAAGAGATATTACATGTCAGTGATCACAGGGTGGGGTGGGAGGGGGTAGGAGTGGGTATAAGCAATCAACACGTTCCACCATCATCATTATGGTCACGGCTGAGTGGTGGTTTGGCTGGTCTGGTTCCGCAGGGAGAAATAAGGCAGCCACTGGAGGATGCCTGGGTCTGTTCTGGCCATGGAAGGAGTGGGGTGGGTGGTGTTTCTCCCCAGCCTGTGCCTGCCTGCTGATACCAGCTCCCCTTGACTGACTATCAGGAGGCCAGTCCCCAGGAAGGCAGGAGAAGCCCAAGAAGCCATTCAGCCTCTGAGGAAAGGCCACAAGCGTGGATGTGTGAGCCCTTCCTGGGGCCAGCAGGTACTCCTGAGGCTGGGGTTCTGGCAGGAGGCTCTTGGCTCCAGGCTCTTCACGACCACGGGAATTTCTCTGTAGAGTTAGTCTGCTCACTGTTCATTCTGTCAGTTTACTGATGCCAGCCCCTGCTGAATGCTGGGGACACTTGTCCTCCAGGAGATCTCTTCCCATGAAGGAGGTAAGCTCAGGGTAAGAAATAGGACCTTCAGATGAAGCCAGATCAACTTCCATGGAAATTCAGAAGAGGAATGGAAGAAGCCATCCCAGCTGGAGCATCAGGGAAGGCTTCCTGCAGGAGGTGGCATTTAGGCTGAACCTTGAAAATGTGGCTATAGGGACCTCTCTGGCAGTAGAGTGGTTAAGACTTAATCTTCCAATACAGGAGATGGGAGTCTGATCCCTGGTCAGAGAGCTAAGATCCCACATGCCTCCTGGCCAAAAAACCAAAGCATAAAACAGAAACAATGTTGTAACAAATTCAATAAAGATTTTTTAAAGGGTCCACATTAAAAAAAAAAAAAAAAAACTTGAAAAAAAGGAAAGAAAAGAAAAAGTGGCTGTAAAGAGAGAGGATGGAATAAGAAGGACAGTTAGTGTCTAAGGGACAGCAAAGGGGCTGGAAACTCAGTTTGGGAGGTGTCAGGTGGAGCTGGGAGAATCCTGAGCCCCACTCAGAGGGGTCTGGACTGGCTTCAGTTCTCCCCTGAGGCAGGGAGCCCGAGGAGGGCTTACTTTTGTCTCTCACATGTGTGTGTGCACTCGGGGGTCATGTTCCAGCTTGCTGAAGAAAAGAGGAGAGCCCCCACCCCAACCCCACTCTCCTGATTAATCTATAATTAAATCAGCACAGAACCATATTGTCATTGGAAGGCTGATGAGGGAAATAGGCTTTTTCTGTGAACCAAGAGCCCTTCCAGGGGGCTGTGGATCAAGCCATGCACAGGCAGCCCTCAGGGGCGGGGGGCGGGCACAAGAGGCCAGAGTTTCAGTCAGCACTAAGAAAACCAGAAGCTCACACTTGGCCATTTACAGAGTGTTCCCACTGCTGTCTTGGTTAATTGTAATGAGGGTGTGTGGGGGGGGCTATTATTTTCTCCCATTTTATAAGTAGAGAAACTGAGGGGCAGAGAGCAAAGGGCTGAGAAAGCCTGGCTGAGAACATGGGTTTTGGAATCAGAAAGGCCTCAGCTTCAGAATTCCCAGCTGTGCCTCTGGCTGGCTGTGTGGTCTCAAGCAGATTGCTTACCCTCTCTGTTCTTCGATGTCTTCATCTGTGTATTGGAGACAAAACATTATGACTTCAAAATAGTGTTGTAAGGACTGAATGGTGCAATCCATGCAAAGAATTTAGTACAGTATTTGGCACTCAGCAAGTGTTTACCAAATGCTACTGATCATCACAATTTGTCTAATGGCTTATTTCTCTTTTTTAAATATTTAATTTATTTATTTGGCTATGCCAGGGCTTAACTGAAGCATGTGGGAGCTAGTTCCCTGACCAGGGATCAAACCCTGGGCCCCCTACCTTGGGAGCACAGAATCTTAGCCACTGGACCACCAGGGAAGTCCCTAATTTCTTATTTCTTGTCCATCTTTCTCACTAGAATGTAGGCTCCATGAGGATAGGGACTGTGTCCACCTCGTTCACCCCTGTAACCCCAGCAATTTTCACTTGGTAGTGAAGGGCACAGCAGAGGATGAGATGGCTATGTAGCATCACCGATTCAATGGACATGAGTTTGAGGAAACTCCGGGAGATAGTGGGAGGACAGAGGAGCCTGGCGTGCCAGGGGTTGCAAAGAGTTGGACTTAGGGACTTTACATAATAACAACGTGTTTTGGAAATTATTCATATGTGAGCCATCATTTGGTAGGCTGCAAAATGCCAAATAAATGTGAGATAGTCTTTCCTCTATATTCTGCCTCACTCTAAAAATGATTCAGGGAGACAACTATTGTTACTCTTGTTATCTTTGTTATTATCACTGTTATGCCCCAATTCTGCTATTCAGAGCTGGCCCTTCCTGAAACAGGTTCAGGAAAAGCCTAGAAAATACAAGAAGCCTCAATCCACAAATGGCTGCTAAGAGGTTAAGGAACAGCTTGAAAGAGACCTGGCTTCTGGAGGAGTCATCTGGGGACAGCTACAGAATCTGTTATCGAATCGGGGTCCCACTGCTCACCGCTTACTAAATCAATACTCACAGATGTTGATAGAAAGGCAAGATGCCTTTAATCAACATGGTCCAAAAACCACCCTAGAAGATTCTTCTCAGCCATGGAAGTTTTAAAGAGAGAAGGGAAGTAATCTCTGTTAATCATCGAGACAGAGGGTCAAAGTCGTTGCATCCCCCACTGTGTGCAGGCTCGTGGGCTTCTTGTGATCTTCCCCTAGATTATCTTGTTCACACAATGTGGTCACACAGTTTGTTGGCGAGATGATTGAAGGGGAAGCTGGGGGAGAGATCTGTCTTCATTTCTACTTCTTTGATCTATGGAAAGAACCAACAGATTAGGCAAGGTATTGTGTGATCAAAAGATCTGAAAGGTGTGCTTGGCTGGGAGATGAGTAGAGCATGGGGGTGCCTGGTTTAAAAGTTAGTTACAATGTAACTTTGCTAAAACAAGAAAAGGGGCTGCCTGTGGAGGGTGGTTTCCTGCAAAGATCTGCTTATAAAACCTCTGAGCTACTCACAGCCTGGGAGGGGGAACCCTGGAAGAGCCCCTTCCTCCTGTCATCTGGACCTGCAGAGAGATCTGAGGGGTGGGAGCCTGCAGCCCACGTGAAGTAGGCTGGATCCAAGGGAACCAGACTTTGGGGATTCAGAGGACACTGGGAAATTATTATCTCTGTCCCGTGGGGCGGTGGTTTCCAACCTCTCCACTCGGATCTGAGGTTTGTTATACAGACAACTGTTAAAGTCCTAGATTCTCCAAATGAATCACTTTAATGATCAATTTGAGGGGATTCAGAGTCATAGAACGGTGAGCCCCCACTCACTTGCATCCTTGAGTGAAAGATAAAGGAGCCTGTCACCTGTACCCTAAGCCATGAGCAACTGAAGTCTGTTGACAGTCATTCCCCCATGACAAGAGGGCTCGTGTGAATATGGTGCTATGGCAGGGGCTGGTGTGCCCTGCCCACCTTCCCTGGAGGTGCCGGTTGCTGGCCTCTTTGCCTGAAGGTGTTCTCTGCCATGGGGTGACACTCAACCAGAAGTCCTAGGGCCTTCATGCCCCCAGGAGCCACCTTTAACCATGGGGACTGGGGTGGTGGAGAAAGCCGTCCTCACCCCTCAGTGGGACAGACAGCCACAGCGGTAACTCAAGGATTAGCCCTGTTCTTGGCATCCCTCCCTTTCCTGGATCATTCCCCTCATCGCAACTCAACTATTGCAGCCTAGTCCTCATCCAAGATCTGCACTGGGAGAAAACCTGACCTAAGACACTCTCCAATGGACATGACTTTGAGAGTTGGCTTTCAGAGAAGACTGGCGTGCTACAATCCATGGAGTCGCAAAGAGTCAGACACGACTGAGCGACTGAACTGAACTGAACTGAAGACACTCTGCAAAATCGTGTGTGCTTTCCTGACCTAGAAAAAATTTTGAGAGGTATCCAGGGCCTGTGGATACCCTTGGGACTGTATCCATCATGTGAGCTATGATGACAAAACTGTGGGGGCCTGTGGCGCTAGAGTAGGACGTGCTGGTCGGCAGATGATTCTAGTAAAGAAAAGTGGATGATCAGTGGAAAGCTGGGTAGCAGAGAGCTCTGTATTGGGAAAGGAGTACGTCAAGGCTGTATATTGTCACCCTGCTTATTTAACTTATATGCAGAGGACATCCTGTGAAATGCCGGGCTGCATGAATCACAAACTGTATTGGGGCAGTTTGCTGTAAATCCTCGTTGGGAGCCTGATGCAAATCCTGACCATAGGACTCTGTGCTGAACCTGGAAGGCTCTTGCTTTGCTTTAGTAATCACCAGTTAAGCACCCACTGCATGCTGAGGATACAAAAGGATGAAAACAAATCGAATAAGAGTGAGCATCCTTGTCCCTAGGGATGTCAGTGTTAAGTGGGGAAGAGACATGTCAACATGTAGACTGAGATTAGAGAGGAGTGGAGAAGACTGAGAAATTCATCCATTTATTTGAGATACATTTATTGAGCGCTTAGGGTATACAAGGCACTGTACTAGGCTGTGTGACTGGAAGAGAGATGGGTTATAGCCATACTCCACTCAGGAGTAAGGAAAGGTAACTGACATTTATTGAGCTCCTAGTGTGTGCCAGGCATAGAGCAGGGCGCCTTTCAAAGCGCTTATTTCTTCTCACGACAAACCCGGGACGAGGCAGCTACTCTCCTCCCCACTACACAGAAGAGGCCCAGAGAGGTGATGTCACTTATCCACACGGCAAGCAAGTGGCCGAGCTGGGATTCAGCCTCGATCTGTCGGGTTCCTAGACCCCAATACTATTTTTTCCCCTCGAATCAGACAGTGGTTTTTGTCTTAAATACCTACTGAGTGAACCAGTTTTAAAAAGAACAAAACCTGGAAGCAAACCAGGCCAGTCTCAGATGGAGCCAGAACACGCTTTTGCTGGAGTCGAGCTCCCGCTCAGAAGCCCCGTCTCATCAACAGGGGCCCCAGCCTGGTCTTGACCCCTGTCTGTAGGGAATCCAGGACGCCCGGAAGCTGACCTCATTCTACCCCCAAAAGTCAGGGAGGGAGAGCTTGGTAGAGGCCAGCTCCCCAAACCCACAGGACCTCGGATACGACTGTTGTGGGATTCAGAGCAGCTCAGGGCTCAGATCCACCCCCTTCACCTCCCCAAGGGTAGTCAAGGCAGGGCCTGGATGTTCCAGCTACTATTACTGCAAAACAAATCACCTTAAAACTTAGAGGCACAATCCATCCATTTAATTATGCTCACAGACTCTGTAGGTGAGAACATGAACAAGAAGACTCCCCTGGTGGTCCAGCGGTGAAGACTCCACACTTTCAATGCAGAGGATGCAGGTTCGATTTCCAGCCAGGGAACTGAGATCCCAAATGCCACGTGGCATGGCCAAATTTTTTTAAGAAAAGAATATGAAAAGGGCACAGTGGGGGAGAGGGGTATGCTTCTCAATGTCTGGGGCCTCCTCTGGGAAGGCTCAGTAGCTGGGGGTGATGCAACAGCTGAAGGCTGGAATCATCTGGAATACCTTCACTCACACGTCTGATGGTTGATGCTGGCTGTCGGCTGGGACCTCAGTGGGGCTGTCAGTCAGAACAGTTACGGGGGGCCCTGCCATACCACCCCTTCTCAGACTAAACTGGGCTTCCTCACGGCATGGCAGCTGGGTTCTAAGAGCGAGCATTCCGAAAGGGCCGAGTGGAGAGTGTAGCACCTTTGATGACCTAATCTTGGCAATCACGTAGCCCTGTATCACTTCTGCAGTGGATCACAAGCCCACCCAGTTTCAAGGGAGGGGACATAGACCTTACCTCTCAAGGGGACAGCGTGCAGAGCTGGCGACATTGTTGTGTCCGTCACTGTCACCTACTCGGCTATAAACATGCTTTGCTGCTGTAGGCAGGAGGTGGGTGTTGGCTGTCAAAACTACGAGACCAGTTTGAGTGAGTGGCTGCTATGAGTGGAGATGGAAGCAGCTTTGTGAAAGCTAGAACGGGCTGGAGGTGGGGGGAGGAGTAGTCTGAGTGGGTCCAAGAATAAGTAGCTTGGTTGAGGTTTGATTTCTGAGGTCTAGGCAACAAGGCTGGTGGTGACAAGGCAGGGTTTGATCTGGTGCAGAGGAACAGAGATTATTTTATTTGTTTATCTGTCATCCTTCCATCTGGAGAAGGAAATGGCAACCCACTCCAGTATTCTTGCCTGAAGAATCCCCAGGACAGAGGAGCCTAGTAGGCTGCCGTCTATGGGGTCTCACAGAGTCGGACACGACTGAAGCGACTTAGCAGCAGATTTCTTCCATCAGTACAGCCACTCTCTCCCACCCATCCATCCTTTTTGTTTTTTCATTTTTGTCTGTGCTGCATAGCTTGTGGAATCTTAGTTTATTTTCTGTACCAGGGATCGAACCCATGGCCCCTGCCCTGGAAGCGTGAGCCCTAACCACTGGACCACGAGGGAATTCTAACCCATCTCCATTTACCTATCTCCTCTTCTATCTACCTGTGCTTTCATTTGTTCAACAGTACATTTGGATCATATGCACATTGAACTTATATAAATTCAACTATGTCCTTAGGAAAACAGAAAGGAGGGAAAACTAATTTTAAAAGCACAATTGACTCTACCTGTCATTCCACTCAGTGGGTGTTTGCCCTTGAGGGAGTTTGAGCTGAGCCGTGAGACTCTGCAGATCATCATAAAGGAGCATGTAACCAGATAGGGTGGTGAAAGCAAAACCACGAACGTGGAGAAGGAAGTGGCAAGCCACGCCAGTATTCTTGCCTCGGAAATCCTATGGAAAGAGGAGCCTGGCGGGCTACAGTTCATGGGGCTACGAAGAGTTGGGTGCGATTTAACAACTAAACAAGACTATGCTAAAAAGATTTTCAAAAGTAAAGGGTATTTTCTTACCTCCATTGTTGCTTTTAAAATAGCATTAAAAAGATAAAATTAGTATGCCCAGATGTTGTTAATAAGAGACAAAGTAACTAAAAGGAACTAAAATATATTTTTTATATATATATTCTCTGGGAGACAAATACTATATATTTCTAATTTTAAATTGTTCATTTTATTAAGCATGATTTGACTTTGGTTGGCCTTTATAGTTTACATAAAACAAAGTTGATTTTCCTCAATTCTGTGATTTAGATATTTCCCACACTGAGCAAATAAGAAAATTTGAATTTAGGTACCATGCATGCATGCTAAGTTGCTTCGGTTGTGTCTGACTCTTTGCAACTGTATGGGCTGTAGCCCGCTGGGCTCCTCTGTCCATGGGATTCTCTTTGCAACCCCATGGACTGTAGCCCACCAGGCTCCCCTATCCATGGGATTTCCCAGGCAGGAATACTCTAGTGGGTTACCATGCCCTCCTCCAGGGGATCTTCCCAACCCAGGGAATGAACCCACATCTCCTATGTCTCCTATATTAGGCAGGTAGGTTCTTTACCTCTAGCACCACCTGGAAGTCCTTATATATACAGTGAACATGAAAGTGTTAGCCACTCAGTTGTGTCTGACTTTATTTTCCTGGGCTCCAAAATCACTGTGGACGGTGACTGCAGCCATGAAATTAAAAGACGCTTGCTCCTTGGAAGAAAAGTTATGACCAACCTAGACAGCATATTCAAAAGCAGAGACATTACTTTGCCGACAAAGGTCCATCTAGTCAAAGCTATGGTTTTTCCGGTAGTCATGTATGGATGTGACAGCTAGACCACAAAGAAAGGTGAGCACTGAAGAATTGATGCTTTTGAACTGTGATGTTGGAGAAGACTCTTGAGAGTCCCTTGGACTGCAAGGAGATCAAACCAGTCAATCCTAAAGGAAATCAGTCCTTAACATTCATTGGAAGGACTGATGCTGAAGCTGAAGCTCCAATACTTCAGCCACCTGATGCAAAGCACTGACTCATTGGAAAAGACCCTGATGCTGGGAAAGATTGAAGGCAGGAGGAGAAGGGGACTTCAGAGCATGAGATGGTTGGATGGCATCACAGATTTGATGGGCATGAGTTTGAGCAAGCTCTGGGAGTTGGTGATGGACAGGGAAGCCTGGCATGCTGTAGTCCATGGGGTTGCAAGGAGTTGGACATGACTGAGAGACTGAACTGAACTGTGTCTGACTCTTTGCAACCCATGGACTATAGCCCACCAGGCTCTCCTATCCATGGGATTTCCCAGGCAAGAATACTGGAGTGGGTTGCCATTTCCTTCTCCAGAACATCTTCATGACACGGGGATTGAATCCAGATCTGCATTGCAGGCAGATTCTTAACCATCTGAGCCACCAGGTACCTTCCCTTATATACACAGCAGTTTGGTCATTAAATAATCAGGTATTGCAGAACTAAAATACTTCGTCAGCATTTAGCCACTTAGTACTGTAAGTATTTTGGATTCAGTCAGTCAGTCAGTTCAGTCGCTCAGTCATGTCCGACTCTTTGCAACCCCATGAATCGCAGCATGCCAGGCCTCCCTGTCCATCACCAGCTCCCGGAGTTCACTCAGACTCACGTTATTTTGGATTAATCTTTAGTAATTTAAACAAGTCTAGAAAAACCAACTGAAGTTTCTGTGTGTTTTTAATTATGTTGAGTATCCTGCTTGCTATTAGAATGAATAAACTGGTAAATTTGGTTCAAAAAGCACCTCATTATGGCTCTTGAAGCTAGTGAGCTTACAAGCAGCTAAGAAAATGACAATAGGAAGAAAAGATATTTTTAAGTGATCAGACATTGTATAGATGGTTTGTTTATTTGATCAGTCTTCTTGAGTGTGTTGGAAGACTTAAAAATGCTCCTCAAATACATGTCAATAAAAGCTAATTGAAGCTTTAAAAAGCCCCTACAAATGTCATAGTTCAACAGAGGGAGAAGGAAATTGATTGGATCTCATAGGGCAATTTTAACTGTTCATGTTTCACCTTTCATGCTGACTTTCCTACCTTCTCTATGGGATGGGACCCACTTCATGATGGGCTGGTGGCATGGACGTGGTAACACCTGGTCCCTGACTTCAGTATGTTCCCAGTATATGGCAAGTGCAATGGGACAGCTACACAAACAGATTGTTACAGCGTAATATGAGAAACACTTTGACTTCATTAAAATACAAGTCTGTATAAAATCGGAGAAGCATCAGGGGGCAAAAGACCACTGGTGGTGGGACAGGAAGAACATGAAAGGGGTCCTCTGTGAGTGCAGGATATAGGATGTTTAAACAAAATCTTAAATTACAAGCTTAAATTTTTAAGATACTCAAGAGAAAGAAGGGCCTGCCAAGCAGAGAGAACAGCATGGTATTCAGAGATACTCAGGAACACAGGGTGTTGGGACTTCCCGGGTGGTCCAGTGGTTAAGAATCTGCCTTGCAATGCAGGGGACTCAGGATCCTAAAGGGAGCCTCAATTTTTTTTTTTTTTTTTCCAATCGACAATTTAAAAGGTTCAAAGCATTCAAGAAACATGCTGCCCTGAGCAAGACAGAAGAAATCACACACGATGACTTCAGGGCCCTTGGATACAGCTGGACCTATTAATGTATCTGTGGGGATTCACTGAAGGCTAGATTGAGGGTGTTTTCTTCCAGGGAGGATTTAGTTTTGCTTCTGTTGAGCTCCTGGTATCACCACAGAATTTACTTTTGTATTTTTTATACTTTCAAACATGGAACCATTTCCTACAAAAAGTAAAGTTCACAAGACTTTAGAGGGAACCATTATTTTTTTAAGTTCTACCATCACTGATAAGTTGTGAAGTGAAAGTGAAGTGAAGTCGCTTCAGTCATGTCCGACTCTGTGCGACCCCATAGACGGCAGCTCACCAGGCTCCCCTGTCCCTGGGATTCTCCAGGCAAGAACACTGGAGTGGGTTGCCATTTCCTTCTCCAACGCATGAAAGTGAAAAGTGAAAGTGAAGTCACTCAGTTGGGTCCGACCCTCAGCGACCCCATGGACTACAGCTGGAGTGGGATGCCATTGCCTTCTCTGGATAAGTTGTGAAACTTAATATAAATGAGATCATGCAGGATTCCTAATGTTGATGCAATATTGACTGATTCATTCCTGCTGTTATATGTAGTGACAATGTAGTATTCCAGTGTATGAAGATAGCACAGTTCATTATCCATTGTCCTGATAATGGAAGTTTGGTGCTATTACAAATGAAGCTGCTATGAACATCCTTGTGTATCACTTTTGGTGAACACAAGCACTTATTCTTATTGGATGAATACCCAGGAGTAAAGTTATTGAGTGATGGAGTATATGGATGTTTGGTTTAGTAGATACTGCCAAACAGTTCCAAAACAGTGGTGCCAGTCTACTCTCCCACGAGCCGCATATGAGAGTTCCAGGTGTTCCCCGTCCTTACCAGCACTTGGCCTCATGTGTTTTTAGTTTTTGCCATTCTGATGGGGATGTAGTGGTATTTCACTGTGGCTTTAATTTGTGTTTTCCTGATGATTAATGCTGTTGAACACCCTTTATGTTTACTGGCTCTTTTGATACCCTATTTGGTGCATGTCCAAATCGGTTGCCCTCCTTTTTTTGAACTTAGACTTAGTTGGAATTCACTGGAAATGTACAAATGGTGCGTATTCCACATTATATAACACCTCCAGCAGAGTACATGGCAATAGTGTACTGATATTGGCTCTTGGAAGTAAAAATAGCCCGATTCATATCATTTTCTGATTTCTGTGGTGTAAATACTCCAGCCACAGTCGATTTCAAGCTACTGACTGAATGGCTCACAAAATTCCTGAATATTTAACAAGCAGCTCCCATGAGCCAGTCTGGATCGGCTCTGGGACACTGCTACGTCTGGGGTAACACCTCTTATGAAACTAATTGATATTTCTGCAGCAAAATATGTAAATATTCACACTAATTAGTATAAAACAGACTCACATCAGTTGAGGTCAATTTTTGCCTGCAAATGAGTCAACTACCAATTAACTGTAAGATAACTTTCAATTTACAGAGCTCTTTGGGTTTTCATGCCTCACATGAAAGGTGGTAGATCTGCAACTGCTTCTAATCTACTGTTTGAAGGTTTGCTGGTGCTGTTGGGCCATGTCAGGAAATCCTCTTGGGCTTGTGTGCCCAGGAACAAACAGCGATTTTGAGCTAGCTCATCTCTGAAGTCTCCTCTAGTCTGGGAAGTCTACAGCTGAACATACAAGAAATATTCCATCAATTGTCCCCTTTGCTTTATTTCTGTTTTAGCATTGCTGCAGAATTGTTGTTGTTTGTTGTTCAGTCATTCAGTCGTGTCCAACTCATTGTGACCCCATGGACTGCAGCACACCAGGCTTCCCTGTCCTTCACTATCTCCCGGAGCCTGCTCAAACTCATGTCCATTGAGTCAGTGATGCCATCCAACCATCTTGTCCTCTGTTGTCCCCTTCTTCTTCTGCCTTCATTCTTTCCCAGCATCAGGGTCTTTTCTAATGAGTCAGCTCTTTGCATCAGGTGACCCAAGTATTGGAGCTGTAGAATAGAATCTTCCAAAATGTGACTTCTGGAACTACTGGGTCCAGAGGTCACATAGCTTTGCCCACAGAAGGTTGTGGAGTCAGGCTGCCTAGCTTAGAATCTCGGCTCTACCATTTACCTTTCTAAAAAATTAATTAATTGATTCATTTTTGGCTATGCTGCATCTTCATTGGAGAAGGCAATGGCACCCCACTCCAGTACTCTTGCCTGGAAAATCCCATGGACGGAGGAGCCTGGTAGGCTGCAGTCCATGGGGTCGCTAAGAGTCGGACACGACTGAGCGACTTCACTTTCACTTTTCACTTTCATGCGTTGGAGAAGGAAATGGCA
>NW_011495059.1:7467031-7473446 GCF_000754665.1 Bison bison bison | reverse complement strand
CTGCAGTCCATGGGGTCGCTAAGAGTCGGACACGACTGAGCGACTTCACTTTCACTTTTCACTTTCATGCGTTGGAGAAGGAAATGGCAACCCACTCCAGTGTTCTTGCCTGGAGAATCCCAGGGACGGGGGAGCCTGGTGAGCTGCCGTCTATGGGGTCGCACAGAGTCAGACACAACTGAAGCGACTTAGCAGCAGCAGCAGCAGCAGCAGCAGCAGCAGCGTCTTCATTGCTGGGTGGGGGCTTTCTCTAGTTGCAGAGAATGGGGGCTACTCTTCACTGCAGTGCTCTGGCTTCTTGTTGCAGAGGCTTCTCTTGCTGCAGAGCACAGATTGTAGTTACGGGCTTCAGTAGTTGCACACGCAAGCTCAGTACCTTGGGCTCATGGGCTTAATTGCTCTGCTGCATGTAGGATCTTCCCAGATGAGGGATCGAAACCTGCAATGTGTCTCCTGAATTGGCAGGTGAATTCTTAATCACTGGACCGCCAGGGAAGTTGTCTACTATTTACTTTCACATTAAACCCCTCTGTGCCTCAGTTTCCTCATCTGATCATGAAAATTGAGGTTACAAAAAAAACAGAATTCCTAGGGACCATCTCAGAGCTGCCTGTTGGGGGCTTCCTCATACCTGAGACCCCGGGTTGTTGCGTTGAGTATCTTGGACTAGTCAGCCTTGGTGAGTGCAGGGCGGATACTTTGTAACGGCAGCCCGAGGACCTATGTTGCCCACGCTTGGTGCTTGGGGTGTTTCTCCATCTTTCCACCTTGCTGATCTGTGCCCACAGTGGCTGGTTAGGGCAGCTGCTTGGTCAGTGATGCTCAGGCCCAAGGCCACTCTCTTCCCTCAGAAAATCCTGTGCTTATCTGAGAAACACCCCATTCCAGGCCTCCCCCTATCCTGAGCTGTCTCAGACCTGATTTCTTAGGTCTTTCTCTTCCTCTAGAGCCTGTCTGAAGGCCATGATTTAGATCCATCTCCTCTCTGAGGGGCAGTGGATGCTGTAATAGACTCACGTCTGATGCTGTCCAGTCCAAGGGGAGCCCTCCTCCCCAGGGGCCAGGGGATGGTGGCTGAGCCTCTGAGGTGTGAGCATGCCAGTGGCCCCTCTTGTCAGGCCTACATTGGTAAACTGTTCTGATGGGTATTTTTTAAATTGGGTTGTCAGGACTTCCCTGGTGGTCCAGTGGCTAAGACTCCATGCTCCCAATGAAGGGAGCCCAGGTACAATCCCTGGTCAGGACTCTAGAGCTCACATGCCACAAACTAAGAGTTTGCATGCTGTAACTAAGAGCTGGTGCAGCCAAGTTAATTAGCTATATTATATATATATATATATATATGTATGTATAAATATACATATATATATATAAAGTTGAGTTGTCTGTCTTTGTCTTCAGATTCATAGGAGCTCTTTGTATGTTCAGGATATGAGCCTTTCCTTGGATACATACACTGAAAAACCTACTTTCTCCCAGTCTGACGCTTATCTTTAACCTCTCCTAAATGAAGAGTTCAAATTTAATAAAGCCTAATTTATCCTTTTTTTCTCTTATACCTTTTCATAAATCTTTGGGAAATGAAGGCATCTATCCACATTTTCTTCTAGAACTTTTATTGTTTCAGTGTTCACATACAGATGTATGATCCTCCATCTTGATTTCTTTGTGTGAGGTAAGGCTCGAAAATCTTTTCTTTTCTTTCTTATGTGGATATCCAGTTTTGACAGCACTATTTATTGAAAATACAAAATAAATATATTTCTTGGTAAATATTTTTTAATTGAAAAATGCATATCCTTCCCCCACTGAACTGCAGGGACAACTCATTAGCCAGATGCTCATATCTACTCACCTCTGTTTTTTGGACTCTCTGTTCTGTATTCCTGATTGACTTATCTATCCATGCACTAATGGCACATGGCCTTAATTACTGTAGCTTCTCTTTTATTAATTCTTTATTTACTTATTTTTTGTTGTTGAACCATACAGCTTGTGGGATCTTGGTTCCCCAGCCAGGGATTGAACCCAGTCCCTTGGCAGTGGGAACACAGTCTTAACTACTGGGCCACTGGAGAATTTCCTTCTTTTTTAATTAAAACTTTTAATTTAATTTTCATTGAGATATAATTGACATATAGCATTACATTAGTTTCAGGTGTACAAAATAACAATTCGATATTAATATATATTGCAAAATAATTAAACTTTTAATTTCGAGATAATTGAAGGTTCACAGACAGTTGTAAGAAATAATAGATCCTGTGTGCTCTTTACCCAGTGTTTCCCAGTGGTAAGGTCTTACAAAAGTGTACTACAGTGTCACAACCAGGATGTTGATATTGATACAATCTACCAGTCTTACTCAGAATACCCACTGTGTGTGTATGTTCAGTTCTAAACAGAACCACACATGTAGGTTCACGTGTCTACCACAATAGTCAAGATAAACAAGTTTCATCTTCAGAAGAATCCCTTGTTTCCCATTTTTAGCCACACCCACCTCCGTCTCACACCCTCTCCCCATCATATTAACCCTCCTTAACGCCGGCAATCACTAATCTATTTTCCATTTCTATTATTTTGTCATTTCAAAAATGATGTATAAATGGAATCACATAGTATGTAATCTTTTAGGACTGGTTTCTTTTTCTCTGTATAAATTCACCCAAGTTGTTACAGTACCAATAGTTTGTTCCTTTTTATTACTGAATAGTGTTGAAGGGTGTGGATGTAGTCATTTGTTTAATCATTCATCCAGTTAAGGATATGAATTGTTTCCAGTTTGGGGAAACAATTATTAATAAAATTGCTATGAACGTTCGAATACAGATTTTTATGTGAACCTGTTTCTGTTTCTCTTGGATAAATGCCCACAAGAGTGCAATTTCTGGATTGAATGGTGATAGCATATTTAGTTTTTTAAAAAATATATTGACTGTATTTTTTATAGCAATTTTATATTCACAGCAAAATTCAGTGGAAATTACAGAGAATTCTCATGTAACTCCGGCTCCCACATCTGCACAGCCTCTCCCACTATCAAAATCTCCCACCAGAGGGGTATATTTGTTATAATCTATGGACTACCTTCGGAGAAGGCAATGGCACCCCACTCCAGTACTCTTGCCTGGAAAATCCCATGGATGAAGAGCCTGGTAGGCTGCAGTCCATGGGGTCACTGAGGGTCGGACATGACTGAGCGACTTCCCTTTCACTTTTCACGTTCATGCCTTGGAGAAGGAAATGGCAACCCACTCCAGTGTTCTTGCTTGGAGCATCCCAGGGACGGGGGAGCCTGGTGGGCTGCCGTCTATGGGGTCTCACAGAGTTGGACATGACTGAAGCAACTTAGCAGCTTAGCATGGACTGCCTTGACACATCGTTACCATCTAAAGTCCATAATTTACACTAGGATTTACTCTGAGTGTTATGGCTTTGGACAAATGCGTGACCAATACAGTATCATATTAAGTAGTTTCACTGCCATCAAAATCTTCTGTGCTCAAGTGAAGTAAGTCAGAAAGAGAAAAACAAATATTGTATATTGATGCATATATACGGAAACTAAAGAAGTGGTACGGATGAACCTATTGCAGGACAGCGATAGAGACGCAGACATAGAGAACAGACTTATGGACGCAGTGGGGGAAGGAAAGGGTGGGACACGCTGAGAGGGCAGCGTTGAAACATGTACATTACCAAATGTAAAATAGACAGCCAGCAGGACTTTGCTATACGACACAACCGGTGCTCTGTGACAGCCTCATGGGTGACATACGTATGCCTGCGGTGGCTGATTCATGTTGCTGTACGGCAGAAACCAGCACAACATTGTAAAACAATTATGCTCCAATTAAAAAGAAATGAAGGAAGTCTTCTGTGCTCACTGCTATATTTAAAATGGATAACGAAAATGTCTTACTGTATAGCACAGGGAACTCTGCTCAGTGTTACATGGCAGCTTGGATGGGAGCGGAGTGGGGGAGAATGGATACATGCATATGTACGGCTGAGTCCCTTTGCTGTCCACTGAAACTACCATGTTGTTAATCAACTACTCTCTGATATGAAATTAAAAAAAAAAAAAAATCCTCTGTGCTCTGCCTGTTCATCCCTCCTACCTCCAACCTCTGGCAACCAGTGATCCTTTCATTGTCTCTATAGTTGCACTTCTTCCAAAAGTCACATAGTTGGAATTATACCGTATGAAGCCTTTGCGTATTGGCTTATTTCACTTAGCAACTTTCATTTAAATGTCCTCTATATTTTTTCAAGGCTTGATAGTTCATCTCTTTTTTTTCATTGTGTGGATGTATCACAGTTTATTTATCCATTCACCTATTGACTGCTAAGTTGCTTCAGTCGTGTCCAACTCTGTGTGACCCCATAGATGGCAGCCCACCAGGCTCCTCTGTCCCTGGGATTCTCCAGGCAAGAATACTGGAGTGGGTTGCCATTTCCTTCTCCAATATTCACCTATTGAAGGACATCTTGATTGCTTCCAAGTTTTGGCAATTATACACAAACGTGCTATACATATTTGTGTGTAGTTTCTTTGTGTGTGGACCTAAGTTTTCAAGTTATTTGGGTAAATGCCAGAGAGTATACAATTGGTGGATTATGTGGTAAGAGTATGTTTAGCTTTAGTGAGAAACTGTCTTCCAAAATGGCTCTACCATTTTGCATTCCCACTAGCAATGAAATGAGTGTTTTTGTTGCTCCACATCCATATCAGTATTTGGTGTTTTCAATGTTCTGGAATTTGGCCATTCTATTAATAATAGGTGTGCAGTAGTACCTTGTTGTTTTGATTAGCAATTCCCCAATGACATATATGAACTTCCCTGGTGGCTCAGACAGTAAAAGAATCTGCCTACAATGCAGGAGACCTGGGTTCAATGCCTAGGTCAGGAATGTTCCCTGGAGAAGGGAATGGCAACCCACTCCAGTATTCTTGCTTGGAAAATCCCATGGACAAAGGATTACACCCCCTGCTGGTGGGCTACAGCCCATGGTGTTGCAGTGAGTCAGACACTGACTGAGCAACTATCCCCTGGAGAAGAGAAAGGCTACCCATTCCAGTATTCTTGCCTGGATAATTTCATGGACAAAGGAGGGTACATATACATGTATCCATTCTCCCTGACACTCCGCTCCCATCCAAGCTGCCATGTTAACATTGAGCAGAGTTCCCTGTGCTATACAGTAAGACATTTTCGTTATCCATTTTAAATATAGCAGTGAGCACAGAAGACTTATTTCATTTCTTTTTAATTGGAGCAGGCTACAGTCCATGGGGTCACAAAGAGTTGGACATGACTGAGCAACTTTCACTTTCACTAATAACTTTGATGTTGAACATCTTTTCATATGCTTACTTGCCATCTATATATCTTCTTTGGTAAGGTGTCTTTTCAGGTCTCTTGCCTATTTATAAACTAGGTTTTTCATTTTCTTATTGTTGAGCTTTAAGAGTTTTTTGTATATTTTGGATAACTGTCCCTTATCAGATTTGTCTTTTTCATATATGTTCTCCCAGTTTGTGGCTTGTCTTCTCACCCTCTTGACACTGTCTTTCACAGAGCAAAGGTCTTTAGTTTTAATGAAGTCCAGCTTATCATTTCTTTCACAGTCATGCCTTTGATGTTGTATTTAAAAAGTCATCACCATATCCAAGATCATCTAAGTTTTCTCTTCTAATGTCATGTAGGAATTTTATATTTTTACATGTTACATTTGGGTCTACCTGTGATCCATTTTGAGTTAATTTTTGTGCAAAGTGCAGGGTCTGGGCCTGCATTCTCTCTTTCCTTTTTTGATTGTGGACGTCCAGTTGTTCCAGCACCACTTTTTGAGGATTATCTTTGCTTCATTGTATTGCCTTTGCTCCGAGATCACTTGATTATATTTATGTGGTTCTATTTCTGGGCTCTCAATTCCATCCTGTGGATCTGTTTATCCATACTTTCACTAATGCTTGATTATTGCAGCTTTACAGTAAGTCTTGAAATTGGGTAATATAAGTTCTCTTTGTTCTTCTCCATCAGTAGGAGTTGTTTACTCTGGGTCTTTTGCCTCTCCATATACATTTCAGAGTTAGTTTGTCAATATTCACAAAATAACTTGCTGGGATTTTGTTTGGTATTATGTTAAACCTGTAGATCAGGTTGGGAAAAACTGATATCTTGACAATATTGAGGCTTCCTATCCATAAATATGGAAGTCACTCCATTTATTTAGCTCTTCAATTTCTTTTCATTAGTTTTATAATTTTTCTTGTAAAGATCTTATATGTATATTTTTAGATTTATAACTAAGTAACAGACTGGTTCCAAATAGGAAAAGGAGTACATCAAGGCTGTATATTGTCACCCTGCTTATTTAACTTATATGCAGAGTACATCATGAGAAA
>NW_011495059.1:7464915-7466420 GCF_000754665.1 Bison bison bison | reverse complement strand
TTCATTTTGGGAGATGCTAACATAAAATACATTGCATTTCTTAATTTCAGATTCCACTTCGCTGGTGTATAGGAAAGCAGCTGACTTTCTCCTTTTGGCTCTGCTGGGTCTTCACTGCTACACAGGCTTTTCTCTAGTTGCGGCGAGTGGGATCTGCTCTCTGGTTGTCGTGCACAGGCTTCTCATTGCAGTGGCTTCTCTTGTTGGGGAGCATGGGCTTTAGGGTTCTCATCCCTCCTAGATGGGCTCTGAAAGATGGGCTCTTTATCTCCACCTGTTGGGCTGTACCCTGCAGGCCTGTGCTTGCCCAGCTTCAAGACGACGAAAGAGCCCGGAGTCAGCAACAGAGATATCAATGGTTTAACGAATGAGGGAGCTTACGCCTGAAGCAAGGTCCTGGAGCAGCACCCCATCATGTGCAGTGAGTGAATGGCAAGGCAGGACATGGTGGAAGTTTTCCCTTGGCTCAACTCTTGAAGGCTGTTGATTCTTAAGGTTCTGCCCAGGAAATTTTCTCATCTCTTGAGATGCCTTCTTTATGAATGACTTTGTCTGCTCCATGCCTTCAATCTCTCTGTCTCCAGCTCCAAACTCTCCCCTGGTTTCCCATTTTCCTGGACATCTTCTTACAAACCTCAGGGATATTGGGAAGCTCTTTGAGTGCTGAAGAAAAGGCTTGATATTGAAGGCAGAATACCTAGTTCCATCACCCACTTGGACCAATTGTTGCTGCTCTCTGAGCCTTGAATTTTCTCTCTGAGAAAAATGGTGTTGGCCTCTCAGTTATGTGGGTCAGGAAGCAAGAGTTAGAACTGGACATGGGACAACAGACTGGTTCCAAATAGGAAAAGGAGTATGTCAAGGCTCTATATTGTCACCCTGCTTATTTAACTTATATGCAGAGTACATCATGAGAAACGCTGGGCTGGATGAAGCACAAGCTGGAATCAAGATTGCCAGGAGAAATACCAATAACCTCAGATATGCTGATGACACCACCCTTATGGCAGAAAGTGAAGAAGAACTAAAGAGTCCTTTGATGAAAGTGAAAGAGGAGAGTGAAAAGTTGGCTTAAAGCTCAACATTCAGAAAACGAAGATCATGGCATCTAGTCCCATGACTTCATGGGAAATAGATGGGGAAACAGTGGAAACAGTGTCAGACTTTACTTTTGGGCTCCAAAATCACTGCAGATGGTGACTGCAGCCATGAAATTAAAAGACGCTTACTTCTTGGAAGGAAAGTTATGACCAACCTAGATAGCATGTTGAAAAGCAGAGACATTACTTTGCCAACAAAGGTCCGTCTAGTCAAGGCTATGGTTTTTCGTGGTCATGTAGGATGTGAGAGTTGGACAGTGAAGAAGGCTGAGCGCCGAAGAATTGATGCTTTTGAACTGTGGTGTTGGAGAAGACTCTTGAGAGTCCCTTGGACAGCAAGGAGATCCAACCAGTCCATTCTGAAGGAGATCAGCCTTGGGATTTCTTTGGAGGGAATGATGCTGA
>NW_011495059.1:7456494-7464815 GCF_000754665.1 Bison bison bison | reverse complement strand
GAAACAGTGGCTGACTTTATTTTTGGGGGGCTCCAAAATCACTGCAGATGGTGATTGCAGCCATGAAATTAAAAGACGCTTACTCCTTGGAAGGAAAGTTATGACCAACCTAGTTCAGTTCAGTTCAGTTCAGTTGCTCAGTCATGTCAGACTCTTCGCAACCCCATGAATTGCAGCACGCCAGGCCTCCCTGTCCATCACCAACTCCCGGAGTTCACTCAGACTCACGTCCATCGAGTCAGTGATACCATCCAGACATCTCATCCTCTGCCGTCCCCTTCTCCTCGTGCCCGCAATCCCTCCCAGCATCAGACTCTTTTCCAGTGAGTCAACTCTTCACATGAGGTGGCCAAAGTACTGGAGTTTCAGCTTCAGCATCATTCCCTCCAAAGAAATCCCAGGGCTGATCTCCTTCAGAATGGACTGGTTGGATCTCCTTGCAGTCTAAGGGACTCTCAAGAGTCTTCTCCAACACCACAGTTCAAAAGCATCAATTCTTCGGCGCTCAGCCTTCTTCACAGTCCAACTCTCACATCCTACATGACCACGAAAAACCATAGCCTTGACCAGACGAACCTTTGTTGGCAAAGTAATGTCTCTGCTTTTCAATATGCTATCTAGGTTGGTCATAACTTTGCTTCCAAGGAGTAAGCGTCTTTTAATTTCATGGCTGCAATCACCATCTGCAGTGATTTTGGAGCCCCCCAAAATAAGGTCTGACACTGTTTCCACATCTATTTCCCATGAAGTGATGGGACCAGATGCCATGATCTTTGTTTTCTGAATGTTGAGCTTTAAGCCAACGTTTTCACTCTCCTCTTTCACTTTCATCAAGAGGCTTTTTAGTTCCTCTTCACTTTCTGCCATAAGGGTGGTGTCATCTGCATATCTTAGGTTATTGATATTTCTCCCGGCAATCTTGATTCCAGCTTGTGTTTCTTCCAGTCCAGCGTTTCTCATGATGTACTCTGCATATAAGTTAAATAAGCAGGGTGACCAACCTAGACAACATATTAAAAAGCAGAGACATTACTTTGTCAACAAAGGTCCGTCTAGTCAAGGCTATGGTTTTTCCAGTGGTCATGTATGGATGTGAGAATTGGACTATAAAGAAAGCTAAGTGCAGAAGAATTGATGCTTTTGAACTGTGGTGTTGGAGAAGACTCTTGAGAGTCCCTTGGACTGCAAGGAGATCAAACCAGTCCACTCTGAAGGAGATCAGTCCTGGGTGTTCATTGGAAGGACTGGTGTTGAAGCTGAAACTCCAATACTTTGGCCACCTGATGTGAAGAGCTGACTCATTTGAAAAGACCCTGATGCTGGGAAAGATTGAGGGCAGGAGGAGAAGGGGATGACAGAGGATGAGATGGTTGGATGGCATCACCGACTCAATGGACATGAGTTTGGGTGAAATCCGGGAGTTGGTGAAGGACAGGGAGGTGTGGTGTGCTGTGGTTCATGGGGTCACAAAGAGTTGGACACGACTGAGGGACTGAACTGAACTCACAGGTTGTTGGGGGCAGGGCTGGCAGGGGAGCAGTTTCCCGGGAGTCTGAATTGACAACTCTTTGTAAAATATGGAGCCCACAGGAGGAGCAGCATCATGTGCCCGCATATACTTCACCTGGCTCCCAGGTGGGCCTTCCTCCCCTTCACCTTTTGCCCAGTCCTCCCATCTCACGGCAGTTCTATCAGCCACTCACACCAAAAACCTGAGCCTCAATTTTGCCTCCTCCCATCCTGTGGCCACACAGAGGAATCCATCAGCAATAACTCTTCTTTTTCTTTTTTTTAAAAATAAACATTAGTAACTTTATTTAAATTTTATTTCTTTTTGGCTGTGCTGGGTCCTTGTTGCTGCCCTCAGGCTTTCTCTAGTTGCAGGGAGCAGGGGCAACTCTCTCCAGTGATGACATCCAACCATCTCATCCTCTGTCACCCCCTTCTCCTCTTGCCCTCAATCTTCCTGGACAAGATTCCTGGATCAAACCCTGTCCCCTGCATTGGCAGGCAGACTCCCAGCCACTGGACCACAGCAAAGTCTAGCAACAGCTGTTGATTCTGCATCTTTGAAGTTTCTCCCAACCGCCCCCTTCCTGTCCCTTTCCACAGCTCCAGCCTAGTCCCGGCCCATCATCTCTCCTCCAGATGATTGCAGTGGCCTCCTCCCTGGCCTCCCTGCTTCTATCTCATGCTCTCTTGAGAGCTGTCCTCTACACTGGCCACCATTAAACAACGTTGGATCACATCATCCCCATCCTCTAAACCCTGGACTGATGCCTGTTTTCCTCCCAGATGAAGGTGGGCTGTTCCCCTGGTAATCCAGGTCTTTCCTGATCAAGCCCCTGCTCTGGCCTCAGCTCTGCCCTCCACATGCACCCTTACTCATCTGTTTGCTTTTCCTTGAATCCCCTGTGCCTCCTGCCTTTTGTTTATGCAGTTTCTCCACCCCAAATTTCTCCCCTTCTTCCCTTGCCTGCTGCAGGGGTGTCACACCCCTTGTAATAAGACCCACACTGCAGAGGGGGAAACTGCAAGGTACACACGCAGCATGCAGGCATTTTGATATGATAATGATCCTGCGTTTGCCAGAAATCTCTGGAAATGGCCTCTCCTCCCCTAGGCTTAGTCATCAGATGTGAGAGTTGCCTCTTAAACCCAAAATTTGGACTAATGCCATCAACCAGATGCACTGCTTGGGAAAGGTCAACCAGAGGACACAGAGGTTTAGGGTTGACCAGAGAGCCATTTGGAGAAGGCAATGGCACCCAACTCTAGTATTCTTGCCTGGAAAATCCCATGATGGAGGAGCCTGGTAGGCTGCAGTCCATGGGGTCGCTGAGGGTCAGACATGACTGAGCAACTTCACTTTCACTTTTCACTTTCATGCATTGGAGAAGGAAATGGCAACCCACTCCAGTGTTCTTGCCTGGAGAATCCCAGGGAAGGGGGAACCTGGTGGCCTGCCGTCTATGGGGTCGCACAGAGTCAGACACGACTGAAGCAACTTAGAAGAATATATCCATTGGGTGAGGCATGTCTGTGCAATGCTTTGAGTGTGATTCACTAGATATTAAGACAGGTGGGATCTGGTTACCTCTTTACTAGAACTGGTGGTATCATGTACTGTGGTGATGTCAGCCTTGGAACCAGATCAAGAGGACTGCTGGGGCTGAAAGGGGCTGAGACCCATCTGCCTGCATCCTTTCATCTCTCCCCACCCCCTACTCCAGGGCTCTTGAGCTGTCAGCCACCACTCCCTCCCAACCTCACAGAGACACTTTGTGCAGGTCTCTGGGATGGGAGTGGGCAGCAATTCCAGCAAGTTTTAGCATAAAGTTTTAACACTTTATGCTTATTCTACCACTTTTTCCCCATTTATCCTTGGATAAGTGAATTAACTTCTTAAGGCCTCAGTTTCCTTTCTGAAAAAATGCGGCTCTTAAATCCTACCAACTGCGGTATTCAGAGGATCAGCCAAAACAATCCTTCTGAAGCTTTTGGTGTATACACAGGAAATTCAATGTCCTTCTGCCCCTCCCACTCTCCTTACACCCCATTTCAAGGGCAGAGACTTTGTTCCATTCATATCCGAGGCACTCCTGCTATTTCATATGTGGCTCAGGGTGTAAGATACAACAGGTGACCATGAGTGTTCCTATAAGTAAGGGAGGGCAACTTGGGGGCAGTGCCCTGCCCAGGGCATTTGGACATGGGGTCAGGGCAGCCCCAATGCACCTTCCCCTTATGTCATACCAGCTTTAGGTTTTGAACCCTATAGACCCAGGTCCAAATACTGACGATGCTCTTACTCGGTCTGAGATCTGGGCCATGTAGTCACTGGTCTCCAAACCTCAGTTCCTCATCTGAAAAGGGGTGAGGGGATCCCCAGGTGAAAGTGGTGTGACAAGAGTCAGACCCAACACACAGTAGGTACTCAGGAGATGGGACCCAACCTGTCCGCCTCCTCCTCCCTCTCTCCCTCCTTCCCTTCCTTTCTTCTGTGTGAGAGATGTCTCCAAGGAAACGGGAGGAATTATTTTAAGAAAAGAGCCGAGGGCCCTGGTGGGAGCAGATGGTGGCTCGGGCATCTGGGAGGCAGAGGCAGGAGGCTCTGGCCCTTCAAGGAGACAATGGAACCCAAGCACCTCCCCATCCCAGAAAATACTAGGTCTGGGCCTGCAGGTGAATCTGTCCAATGGCAGAGAAAAGGCATTTCTGGCTTCACAGAGCAGGATGGAGCACTGGGCCTGGCTAAGCTTTTGACTCACTTGATGACCCTAGAAAAGTCCTGCGCTCCAGTCTATTGGCCTATGAGCAAATAGGAGGCCCTACTGCGAGGGATGAGGCAGGGAAAAGGTAGATTGGGGGCAGGGGGCTGAGTTCTGGGCTGAGACTCCTGCGAGAGAAGGTACCAAGGCGCTCCTGCACTCAGCAGAATCTCATTCATTCGCTCACTCGTCCATTCATTCCATTTGTATCCTGAGCGCCTTCTTCAGCCAGGCCAGGAGCACACTTTGTTTCAAGACTTGTTCAGAATATCCCTCATGTGATATTGTTGCCCCCACTGTACTTATGAGGAAACTGAGGCTCCGAGAGGCAAAAAGAAGTTGCCCTGGTTCAAAAGAAAGTCAAAGCTTCTCTCCCAGTTTTGTCCTTATTTCCCACAGATGTCTTCCATGCTCATAGTCATTGGAAAAGACCCTGATGCTGGGAAAGATTGAGAGCAGGAAGAGAAGGGGGTGACAGAGGATGAGATGATTGGATGGCATCGACTCAATGGACATGAGTTTGAGCAAACTCCAGGAGATAGTGAAGGACAGGGAAGCCTGGCGTACTACAGTCCATGGGGTTGCAAAGAGTCAGACATGATTTAGTGACTGAACAACAGCAACCTCCACCTTCGGCTGAAAATCCTGATTCCTCAGGGTCGTGGTGCGGAATTGGCTAGATTCTGGCTTCATCTTTGAACTCTGAGACTTCAGCCCCAGTGAGCTGCCCATAGTGGCTTGTGTTGACTTTCAACAACAAAAAAAGCACAACACGAGAGTTGCACGTGAAGTTTTATTTGGAGCCCATAGGAGGACTGCAGCCTGGGAGACAGAGCACCTCAGATAGCTCTGAGAAACTGTTCCAAAGAGATAGGGGCAAAAGACGGTATATATGTGATTTTGGTAAAGGGGGAGCACATGCAATCAAGCACATATTTTTGGTAGAAAGTTTCTTTTGGTCTCGTGAAGCTTCTGCTAGTCACGAAAGACAGTCGTCTCCATGAAGGATTTTAATGCTTTTCTAGATGTAAGGAGATATAAGAACTGGGATCATAAAATCAGCTGAGATTATCTAACTATCTGAAGACCCTTCCTGCCAGTTTTCTCAGAGCACAGAGTGCCTCATTTCTGCTCTCCACCCTGAACTCCTTCAGGGGGTGTTGGAGGTCAGCAGCCGCTATGGCACATGATTTAATCCTTGTACACGTAGATGGCAAGCACCCATAGCAAGTGCCAATCTGTGGTTGACCCTTGCAAGGGCCCAACCTGGGCTTCAGGCTTTGGTGTACACTGTACCCTCTTGCTGGAATGTCCACTCTGTCTTCACTTTGCTCATCAGACTAGGTGATGAGCACAGCTCGGGAGGCACTACTTCTCGGATGCCTTCCTACACTCTGCTAACAGTTGGTCAGGGCCCCGCTGGAATGGTGGGTTTTCTTGGGTCTCCCTGGAGCTGGCAAGACTCCTGAGGCCAGAGACATCCCTCCTGCACTGGGCATCCCTGGTGTCCAGTGGCATCTGTGAGCAGGAAATGAATACATGAGCGAGAAAAGGGACACCCTAGGATTCCATTGCTTGTTTCACACCTTTTTCCCTCCAGACATTTCCCAAGCAACTCCTCCATGCCAGCCCCAGGGACAACAGCTCACGCTTGCAATTTACTTTGTGATTTACAATGAACTTCCATCATCAAAATCACACACATGCATGCTATGCTAAGTCGCTTCAGTCGTTTCCGACTCTGTGAGACCCCATAGACAGCAGCCCACCAGGCTCCCCCGTCCCTGGGATTCTTCAGGCAAGAATACTGGATTGGGTTGCCATTTCCTTCTCCAACCATCCTGTAAAGTAGGTGTTCATGTTTGTGTCCATTTTCCAGATGTGGAAACTGAGGGCCAGTGAGGTTGAGTGATTTGCCTAGTCACAGTCAGTGTGTGACAGAGCCAAGATCTGAACCCAGACATTTTCTCCTCCAGGGGATCTTCCTGACCCAGAGATGGAACCTGCATCTCTTAAGTCTGGCAGGCAGGTCCTTTACCACTAGCACCACCTGGGCAGCCCAGTAAATACACACTGCTGTATATTAAATAGATAAACAACAAAATTTACTGTAGAGCACAGGGAACTATATTCAATATATGACAATAATCTACAATGGAAAGAATCTGAAAAAGAATATATATAGGGCTCCCCTGGTGGCTCAGACTATAAGGACTCTGCCTGTGATGCAGGAGACCTGGGATTGATCCCTGGGTCTGGAAGATCCCCTAGAGAAGGGAATGTCTACCTACTGCAGTATTCTCTGGAGAATTCCATGGGTAGAGAAGCCTGACAAGCTACAGTCCATGGGGTAGCAAAGAGTTGGGCACAACTGAGTGACTAACACTTCCACTTTCACATAGATATCATTAACTCACTTCGCCATACATCTAAAACACACAATACTGTAAATCACCTATACTTAAATTATTATTTTTTTTAAAGTCATCAGGCAGAAGAGCAGAGACACCTGGGGGCCTCCAGTGGACCCACTGTTGACCTTGGCTGCTGCTGGGCTCCAAGGTAGGCGCCAAAAGCAGCTGCTATAAGGTGTTTGAGATATGGTGTGTCTTTGCCATCATAAAGCATTTGAAAAGTCTACAGATAACAATATTGTATTGTACAACTTGAAATTTGGTAAGAGGTTAAACCCTCCTCTTTTAGTTTTGGCCACACCAAGCAGTGTGTCAGATCTTAAGTTCCCTGACCAGAAATCAAACCCCACACCCCTGCAGTGGAAGCATGGAGTCTTAACCACTGGATGGCTAGGGAAGTCCCAACAAGGGATTAGGGGAAGTCCCTAAGTGTTCTCACCACAAGGAAAAAAAGGTGACTATTAATATGTGAGGTGATAGATATGTTAATAAACTCAGTTGTGATCATTCTGCAATGTGTGTATATATATATCATATATATCAAAACTTCGAATTGTACACTTTAAATATTTACAATTTTTCAGTTCGGTTCAGTTCAGTCGCTCAGTCATGTCCAACTCTTTGCGACCCCATGAATCGCAGCACGCCAGGCCTCCCTGTCCATCACCAGCTCCCGGAGTTCACTCAGACTCACATCCATCGAGTCAGTGATGCCATCCAGCCATCTCATCCTCTGTCGTCCCCTTCTCCTCCTGCCCCCAATCCCTCCCAGCATCAGACTCTTTTCCAGTGAGTCAACTCTTCGCATGCGGTGGCCAAAGTACTGGAGTTTCAGCTTCAGCATCATTCCCTCCAAAGAAATCCCAGGGCTGATCTCCTTCAGTAATGGACTGGTTGGAGCTCCTTGCAGTCCAAGGGACTCTCAAGAGTCTTCTCCAACACCACAGTTCAAAAGCATCAATTCTTCGGCGCTCAGCTTTCTTCACAGTCCAACTCTCACATCCATACACGACCATTGGAAAAACCATAGCCTTGACTAGGTGAACCTTTGGCAAAGTAATGTCTCTGCTTTTGAATATGCTATATAGGTTGGTCATAACTTTACTTCCAAGGAGTAAGCGTCTTTTAATTTCATGGCTGCAGTCACCATCTGCAGTGATTTTGGAGCCCCAAAAAATAAAGTCTGACACTGTTTCCACTGTTTCCCCATCTATTTCCCATGAAGTGATGGGACCAGATGCCATGATCTTACTTTTCTGAATGTTGAGCTTTAAGCCAACTTTTTCACTCTCCACTTTCACTTTCATCAAGAGGCTTTTTAGTTCCTCTTCACTTTCTGCCATAAGGGTGGTGTCATCTACATATCTGAGGTTATTGATATTTCTCCCAGCAATCTTGATTGCAGCTTGTGCTTCATCCAGCCCAGCGTTTTTCATGATGAACTCTGCATATAAGTTAAATAAGCAGGGTGACAATATACAGCCTTGACGTACTCCTTTTCCTATTTGGAACCAGTCTGTTGTTCTGTGTCTAGTTCTAACTGTTGCTTCCTGACCTCCATATAGGTTTCTCAAGAGGCAGGTCAGGTGATCTGGTATTCCTGTACCTCAATAAGAAAATGGCAACCTCCTTCAAC
>NW_011495059.1:7455804-7456394 GCF_000754665.1 Bison bison bison | reverse complement strand
CACTCACCTAGAGCCAGACATCCTGGAATGCGAAGTCAAGTGGGCCTTAGGAAGCATCACTATGAGCAAAGCTAGTGGAGGTGATGGAATTCCAGTTGAGCTCTTTCAAATCCTAAAAGATGATTCTGTGAAAGTGCTGCACTCAATATGCCAGCAAATTTGGGAAACTCAGCAGTGGCCACAGGACTGGAAAAGGTTAATTTTCATTCCAATCCCAAAGAAAAGCAATGCCAAAGAATGCTCAAACTACCACACAATTGCACTCATCTCGCACGCTAGCAAAGTAATGCTCAAAAGTCTACAAGCCAGGCTTCAGCAGTACATGAACCATGAACTTCCAGATGTTCAAGCTGGATTTAGAAAAAGCAGAGGAACCAGAGATCAAATTGCCAACATCTGCTGGATCATCAAAAAAGCAAGAGCGTTCTAGAAAAATATCTACTTTTGCTTTATTGACTATGCCAAAGCCTTTGACTGTGTGGATCACAACAAACTGTGGAAAATTCTTCAAGAGATGGGACTACCAGACCACGTGACCTGCCTCCTGAGAAATCTGTATGCAGGTCAAGAAGCAACAGTTAGAACTGGAC
>NW_011495059.1:7455280-7455704 GCF_000754665.1 Bison bison bison | reverse complement strand
AGTTCTAACTGTTGCTTCCTGACCTCCATATAGGTTTCTCAAGAGGCAGGTCAGGTGATCTGGTATTCCTGTACCTCAATAAGAAAATGGCAACCTCCTTCAACAGGGCCCATGCACGGACTGCCTCACTCAGTGCCCCCGACCCTGCAGCAGGGCACCGCCAACCCACAGCTCCGCCGGAGACTCCTGGACACCCACAGGCGAGCCTGGGTCAGTCTCTTCTAGAAAATTAGAGTTACCAAGGGAACATTTCATGCAAAGATGGGCACAATAAAGGACAGAAATTGTATGGACCTAACAGAAGCAGAAGATAAGAAGAGGTGGCAAGAATACACAGAAGAACCATACAAAAAACATCTTCATGACCCAGATAATCACGATGGTATGATCACTCACCTAGAGCCAGACATCCTGGAATGCGAAG
>NW_011495059.1:7447285-7455115 GCF_000754665.1 Bison bison bison | reverse complement strand
AAATTCTTCAAGAGATGGGACTACCAGACCACGTGACCTGCCTCCTGAGAAATCTGTATGCAGGTCAAGAAGCAACAGTTAGAACTGGACATGGAACAACAGACTGGTTCCAAACCAGGAAAGGAGTACATCAAGGCTGTATATTGTCACCCTGCTTATTTAACTTATATGCAGAATACATCATGAAAAATGCCGGGCTGGATGAAGCAGAAGCTGGAATCAAGATTGCTGGGAGAAATATCAATAACCTCAGATATGCAGATGACACCACCCTTTTGGCAGAAAGTGAAGAGGAACTAAAGAGCCTCTTGATGATAGTGAAAGAGGAGAGTGAAAAAGTTGGTTTAAAACTCAGCATTCAGAAAAGTAAGATCATGGCATCTGGTCCCATCACTTCATGGCAAATAGATGGGAAACAGTGAAAGACTTTATTTTTGGGGGGCTCCAAAATCATTGCAAATGGTGACTGCAGCCATGAAATTAAAAGACATTTGCTCCTTGGGAGAAAAGCTATGACCAACCTAGACAGCATATTTAAAAGCAGAGACATTACTTTGCCAACAAAGGTCTGTCTAGTCAAAGCTATGGTTTTTATAGTAGTCATGTATAGATGGGAGAGTTGGACTATAAAGAAAGCTGAGTGCAGAAGAATTGATGCTTTTGAACTGTGGTGTTGGAGAAGACTCTTGAGAGTCCCTTGGACTACAAGGAGATCAAACCAATTAATCGTAAAGGAAATCAGTACTGAATTTCATTGGAATGACTGTTGCTGAAGCTGAACTTCCAATACTTTAGTCACCTGATGTGAAGAGCTGACTCATTTGAAAAGACCCTGATGCTGGGAAAGATTGATGACAACAGAGTATGAGATGGTTGGATGGCATCACCGACTCAATGGACATGAGTTTGAACAAGCTCTGAGAGTTGGTGAAGGACAGGGAAGCCTGGCATGCTGCAGTCCATGGGGTCGCAAAGAGTCGGACACAACTGAGGGATTGAACTGAACTGATACCTCAATAAAGTTGAAAAAAAGGGCTTCCCAGGTAGCAGTAGTGGTAAACAACCTGCCTGCCAATGCAGGAGACATAAGCGATGTGGGTTTGATCCCTGGGTCAGGAAGATCCCCTGGAGGAGGGCATGGCAACTCACTTTAGTATTCTGGCCTGGAGAATCCCATGGACAGAGGAGCCTGGTGGACTACAGTCCATAGAATTGCACAGAGTCAGACACAACTGAAGCGACTTAGCACTTAAAGATGAAAAAAAAAAAAAAAAGACATGCTTGATAATACCAAAAAGAAAAAGTCAAGTATTTGGGGGTGACAAACTGGGAATGGGGAGTGGCATCTAGAAGTCAGGGCAAGCTTCCCCAGAGCAGGTGGCATCTGAGTCAAATTTCGAAAGATGAGTATCCAGCTGGGGCAGAGGCATTCCAGGAAAAAGGACTTGCACAGGCTGAGGTGTGAAACAGCTTAGCTTTGGGAGAACCTGCAGAGCCTGTAACTGAGTCATGGGATTTGACCAGAATTGAATTAGAAGAGGATGCAAAAGTCAAATGGTGAAGATTTTTGAATACAAGATTAACTCTGAATACTGGTTCAAATTTTCAGAACATCTCTGCTGTATAACACAGGGAGCTTATCTCAGTGCTCTGTGATGACCTAGAGGTGGGGGAATGGGGGGCGGGGTGGTGTGGGAGGGAGGCTCAAGAAGGAAAGGATATATATATGCTTATAGCTGAATCACTTGTTGTACAGCAGAAACTAACATAACATTGTAAAGCAATTATCCTCCAATTAAAAATTTAAAAACACTTACACAGGTTCTGGGTGCTAGGGACTGTATATTAAAAAGCAGAGACATTACTTTGCCAACAAAGATCCGGATAGTCAAAGGCATGGTTTTTCCAGTAGTTATGTATGGATGCGAGAGTTGGACCATAAAGAAGACTGAGTACCAAAGAACTGATGCTTTTCAACTGTGGTGTTGGGGAAGACTCTTGAGAGTCCCTTGGACTGCAAGGAGATCAAACCAGTCAATCCTAAAGGAAATCAACCCTGAATATTCATTGGAAGGACTGATGCTGAAGCTGAAACTCCAATATTTTGGCCACCTAATGGGAAGAGCTGACTCATTGGAAAAGACCCTGATGCCAGGAAAGACTCAAGGTGGGAGGAGAAGGGGAGGACAGATAATGAGATGGTTGGATGGCATCACCGACTTGATGGACATGAGTTTGAGCAAGCTCCGGGAGTTGGTGAAGAACAGGGAAGCCTCGTGTGCTGCAGTCCATGGGGTCGCAAACAGTCAGACACAACTGAGTGACTGAAGTGAACTGACAGCTGATTCATGTTGTTGTATAGCAGAAACTAACACAACATTGTAAAGCAATTATCCTCCAATTAAAAAATTAAAAAAAAATGTGTTTATAGGTTCTGGGTGCTAGGGAGCCGCAGGATTCTGACCAAGAGAGAGGCACAAATTTGTTCTATAGAAGGATCTCTCTCTGTGGCTGGTGTGGAGGATGGATTGGAAAGGGAGAGACTGGACAGGAGTCCTGGGAGGAGGCTGGGGTGGTCCAGTCGGGGATGCAGAGGCGCAGCCAGGGTAGGGCCAGAGCGATGGGAAGGAGGGGCTAGACCCACAGTCTTTGTAGGGGAGAGAAAGTTGATGTGTGCCAGAGGGTGAGGAGACAGATGCCAACCCTCCCTCCCTGCAGGGGTCCTTGGAGTTTCCCCTCTCTCCACTCCTTCCAGGGGCTGATCCAGCCTGACCAGATGCCTGGTTGACCTAAAAACAGTACTGAGGTCACTTACACGAAGATCCGATCTTGAAGGATCTGGACATTATCTGGTTTGGTCACAAGCCAAGTCTCATAGGTAGATGTGGTTACTGCATGGATCTAGTCATTACCAGAGCTGATCATTACCCAAGGCTGGAGGTTACCTGCTGCCATGCGGACTCGCTTCACTTGCTTTGAGTCATTCTGTCCTCTCCCAGGGTCTTTCCTGAAGCCTATGTCTCTGCGAAGTCTGAGCTGGTGGGCTGATTGCAGAGGTTGGAAGAGAATCTGACACCCAGGCTATTGCAGCCTTTCCCCCACCATATCCTGTCTGGCCCCTGGGGTGGGCCAGAAAGTCAAACATGCCCCAGTCCCACAACTTCCTTCAGAGCCTGACTGTTCTGTGCTATGTTTGGGTTATAACACCCTTTCCCAAATGGATCATACCTATCTCCAACTCTCCCCCTCCCCATCTCTCTCAGTCTTTTCATCTCTCTTTGAGTCTCTACAAATAGTTTCTCTCTTTTTAAGTATGGGCCTCAGATGCACATGATTGAGCATCCTTAACAGCATCCTTGGCTCATGACACAATCTCAATAATGGTCCGTGCACAGCTCTATGTATATAAAACAATACACTATAAAACACAACATAATACAATATATGTGCTTGTGAACCACTGGCCATTCCCCTAGAACTAGAACAGAAGCAAAACCTGACATCCACTTCTGTGTCCCACCCCATCCAAGGTCATTAATATTCTGAATTTTGAGTTAATCCTTCTCTAATTTCTTTGGTTCTTTACATGCATGAATGCCTAAACAATTTGTTTTTTCTTGTTTACTATTTTAAAAGGCATACTATACATAATGCTCTCTTTAAAAAAACTCAGTGCCACGTTGAATGAGAATTCATCTGTGTTGTATGTAGTTGTGATTCATTCATTTTGAGGGCTGTGTGTGACTATCCCACAGCTTATTTATTTGTTCCTTCTCTCATCAATAGATAATTGGATTGTTTTCAGGTTTTCCACTCTTTTGAACAGTGCTGCTATGAATGAGTTGCTGTTTAGTTGCTAAGTCGTGTCTGATTCTTTGCAACCCCATGAACTGTAGCCTGTCAAGGCTCCTCTGCCCATGGGATTTCCCAGGCAAGAATAAGGGAGTGGGTTGCCATTTCCTCCTCCAGGGGATCTTCCTGACCCAGAAATTGAACCCTCATCTCCTTCATCGGCAGGCAGATTCTTTACCACTGAGCCAGCTGGGAAGCCTGCTGCTATGGATATTTGAGTACATTTCTCTTAATGCTCCTCAAAATGTGTTGGCATCGCCTGGAAACTTGTCAGAAATGTGGGCTCTCTAGCTTTGCCCTCAGTCAGTTCAGTCGCTCAGTCGTGTCTGACTCTTTGTCACCCCATGATCGCCAGGGCCTGCAGCACGCCAGGCCTCCCTGTCCATCACCAACTCCTGGAGCTTGCTCAAACTCATGTCCATTGAGTCGGTGATGCCGTCCAACCATCTCATCCTCTGTCATCCCCTTCTCCTCTGGCCTTCAATCTTTCCCAGCATCAGGGTCTTTTCCAATGAGTCAATTCTTTGCAACAGGTGGCCAAGGTACTGGAGCTCCAGCTTCAGCATCAGTCCTTCTAATGAATATTCAGGACTGGTTTCCTTTAGGATTGACTGGTTTGATCTTGCAGTCCAGGGGACTCTCAAGAGTCTTCTCTAACACCACAGTTCAAAAGCATTAATTCTTCAGTGCTCAGTCGAATCAGAACCTGCCTTTGAGCAAGATTGCTGGGGGATTCCTGTACACATTAAGGTTTGAGAAGCACTGGCCCAGGCTTCGTGTGCAGGGTTCACTTGGGTGCGTGTATCCAGGAGCAGATTTGCTGGGTCACACTGATGTTGCAGTACAGAGGGCCACACTGATATGCATTCTCACCCACACTTGGTGTTGTCAGACTTTCTCATTTTTCCCAGTCTAATAGATGTGAAGTGGCAGTTCAACACGGTCTCGACTTCTCTGTCCCTCATGACTAATGAGATCAGGCACCTTCCTTATATTTACCAGCCATGATTTCCTTCTGTGAAATGCCCTGTTGGTGATTTTTGCTCTTCGGGCTCACTTCCTGGACAGGGAAGCCTGGCATGCTGCAGTCTATGGGGTTGCAAAGAATCAGACACGACTGAACCACTGAACTGAACTGGGCTCACTCAGCTCTGCCCCTGCCTTTGCGCTTGCTGTTCTCTCAGCCTGAAACCCCTCCCCGCTTCACTCCCCAGTGTCAGTTCTTCCCAGGAAGCCCTCCCTGACTGCTGCTGGGGTTAACAGCCTCTTCAGCCCCACTGGCAGGAGAACTTGGTGTCACTGTCCCTTTGTTTCATCTCCGAAAGACTCTTCCTCACCAAAGAGACTGCAAACCTTGTGTCTTGGCCCCTACAGGGTTTTGATTTATTTTTTCAATTTAGTTCCATAATTTAAAATTCAGAAAATTTTGTATTTTCAAAAATCTGAATTGCTGATTTCTCCTCGAAAAATGAGATGTCACCCCACTGGGTCGCCCTTCCTCCAGAGCAACAATCAGTTGGCCCTGAGCAGGGGCTGCCCCTACCAGACCGTGCGTCACGGCCCCCCCACCTCCACACTCACAGCCTATTCAGTGACCTGTGTGGGCTCCATGGACACTTGTTTGTGATGTTGCCTAAAGCACACCCGTTGTTTATTCCTCTAAATCTCTCCCATCTTTTCCCTCCTCCCAGTAACTCTGTCCCTGTCCCCTGAACTGTGACACCAGCCTCCCCCACCTTCTTTACTAGTCTTGCCCTCTCCAGTCCATTGACCATGTCACAACCCCAATTAAGAACCAGCCATGGCTCCCCATTACCTTTCCAGACATCTCCTGACTTTCCCGGGGCGGGGGGGAAGCATTATTACATTATGAATATTTCACGTTCCCAAAAAAGTCTTGAGAACAGCATAATAAACACCCATGTACCTGCCATCCAGCTTAAGAAATAAACCATTTCAAGTATATTTGAAGCCCTTATTACATTCCCTTCCCTTTCTCCCTCTGGGTCATTGCTCTCTTGAATTTTCTATTTATCACTGCAAGGCATGTTTTTACGTTAACACACTTGTATTATGTATGCATGTGTCCCTAAACAATATATAGTATTGTGTTGCAGGTTTTCAAACTTTATATATCCAGCATCAAATTGTCTCCCATCTGCAATTTGCTTTTTCAATCTAATGATATATATTTTTTATTTCTTTCCTTGTACTGAAGTATAAAACTCATAGAAAAGGTACACGAATCATAACTGTACAACTCTGAATCTTCATGAACTGAATCAACAGTGTAGTTCTTTTTTTTTTTTTTAAGAAAGTCTTGCTATATTTTACTACATTAAAAATATAAGCAGCGTCAAAAGACAAATAATTGACATGGGAAAAACATTTGAAACTCATATCAGAGGCAAAAGGTTCATCTCCCTCATATAAAAAGACCAACTAGATATCAAACAGAAATAAAACAGTGTTTGTTCGTTTGAGATTCATCTTCACAGAGGCATGTGGTTTGGATTCACCTGTTTTGAAGATCGTGGCATGGAGAATTTTCCATTGCCTGAATTCATCACTGTTTATCCTGTCTCTGCTTGATGGATAGCTAGGCTGTGTCCAGCTTTCCACTCTTACTCACTGATGCTGCTATGAACATCCTTGTAAGAATCTTCTGGGGACCCCTGTGTGAGGCGTTCTCCAGGGCAAATCCTGCTCATCTTTGACTTGACTGTATGTTGCCAGGTCACTGTCCAGCTCTTGGCTCTTGCTAGCTCCCAGCTCGGATAAGAAGGTCTTCCTATCTGCTCCAGGCGGTCCATTCTCTGTGGTCCTATTGACACTCTGCTAAAACATAACCACCTCTTTGCCTGCTACACACTCTCCTCCTCACCCACCACCTGAACTCCAAACTCACTTCTTCCATGCCCTGCTAAAGTTGCCTCCCCTGGGGAACATGACCTCATGGTGTCATCTCCTCTGAGTGACATCCTCTCATCACACTGTCAGAGCCCATAAAGACAGAGACTAAGCTAGAGCAGACAGTGGGAATGATAAAGGGGGGCACACAGATGGGCTGAGAGGGAGTGTGAGAAACTGGGATATACAACTAATGGCTTAGGGCTTTGATGGATGAATAGGAGTTTGTCAGGGAGAGACGGTGGGAAGGCCTTGCAGGCTCAGGGAAAGGCAGAGAAGTACTGGAACAGACGTTTCTGAGATGAGGATGTGGGCAGCGTGGGTGGGTGATGAATGAAGCTGGGAAAAGCTGTGAGGAGCCTTGAATGCCATCCTTTAACACTATTTTGACTCTGTTTGCATTCAACTGGCATTCTGGGGAGATGTTGGAGCCAGAGAGAGCAAGCACATTCATTTGACACTTACTGAATGCCAGGCACTAGCAAGGAGCTTACATCCATTATCTCTTTGCATCCTCCATCCCGGCTGGGGATACTATACTGGTATTGTCCCCATTTCACAGGTGGAGAAACTGGAGCTCAGACAAGGCAGTCACTCCTTTCTGATCGCAGAGCAGAGCCTCAGGAGAGGTAGGACGGATACTCTCTGCCCGGTACATCAGACTTCAGGGATGGTTTTTAACCCCCATGCTGCCATAGGCAAGAAGACACCAGGGGGAGGTTTCTGCAGGAAACGGGTCACCAGAAGGGGGCAATGTTCTCAGCAGCAGGAGCCTTAAGTTCGAATCCCAAGGGCCTCCAGACTAGCACGGTACGAACCGGGCCAATCTCGTCCCGTGTGGGCCTCCGTTTCTCGTCTCCACGGGGCCGGCGCTCGGCAACCTAGGATCTCGCTGACCCACTCTGGAGCCTGGATTTCAGGTTCCCGCGCTACCGCAGCCCTCGCTGTGTGACCTTGTGCCAGTAGCCTACACTCTCTGGGCGGCCAACCGGGGATCTCTAAGCTCCCTTCCGGCTCGCGACCGAGCGTCGCCGGCCGCGGAGACCCTCCTCCTCCCCGTGGCGTTGC
>NW_011495059.1:7440320-7446710 GCF_000754665.1 Bison bison bison | reverse complement strand
GCCAGTTCCGTCTTCTGAGCCCCGGATCCGAGGGGGCGGTTCTGCGGCTGGGAAGCCCCCCTTCTCTGGGTGGGATCCCCAATCTAGGTCTCCCCCCGCCCGACCCTCGAGCCCCGGGGGCGGGGGAGGCGGGGGCGCTGGGGCCCGGAACCCCCATCCAGGGCCGGGCCCCCATTCTAGCTGTGTTTCCCGCGGACTCCCCGTTGTCAACGGGTTACCAAAGCTGAGAAGTCTCTCCTCCGGCCCGACCCTCTATCCGCAGGGCGGCCAGGGGGTCAGGTAGACCCCTTCCCTGCCCACCAACCTTGGAGCCGAGGAGAACGAGGGCTCTGCCCAGTCGGCCGGCCCGGGCATTCCTCCATTCAGCCCGGCTCTCCGATCCCGCCTCGGTAGCCCCGGGGGCCTGTCTGACCGGGCACCCCTCCTTCCCCAGCTCTTTTCCGGGACCTGGCATCTGGGGAGGGGGCAAGGGCAACACACACACACCTCCCACCCCAGCGCTGCATAGCGCCCCCTCCCTGTTTGCGAACCCGGGAAGGGCCCGAGCTGACCCGGGCACCCGGACTGGGATGGGGGGGGGGGGCACTCACATGGCTACGGGAGGCCCCCACGTGCGGTGCCCCGCGGTGAAAGGGCTTCGCGTTCAGAGAGGATGGCAGGTGGACCAGGTGGCCAGTGAGGCCAGCTGAGTCCAGATGTGCCAGGGCTGCTGGGAAGGGGACCTGCGTTCCTGGACATGTGATGGCCCCTGGCCTCTTTGGACCGAGCCCTCTTGTCTCCGATCCCCCTCCATCCTTCAGTTCCTCTGTCCCTTCATCCCTCTCCCTTCTCCCTTCTTCCTCCGCGCTGCCTGTGTTGCAGAGGTGCTGCCAGAGACTGACTGTTGATGTGGTGGGGAAAAATGAAACAGGGGAAGGGGTTATGGGTTGGGGAAGGCCAGTTGTGGGGGTTGAGGGGGTAGGGGGGAGGTGGAGGAGGTGCCCCCAGGATGGCAAGCCTCAAGCTTGGAGGGCCGGGCTAATGGGGGAAAGGTTCCTGCACCCCCACCTGCCTGGAAGTGGAAATGACAGAGGGGGAGGGGGCTGCGGTCCCCACCTTCAAAGGAGGCCAGCCAGCCTGCCTTTAGTGGGTTGCACCTCCCCTGCCAGCCCAGTTCCCTGAGGTCCTGGCTCTCTCCACCGCTGTGCCTCCGCGGGTGAAAGGGGGGCTGTATTTTTTGCCAGGCGGGAGGTGGTGAAGAGAGATTGTACAGGACTGTCTCAGAGAGTAGCTGTTGGAGGAGTCCAGTTTCTGTCCAACCCAGGGGACTGTGGGCTGCCGGGTGGCCTGCAGGGCCTGAGCCAGATTCCTGAGGGCAGCAGGACTGGGTGGGGCCGCAGAGCTGGTGGCCCGCTGGTCGCTGGAGTGCAGGGAGCCACTGCCAGGCCCCGGAGCCCGCTGCTGGCGGCCAGTCAGCGGCAGATGCTGGTTGTGTTCCGAGCAGCTCCTGGAGACAGTGGCTGCGCACGTGGGGCAGGCGTGTGTGTTCGTGCCTGCACTGTGGCAGGGGTGCCCCAGGGCTCCTGGGTCCTCCTGGAGCTGGGAGACGGCAGCTGGACTTTGGCGAGAGTGCTTGTGTGTAGTGTCCAAGGCCCCCGCCCCTCTTTCATCCACTGGAGGCCAGGCTGGGCCTGTGAGAGGTGTTGGAGACTTGGGATGGCCTGATGTGGTCCCCACCCTCCAGGAGCCCCTGATTTGTCAGGGGAAGGTGGTCTGTGCTGAGCCCTGGAAACGGAGGACGAAGTCCAGACTGGAGAGGAAGCATGGAGTGGAGAGGGCCGAGGGATGGCTGTTCTGTGGGACCCAGGGCAGCACCCAGCTTGTGCCAGCCTTGTGATGGAGCTGCAGGTTTGAGGGCTGTGCCCTGAGTGCGAGGCTGCTTGGCAGCTTGGTTGGTATTTTTGAAGAGAAGGCTGTGCAGCTCTTGGAAACTAACGATAGACTGTGTACTTTGGAGCTTTCGGAAGACTCAGTGACGTACTGAACGCACCCCAGGCACCCACAGGCATCTCGTTAGGTTCTGGCTTCGTAAATGCCAGTGTTTCTCCATGATGGGGAGTCTCTGAGGAATTATACTGGGCACTCTGTGTGACACAGGGCAGGTGGTCTCTACCCCAGCCCCCGTCCATGATTGATTGATCCATTCATTCATTCATTCATTCAAAACATTAAAAAATAGCATTATCTGATTACAGTGCATTTAAACACTTCCCATTTAAACACTTCCCATTAAACACTTGGGCTTCCCAGATAGCTCAGTGGTAAAGAATCTGCCTGCCAGTGCAGGAGACACAGAAGACACAGGTTCAATCCTTGGGTCAGAAAGATCCCCTGGAGAAGGGGACTGGCAACCCACTCCAGTATTCTTGCCTGGAGAATTCCATGGACAGAGGAGCCAGGCAGGCTATAGCCCATGGGGTTGAAACGAGTGGGATTCTATTGAGCACATGTGCACACAAACATGTTCACTCAAACATTCTGGAATGTGACTTCATAAAATCTTGAATGCAGATATTTTTAAAGTATACAGTAGGTACTCAATAATTGCCCACATCTCCCAGGATGAAGCCCAGACTCCTTCCCCAACTTGCTACTCCTCTAGCCACGTCTTGCACCACCTCCCCGCCTCCCTCTTTGGCTCCAGTCCCCTTGGCCTGCTTTCAGTTCCTGGAATAGGCCAGGTTTCCTCCAGCCTCAGGGCCTTAGCACATGCTTGTTGCTCTGAACCTCTGGACCCCCTTCCCCATTTGCCTACTTAACTACTGCTCATCTTCCTTGGTCCCCAGGCCAGGTGGTATCTCTGTCACCACCTTTACACCCCATGGGCCCCTGCCTTCACTGTGCAAGTCACCGTTCCTTATCATTAGATGTCACTCCGTGTAGATGGTGTGGAGAGGGCCAGGGTTATGCCCGCCTCTTCATGCCATTCTCCTCGGGCTGAGGACAGATCTAGGCCATTCTCAGTCAAGGGCAGGGTGGTAGAGAGTGTTGGGACCCTTGGCCACTCCCAGTCACCACCCGGACCATCCCTGTGGGTTCCTGGCCTCCAAGTGGGTCTGCAAGCTTAGATTAGTCATTTGGCTGGGCTCTGTGGGAGTGACAGGCCTGAAGACTCTAAAATCCCAAGACAGGGATTTCCCTGGTGGTCCAGTGGTTAAGAATCCCCTTCCACTGCAGGGGGCATGGGTTCTATCCCTGGTTGGGGAAGATCCTGGATGCCACTCAGCATGGCCAAAAAAATAGAATGGTTAGTTCTTTAAAAAATAAAATCCCAATACATCTAGGGGCCCCTGGAAGCTCTACAAGAGGGTGAGGGGCCACACTTGGGCAAGACCCTACGTCTTCAGGGGTACGTCTGTGTGCCTGTCTTGCCAGGCATTTATTCCTGAATCAGTTCATCTCTTCCTGAATCAGCTTCATCTGCTCATATCGTCACTCATTTACTGGTTCATCCCATCTTCCTTTCACTAGGCCACCAGCTCCTTCACCTCTCCAGTTTCTAATCCTCCATTCTGTCTTTGGGCCCTCAGGGCTTCCCGAGACCTGCTGAGTGCCCAGCCTTGTGCCAGGCGTGGGGACTCGGAGTCCAGCGTGGGGACTCGGAGTCCAGCCCACAGGGCCCTGCTCTGTAAACTCTGGTCATCCCACCAGGCGCCCTTCCATGATGGAGGCTGGGGCGGCCCCAGCTCTGGGAAGGGGCCCCTAGCGTGGACCTGTGAGAGTGCTTCCTGGAGGATGTCCACTGGATCTGTGGTGGATTTTGGAGGATTAAAGGGATTTGGGTCGATGCAGGATGGCAGGGAAGGGCACTATTGGCTGAGAGAATTGCATGGTTAGAGGCATCAAGGCAGCCAGCGCTGGGCGGGCTTGGGGGGTGGGGGCGGGGTAGGTGGGTGCAGCCTCCTGAAAAAGGTAGCCTCCTGAGCGGGCTGGCCATGGAGGTGGCCCTGGAGGTGGGCACTGTGCTGTCAGGGTGGGTGTCCAGCCGGTGCCAGGAGCCCCAGTGCTGCCTTGCTGTGTGCTCTTGGACCAGGCATGTCCCCTCTCTGCGCTGTCTTGGTAAAGTGAAAGGTGAGGCCTGGTGAACGCAGAGGGCCCTTGCGTCTCTGCCCACAGTCTGAGTCTGTGATCCCGACAGCCTGGAGAGGGAGTCCTCCTGGGCCCTGCCTCTTCTCTGGGTGTGAGGAGGGGTTGGTGGCTTTGAGGGGCCGCGTGTGAGACTCTGCGCTTCCTTTTGAAGGATGACCCTGATGGTTACTGGAGTGTGGGGCCTGGCTTAGCTTGCGGGGGATGGGGGAGCCTTGCCATTCTAGCTCTCACTGCAGCCTCTTTGAGAAAGACCTGCACTAGGAGGGGCTTCCTGTGTGGCACAAAGACAAACCCACTCCCCACTTCATCAGACTCTTGTGAGGGGAGCCCTTTAAGACTCCAGTGACTGGACTTCCTTTAGTTGTGGCCTTTGGTGGGGATGGGGTGCCTGTTCTGCTCTCACGCCCCCTCCAGAGTCTCTTGGTGGTTGCCCCAGGCCAGGACTGAGGCCTCTAGGGTGTGTGCAGTGCTCCACAGTTTGCAGAACACTTTTAATCCCCGCCTCCATCTTCCAATCACCCCCAGGGAGGAATATGAATAAAAAGAGATACTGTCTCCTTTTGACAGATGAGGAAACTGAGGCTCAGAGCAGTTGGTTGGCTGCTGAAGGTCACTCAGAGGGTGGAGATAAACATACAACATGGAAGTCTCCTGCCACTGTGCTCCCAGGCCCCCCCTTGCTCACCGATTGCACCTCATTTCCCAAACCGAGGAGTGGGGCCCAGATTCCTCTGTGCCGGTTTCGCAACGCCGCCTCCTCCCCGCCGAGCTGTCTGACGTGGCCTTTTCAAAAACCCAAAATGAATGGAAGCAAATTTTGTTTGGAGAATTTTGCTACACCCTTCACCAGGGCTGGCTGCAAAACCAGGCTTGGGGATCCCTGCTGATGTTGATGATGATAATAATAATAACAAGGGATCATGGATGAACACCCATTCATTCTGCAGAGCCCCTGTGACGGCATCCCAGGAGCCAAGCACAGGGCTGGGCCCTCTGCTGACTGAGCAGCGGCTCTGAGCACCATAAATCCTGCTTCTCCTCTCATCCCATCCCACCCTCTGATTACTCTCCCCATTTTACAGAGGAAGAAACTGAGGCACTGAGAGCTGTAGTAGGTGCTCCAAGGTCCCGCAGGTGGTGAAATGGTGGCACCAGGGTTTGAATCCACTAATCTCGGTTAGCGTTCAGATTCTAGTCTTAGCCCCGTGTACTGGAGATTCTAAAGTTACCATTTGATCAACAGAAGTGATGGGTGGGGGGCACGGAAGGTGGGGGTTAGGCAGAGGAATGGCATGTGGCAGACCCAGATCGTGGTGTGAGGGCACCTGGACACACACTGGAGGCGGAGCTCAGCCTGGCCTGAGAGCGACGTCAGATTGCCCATGGATGTCACTGGTCACTCAGCAGCGCCTCGCCTCCCAGGCCCTGCCCGCGGCCCTGGAGGAAGCCTGCTGTTAGTGAGAGCTGGCTTCTCCCGGCTCCTGTGGTCGCCACTAGCATACACTTATGGCTTCTGGGAGGGGGGATGGGGATATGCGACAGGGGCTCTCACACACACCCCCACAGCCCCCAGGGCCCCGTCACAGGGGTGCAGACGCTCCCGAGAAGGTAGCAAAGCAAACCCAGCGTTTGTATTCCTCTCTTTAGCGTAAGGCCTGTGCAGGTAATCCATCTCCCAGAGTTTGCTTCAAAAATGGCTCAAGCGACATTTGGTACACGAGAGGGTCATCGATAGAAAACACACGGTGTGAGCAGGTTCTGTCTTTGACAGTGTAGAAACGAGGCCAGCATCCCGGCTTATACACGGAATACAAGACCCCTTATTGAGCACCTGCTGTATACCTAGCACTGTGCTGTGATCCGTGACATGGGCTCAGGATCCCACCCCAAAGAGGTATTTGTGATCATGCAGGTGGGGTCTCTGCAGTCCCAGGTGCTGGATCTAGGGGGTGAGAACTGGGCCTCTGGTTCCGATGTGTTTCTTTCTTCAGTGACAGCTGAGCCTGTGGTGACAGAGGTGACTCCAGGAGGCTTTTTCTTTGCAGCTGCTAGGGGACAGGGACTGGGGATGAGAACGGTGAGCTGCCTTGCTGCTGTGTGTTGCTGACTGAGTTGCAGCACCTCTCTGAGCCTCACGGTCTCCATCCGTTTGTGGGGTGCTGGGGGTTAAGTCTCTGAGGTTCTCCCAACTCAGCCCTCTGTGACTCGAGGGGTGAACCCAGCTGGGAGGTGTCAGGGAGCCCTCACTGGGCTCACTCCTGC
>NW_011495059.1:7422403-7440220 GCF_000754665.1 Bison bison bison | reverse complement strand
GCTCACTCCTGCCCCCCCACACCTGCCTTCCCCCTGCCCCCAGCCCCTGCCAGAGGGAGGGAACCTTCCTTTCCGCCCACTGTGGGCTGACTGCGCGCAGTGACGCAGCAGCCACAGAGGGCTCTGGAGCGCAGCTTGGAAACGGGGATCCGGGTTTGCTAAAGACACGGGGAAAAAGGGTTCTTCCCACCACCCCCAGCTGCCTGCCTGCCTCCCTCCCTCCCCCGGCTGCCGCCAAGCCCTGGCACCTGCTTGGCTCTGCCAGATCCACTTCAGGGTGGGAGGTTCAGGGCTGGAGTTTCAGCCAAACAGAGCCCAAGTTCACCTCTCTGCAGGCTGGGGTCTTGCTGTGTGACCCTGGCTTGGTTGCCTGCCTTTTCTGGGCCAGGCTTTGGGGTTCCGAGTGAGGCTAAGCAGGCAGCTTTGCCGGGATGGTTCTGAGGGGGGTTGTCTTGGCCGGACACCGTCTGCTGTTGGGGGTGACAGGGCCCTCTGCCGCCTGTGTTCATGTGAGCACCCCGCCGTGGAGCGGGCGAGGTGCTGTGCTCATCCGCATTTGACCTCTGAGGAAACTGCGGCCGTAGAGCTGGTGGGCATTAGAGTGGGGATTTGAAGCCAGGTCTGTGTGACTCGGGCATCCAGGCAGGAGGCCGGCCTGGGTCTCAGCTTCTCCATCTGTGCAGTAGGAGCGGGATGGGGTCAGAGGGGTGGGGGCTGCCCTGGTCCACACTGGGCAGGTCCACGTGGTAGACCTTTCTGAGGCTGCTCACCAATCTCTGGTCCTCGGTCCTCGAAGCCGAGGTGTGATAACAGGGAAGAGGTGTCAGCAGCTCACGCCACTCCTCCAGTTAGGGGGGTGACCTGCCACCTCTGGGGTGTGAGAAATTCCTGGAGGACGGGAAGAGTGCAGAGCCTTCCAGGGACAGTGTGGGCTGGCTGGCTCTGGGGAGCCTGATGGTCTCTGCGAGCCATGAGGCCGGGTCCACCTCTGCCGGTCCATGGGTCTGCCTCTCATCTCTCTGGTTCATCAGGGGACTTGGGGAGAGTGTGGGCGTGGACAGAGAGGAAGGGCTGCGCTCAGTGCCCTTCCCATCCCGGTGTGGGATACGTGTATGGGGTGTGTGTGTTTGGTGCATGTGGGGAGTTGTGATGTTTGCCTCTGTTAAGGTCAGGCCTTTTGTATATTGTTAGATCCTCCTAGCACTGCGAGGTAGATATTGTCACTCCTCGGGACCTCGCTTCCCTTCCTCCCTTTCTCCTTCTAAGTGTGCATTCAACAGACATATGGTAAATGCCTGCTCTGTGCCCACAGTGGAAGTGTCAGCCGCTCAGTTGTTTCCGACTCTGCGACCCCAAGGACTGTAGCCCGCCAGGCTCCTCTGTCCATTGGGATTCTGCAGGCAAGAATACTGGAGTGGGTTGCCATTCCCTTCTCCAGGGGATCTTCCCGACCCAGGGATCAAACCTGGGTCTCCCGCATTGCGGGCAGGTTCTTTACCGTCTAAGCCACAGGGAAGCTCATATGCTCAGAGTGGGTGCTGGGGGGTACATCAGTGAGCCGAGCCCCTGGCCATCCTGTGGGGGCCATGATCCTCATGGGAGGGCAGCAGTCATGACCTAACTTCCAAGATGAATGTAAGCTCACATCAGACATGGCTGCTCCAGAGAAGCACAAGGAGAACTGACCCAGATGGGGTAGGGGGTTGGGGCTCGGGGAGGGCTGCCCCAGGGAGGTGATGCTGGAGCTGAGACCTGCGAGTGAGGAGTTAACTGGTGAAAAGCCCCTGAGGTGCGGGCAGCTTGGGAAGCATATGGGTCTCAAGCCCGGAGGAACTTGGAGGAGCTCGGTGTGAAGTAGAATCAGGCATGGCTGAAATGTGGGGAAACTGAGGCTCGGAGAGGTGAGGCAGCCTGTCCAGGGGGGCTGGCCACTTGGCCAGGTGGGGGTTGAGTTGCTGAGGGGTTCCTGGGGGAAGCTCAGGTTGTTTGAACGACGTGCCAGAGGTCGTGCCGCACGTCAGGGTGGAGCTGGCCCGCTCTTCCCAGCCCTCTCAGCCTCCCGCTGCAAGGGTTCTTCCCGCCGAGAGAGACTGAGGAGTCACAGAAGGTTCCAGAGAAGGGCAGACCCACAATGCTCCCCTGGCCGGCCACGCCCCAGGCCTTCCCGGCACCGAGTGTTGGCCACCTGCCTGCCTGCTGAGGCTGAGGCCAAAGCTGACTGACTCCGCTGACCCGGCATGTCACCACCCTCTGCTGACACTGGACGGGTCAGGGGCAAAGGCGGCCGGCCGCCTGTTGAGGGGCGACAGTGGGCAGGGGCGCCCCACAGCCAGCGGCCCCGGGGCTTCTAGGAACCATTTGCCAGGCTGGGTTTAATCAATGACAAGTCTGTTCCTAGAGGCTGGAGGAAGGGAGGCAGCCTTAGGCTTGGAGCCCTTGGGGTGGGACTACGGGTTTGGCCACGAAGCAGAAGTTGGGCTCCTCCTCTGCCCCACGTCCCCTTCTCAAGCATCTTTTGACTCCAGCACTTCATGGCCAATGGCCATGATGACTGTCCCGGCCCTTCCCGGGTCTCCTGCCCGTATACCCTCCACACACAGAGGCAGAGAGATTTCTCTAGAACCACAGCCAGCCCCTGACACCCTGTCATGGCCCAGAGCCCTGAGCAGTCCACACCTCTGCTACCTGCCTCCACGCATTCCGCTTGCCCCCGCCGTGCCCTTGCCTACGTCTCAGCTGAATGACTTGGGACTCTGAGCACGCCGTGTCCCCTGGCCCCCACCCTCCACGCTTACTGTTCCCTCTGCCCAGAAACCCCTTCCCGAGTCTTTGCTCAGGAGCTCCGGGCTTTCACCACTTGGTTCAGGCCTTGTCCTTCCAGGGACCAGGCCTCTTGTCCCACATGGGTCCCTCCTCCCCGACCAGACGGCGGCCCCTCCAGGTGGCCAGGCTGGCACCTCTTGGTTCCCCCAGTCACGCCCAGCCTGAGGCCTGGCACACAGTGGGTGCACAGCTCATTGATGTCAGCTGAGCACTGTTGAACCCATGACAGGGTGTAAGGCCCAGTGACGAGGGAATGGCCTGTGCCCCTCAGACTCCTTCCCCCAGGGATGTCTGGGTCATTCCCCGGGCCAGGTGGCGGATGCCTCAGACCAGAGTTCAGCCCTGACCCCCACTGTGGGCCCTCGCTCCTTCTTTCCCAACTAGGAGAGGAGGTGATGGCTGCACGAGCCCCTCTGGGGCGCCATGGGGTGCCCAGGGACTGAACCAGTGGGAAGCTGGCTGATTGGTCGCCGTGTTTTAGCGTGGACCCACCAGGGCTGTTCTTTAACCAACCCAAGGAGAAGCCCAACTGTTTGAAAGGGATACAGTTCTTGCTCTTTAAGCCCCTGAAATTTGGGGCTGCCGGTCCATACAGAGTAATACCAACACCTACTATGTGCCAGACCTTATTCTTAGCACTGGACATAATGGTATTCTCCCCCAAAGGGCTTTTGGAAGAATTCAATGAAAACTGATATGTGAAAGCCTTTAGCTTTGAGCTGGCACACGGTATGCTCTCTGGATTAGAGGAGTTCTTTCAGGTCTGTTCTTGTGTCTGTAAACAGTTGTAAGAAGCAATCATACAGGGAAGGCTGGGGTTGAGGGGTGCGGGGAGATATGAGAAGAAGGTCCCCCTGCGTGCCCAGCCTGGGAGCATATAAATCACACCCTCTGAAACCAGCCCCCAGTTGCTCTCTGCCCTCTCCTCTACCCTGTCACAAGGCTGACCCTCTGTGTTATTAATAGTTATCTGGTGGTGTGTAACAAATTAACTCAAAACTTAGTAGCTTAAAAAGATAATAAACATTTATGATCTCTCTCTTTCATACACACACACACACACACACACAGACACACGCAATCTCCAGGAGCCACTCAGGAAATCTAGGGAACTTTTTATGGAATCTCGAGAGTCCCTTGGACTGCAAGGAGATCAAAGCAGTTGATCCTAAAGGAAGTCAACTGTGAATATTCATTGGAAGGACTGATGTTGAAGCTGAAGCTCTAATACTTTGGGTACCTGATGCGAAGAGCTGACTCTTTGGAAAAGACCATGATGATGGGAAAGATTGAGGGCAGGAGAAGAAGGGGGCAACAGAGGATGAGATGGTTGGATGGCATCAGTGACTCAATGGACATGAGTTCGAGCAAACTCCAGGAGGTAGTGAAGGACAGGGAAGTCCGGCATGCTGCAGTCCACGGGGTCATGAGGAGTCGGACATGATTGAGTGACTGAACAAAAACTTATCATCAGTGATAAGTTAAACCAGAGTGCTAGCTGTTTGCTGTGAAACCTGGGCCAGAACTTGACCTCACTGTCTCTCCAATACCCGGTGACTCTGGATGGAGGGTGGGAAAACGAAGCACAGAGAGGGAGAATGACACTACGAAGGTCACACAGCCAGCAGGTGGTAGAGCTGGGATTTGAACCCTGGCTAGCCCAGGCTGTGCACTGTGCTGCCCAGAGTGAGAGTGCACGAGGGGCGGGAGGGAGGTTCGGCTGTTTGGGGCCTGGCATGTGCTCAGTCGCTCAGTCATCGCTCTGTCGTGTCCAACTCTTTGCGACCCCATAGATTGTAGCCCACCAGGCTCCTCTGTCCATGGAATTCTCCAGGCAAAAATACTGGAGTGGGTGGCCTTTCCCTCCTCCAGGGGATCGTGTGCAGCCTTAATGCCTGCTTAAAACTGAAGCGTATATACCAGCGAGTATTTATGTCCAACTGTTTTAATATAGAGGTATTTTTAATCTGGTTTTGTTTTTAATTGAAAGAACAAAACTGAGTGGAAAAGTAGCAACTGTCTCAGCCCCAAGGACCTAGGGAGGCTTTCTAGAGTCATAGGCTGACCTCCCTGGGTGAACCCCAGCGAGCTAGTCCACCCACAGGAGGAAGTGAGCGGACTCTGTGGGTTGGCCCCAGTTTGAGTCTGGCTCTGTTCATCAGCTGTGTGACCTTTAGCAGGTCACAGGAACCTCTTTGAGCCTCAGTTTCCCCATCTGTTCCCCATGGGCTAACAGCATCATTGCCTGCTTGTGAGGGTGAGGTGACGTCTCTGTGTTAAAGTATCTAGGACGGGGCCTAGCACACAGTAGGTGCTCAAGAGAAAGTAGCTGATGTTGTTGTGTTCTCTTATGACCCTTTCCCCCAACTGCACACACACTCTGGAGGCTTCTGGTGTACTCTCTCCACACCCCAGTCCAGATCTGCTCACAGAAGGTTTGCCTGGGCTCCCACTGAGACCAGCCTGGAAGGGAGGGCCAAGAAGTGGACACTCCAGTGTGCAGAGTGCCTGCACACACAGGAACGTGTGCTCATCCCCATTTTGTAGGTGGGGAGACAGAGGCCCAGAAGGGCTTGCCTGAGGGCCTCAGTGGTAGAGATGGGACTGCGCACAGTGTCCTTTTAAAAACTTTTATTTTTGACTGTGCCACGTGGCACGTGGGATCTTAGTTCCCCAACCAGGGATCAAACCCATGCTCCCTGTAGTGGAAACGCAGGGTCCTAACCACTGGACCACCAGGGAAGTCCCGAACCACAGAGTCTTGACTCTGAACCTAGTGCTCTTTCTGCTGTCCCATCTGAGAGATCCTTGAGAGAACCTCAAGAAGCTGAAGAGAATTCTAGAAGCCTTCAGGGTCTCTGGGAGCCAGGACCCTTGGGTTCTCCACCCCTCGCTGCCCTCCGCCCCCTGTGTGACCCTGTTGAAGCTGCCTCTCTCTCTGTGCCTTGGTTTCGGGGTGGTGGGGAGAGCCTGGACTCTGGACTGCCGGGGACCGAGGCCTCCTCCCCCAGGCTCCACTTCTGTGTCCCCTCCCTCCTCTGCTGGCCTGGTTTGTACGTGGCCCACATTCAAGGCAGCTGCTTTTGGGTAGGAGGTCAGGCTTTGGGAACCCTGCTTAGAAAGACCCACCCAGGCCCAGCCCTGAGTCTGGGCCCCAGATTGGGCTTGCCCCCGCCAGGGCAGGGGGCCGTGGGCTGGGCGAGTGCTCCAGAAAGCCTCCCCCAGCACTCAGGCCTACCGTGCCCCCCACTCCCTCCCTGTGTGTCCTGTGTTGGGAGCAGATATATTTAGACAGAATGCTCTGTTCTGTACAGATTCTACATCCACTGTGCCCGTTGGGGCTGGGGAGGCAGGGCCTGCAGGCAGCCACACCTGGGCCCTGGAGCTCTGGGCCCGGCAGGTTGGAGGAGGTGCAGCTGACTGTGGACACCTCCCTGCCCGCTAGGACCACATCTCTCTACCCTTGGCCTCCAAGCCTCAGCCAAATGCAATCACTTGCTCCCCTCCTGCTCTCTTGCCCCCCACTTCCTCTGTCCCTCTCAGCACAGGAACACTTTCTTCATCATGTAGTCAATCGGCAAACGTGGATTCATTTGTGCCCTGAGCCACGCCTTTGCAGGACCCTGGGACATGGAGATGACATTGTCACAGGCTGGGAGAGGGATCACAGGCCACTAAGTCATCAGGATCTGTGTCACCATAGCGCGCAGCCCCAGGACAAGGTGTGGGGGAATGGTCAGGGAAGATTTCTTGGAGGAGTTGTCCAAGCTGAGACCTGCAGGTTACGTGGGAGCAAGCAACTACTGGGGGCTGAGCAGGCGTTCCTGACAGAGGGCACGGTGTGTGCCAAGGCCAGGAGTTGAGTGAGGACCTGGCTGCACTGGGGAGAGTGGAGAGCAGGGTGCTGAGCTGGGACAAGACCTCGCTGAGCCTTGAATGCCAGGGGGAGGTTCTGGCCTCCCTTTCCCCCGCACCCTGAGTGGTGGGGAGCTGAGGGAGGGTTTTGAGCAGGTCAGTGGCCAGGTCTGGTGTGAACGTTACAGGGTGGCTGGCCAGCGGTTCTACCCACCAAGCTGGCCCTGGTTCCCTGGCAGATGCACTGGGCCCCGCCAGGTGGGAATCAGAAATAGCTCACACGTGCTCAGCGCTTGCTCAGTGAAGCGCCCCCCACCCCCCAGCACATTTCATCCGTACTGGAGTCAAGGACAGCTCTGCTCAGTGTTTGCGAGCTGGGTGACCTTCTCCCTCAGTTTATTAATACATCTCCCTCTGGAGCTGCAGGCAGAGCTCGGAGAGTGTTGTAGGGGGCAGGGAGGGTGGCAGATGAGGGTCCCCCAGACGGGAACTGCTGAGGGATTGGAAGATGGTATCTGTCCCCTGGAATACTCTCCAGTCAGATAAACCCAAAGTACAAAAGTGAGAGTAAAAAAATGACCTGAAATCCACCTCCCTGTGGTGAGCATCGTTCACCTTTTGATGTCAACCTTCTGGAGGCCCCTCCAAGTAGATCTTCCCTGGCAGGTGGATTCATCCATTCATTTATTCATTCCTTCATCAAGTATTTGCTGAGTGGGCACTGTGGTGGGCAGAGGGGACTTGACTCTGAGTGAAACACGCTTCTTCACTTTCCTTGTTGTTGTCCAGTCACTCAGTCCTGTCGGACTCTTTGTGACTGCATGGACTACAGCACACCAGACTTCCTCATCTTTTACCATCTCCCGAAGTTTGCTCAGACTGGTGTCCACTGACTTGATGATGCCATCCAACCATCTCATCTTCTGTCGCCCCCCTTCTCCTCCTGCCCTCCAACTTTCCCAGCATCAGGGTCTTTTGCAATGAGTCAGCTCTTCGCATCAGGTGGCCAAAGTATTGGAGCTCCAGCTTCAGCATCAGTCCTTTCAATGAATATTCAGGGTTGATTTCCTTTAGGATTGACTGGTTTGATCTCTTTGGTATCCAAGGGACTCTCAAGAGTCTTCTCCAGCACCACAGTTCAAAAGCATCAGTGCTTCGCCACTCAGCCCTTTTCACTGCTAGGAGACTGAAAAAGCAGATAGAACAGAGATGAGGTCCACAGGGTGGGTCATGGAAGCTATGGACTTAGATGAGAGACCCCAGCCCAGGCTACGGGTCTAGCAGGCTGCATGGAGGAGGCGACACTCGGGCTGAGACCTGAGGAATGAGAGGATATTGCCCTTACAAAGAGGAGTGGGGAGGAATCATTCCAGGTGGAGAGAACGGCTGATGGGCAAACCCTGTGGTGTGAGGGCAACACCATTTTCAGGGAAGAGAGGAAGAAGGGAAGCCACAGGTGATGGGGTGAGGGGGAAGGAGAGGTGGGGGGTGACAGAGGCCACACTGTGTGCAGCTTCAGGGGCTGCGGTCAGGGTTTTGTTCAGCCGCTCAGTCGTGTCCAACTCTGTGACCGCATGGACATAAGAGCATGGTTGCTGGTACCATAAGGTCTAAGTTCAGATCCCACTCTACCACTTAGCTGTTTGACTGAAGCAAGTTACCTGATCTCTCTGTGCCTCAGGCTTCTCATCTGTAAAGTGGAGCCAGTAAAGTTCCATACCTCGTAAGTTGTGAATATGAAATGATATTAAAAAGTGCCTTAGGACGATGCTCGGTGCACACAAGTACTCTCATAGCTTGTCACTCGTAGTTTTGAAGTCTGCTGCTGAAGTGCGTATGTGTAGTTGATTTTGCATAAATAGCATCATATAAGTCCTCTTTGTCTATAGCTACCTTTCCCCTTGATATTGGCCATCTTTCTGAGTCAATGACTACAGAATATTATTATATTTAAAAGTTGTGTATTGAGGCGTGACCTATGTGTTATGGAGTACACGAACCTTATTGTGTATATATATATTATGACTTGATTCATGTGTATATGTATATAATGGAAAATAATGGAAGCAACCAAGGTGTCCTTTGATGGATGAATGGCGAAACAAACTGTGGTACATCCATTTAGTGGAATATTATTCAACAGTAAAAAGAAATGAGCTGTCAAGCCACAAAAAGACACCGAGGAGCTTTAAACATAATTACTAAGTGAAAGAAGCGAGTCTGAAAAGGTTACATACTGTCTGATTCCAATTGTATGACATTCTGAAGAAGGTAAAAGCGTGGAGACAGTGAAAAGATCAGTGGTTGCCAAGGATTTGAGGGGAGGAAGGAAGGGGTGAGTAGGAGGTGCAGCACAGAATATTTTACGGCAGTAAAACTCTACTGTATGATACTAAGCCAGTGGATATGTGACATTAAATACTTGTCAAAACCCATAGAACTTTTCAATTCAAAGAATGAACTCTAACCTTGGAGTTTAGTTAATAATAATGTATCGATATTGGTTCATCCACTGTAACCAATGTACCGCATGGAAGCAAGGTGTTAGGGGAACTGCAAGGGGGGAGGATAAAGGATCTATGGGAACTCTGTAATTTCTGCTCAGTTTTTCTGTAAACCTAAAACTACTCTAAAAAACAAAGCCTATTCATTTAAAAATTAAAAAGTAAATTAAAATGTAAATTTTTTTTTAAAGGAAAAAGATGAAAACAAAATTCACTAGAGGTTTCTGCTGTCGTGTTGGAGATAGGTCCCATTGGTTGTTCGGTCTGGGGAGGTTTTCCTTCTCCATAAGGGATGACTCCAGAACACCTCCGTGTTTCACTTCTGCTCCCTCTCTTCCTGCTCATTCTTATGGTGGAAGAACATCCCCCTATTACTTAAAACTCTTTCTAAATATCATGTTTCGTGTCTCCCTAGAGTAGGAGATGATTTAGAATTTCAATGACAGACTAGGAGCCATTCTGTTCGTCCTTCCATGGTAGGATAAAAGAATGGAGAGGGGATAATGGAGGGCTCAGCTGGTGAAGAATCCACCTGCAGGGCAGGAGACCCCAGTTTAGTTCCTGGGTCGGGAAGATCCCCTGGAGAAGGAATGGGCTACCCAGTCCAGTATTCTTAGGCTTCCCCGGGGGCTTAGACCGTAAAAAACCTGCCTGCAATGTGGGAGACCTGGGTTCTATCCCTGGGTTGGGAAGATCCCCTGGAGGAGGGCATGGCAACCCACTCCAGTATTCTTGCCTGGAGAATTCCCATGGACAGAAGAGCCTGGCGGGCTGCAGTCCATGGGGTCTCAAAGAGTCAAACACAACTGAAGCAACTAAGTACAGCACGTACAAAGTAATGGAATCTGGGGATCTGGTGATGGGTGTTACACTTTAGGATAAATGATTTAGAATGACAGCCTTGTACCTGGTACCAATGCATCTCAGAATCTCAGTACAGTTATCTTCAAGTGACAGAATGAGGTATGTTTATATTCTGGAAATAAATGATTATGAATCTTTGAACAGATGAGACAACATTTCAAGACTCTAAAAACATTAGAACCTCTGTTGAAAAAACCAAAGTATTCTAGTTTGATCTTTTTTTTTTTTGCCTCTTTTTCACATAACTTTGATTTATTTTCCTTTTTTAAAAAATAGCTTTTAATGATGTATAACTGACATACAATAAATCACACATAGTTAAAGTGTTCAAATTGATAAGTTTTAGCAAATGTATGCACCTGTGAAACCATCACCGTAATCAAGATAATGAACGTATTCATCACTCTCTAAAGTGTCCTTATGGCCTTAAGTAAGCCTCCCTCTTTCTCCTATTCGCTGTTCCCTCCCCCACACTCTGCTATTGTCCCTCCCTGTCCACAGGCGAGCATTTATTTGTGTTCCCTAGAATTCTATATAAATGGAATCATGCATCCTCTTGATGTTTGGTTTCTTTCACTTATCATAGTTATTTGGGTATTCACCCGCGTTGTAGCATGTATGAATAGTTCTTTTTTATAGTGTTGAGTAGTATTCCATTGTGTGAATATGCTACAGTTTATTTATTCATTTACTCGTTTGGTGGACATTTGGGCTTATTTCCAGTTTGGGGCTATTACAAACAAAGCTTCTATGAATTTTAGTGTACAGGTCTTTGTATGAACATATGTTTGCACTGTCTTGCGTAAACATATCCAGAGGAGGGATGGGATGACTTGATAGGTGTGTGTTTAATTTTTTTAGGAAACCTGTCGAGGTGTTTTCCAAAATGGGTGCACCATTTAGAATTCCCACTAGCAGTGTGTGGAAGTTCTTCCACGTCCTTACCAGTGCTTTGCAGAGTCAGTCCTTCCAATGGTAAGCATTCTGATGGCTGGAGTATTTCATTGTGGTGTCCGTTCGCAATTCCTTGATGACCACTGATGCTGAACACCTTCTCATGTCCTTAGTTGCCATCTGTATATTTTCCTTGGTGAAATATCTCTTTGTCTCTTTTGCCCATTTTTAAATTGGGTTGGTTGTTTTCTTATTCATGAGTTTTGTGGGTTCTTTTTGTCTTCTGGATACAAGTCCTATAAAGGATATATGTTTTGCAAATATTTCCCTCCAGTCTGTGGCTTGCCTTTCAAAGCACTGGCATTTTAAAATTTGAAAGAAGTCTAATTTATCAGTTTGTTCTCTTACGGATTGTGTCTATTATTGTCATATCTAAGAAATCTTTACCATGTCCAAGATCATAAAGGTTTGGTCTGTGTTTTCTGCTTGAAGTTTTATAGTTTTAGGTTTTATGCTTATAACTATGATGTATTTTGTGTTAATTTTTGTTATTACAGTGTGAGATAGATTAAATTTCACTTTTTGCTCATAAATATTTGATCATTCCAGCACCATTTGTTGAAAAAGAAAAACTTTGGCTCTGCTGATTATCTCTGCTCCTTTGTCAAAAGTCATATATGTTCATGTATATGTGTGGGTCTATTTCTGGATTCTCCTGTTCCATTAATCTATTTGTCTGTCTTCTGATACTTCAAAGCAGTGTGATACTGTTTTAAAAGCAGGGCCTCCAGCTTTACCCTTTTTCTTCAAAGTTGTTTTGCCTACTGTAAATCCTTTGCATTTCCACATTAATTTTGTAATTAGCTTATCAATTTCTACAAAAATGCCTGTTTCTATTTTGGTTGAGATTGATTTGAATATGTAGGTCAGTTTGAGTAGAATGAACATCTTAACAATATTGAATCTCCTAATCCGTGAGCAAGATATCTCAATTTATTTAGGTGTTTTTCTAAAAACTTACCTCAGCAATAATTTAGTTTCCCATATCTAGTTTTTCACATTTTTGTCATATTTATTCCTAATTATTTCGTATTTTTGATGCTATTATACATGGTATTTAAGATTTTTAGTTTCTGATAGTTTGTAACTAGTGTATAGAAAAAAATTGATTTTTGTAGATTGATCTTTTATCCTACACCTTAGTAAGCTTACTTATTAGTTATAATAGCTTTGTTGTGCATGGCTTCTATTGGGTTTTCTATATAGATGAGCATGTTACCTGCAAATAAAGATAGTTATCTTTCTTTCTTTCTAGTCTTGATGCCTTTTGTTTCATTTTCTTGGTTGACTGCCCTGGCTAGAAACTCCTGTGCAATGTTGAATAGGAGTGGTGAGAATGGACTTCCTTGTCTTATTCCTGGTCTTAGAAGGAAGACTTCATTCAGTCTCTCACCTTAGATACGGTATTAAGGGGTTTTTGTAGTTGCTTGTATCAGTTGGAGGGATTTTTCTTCTATTTTCAGTTTGCTGAGAATTTAAAAAATTAGGAATGGATGTTGGATTTTGTGCAACACTTTTTCTTTATTTTGAGATGATCACATGGCTTTTCTCTTTTAGTCTGTTATGAAGTACATTGATTAGTTTTCAAGTGTTGAGCCAACTCCACATTCAAGATGAACCCCACTTGGCCTTTTAATATATTATTGAATTAGATTTGCTAAAATGTTGTGTATGATTTTGGCATCCATATTTATAAGGCCTATTGGTCTATAGTTTTTGTTTATTGTATTGAGTTTGTCTGGTTTTGATATTAGGGTCCTATAAGTGAAATATTTCCCTCCCTTCAGTCTTTTACAAGAGTTTGTGTAGAATTAACATACAAATGTTTGTCTAAAATCACCAGTGAAGCCATCTAAGCCATGAGTTTTCTTTGTGGGAAAGTTTTATCTAAAAATTCAATTTCTTTCATTAATATAGGGCTACTCAGGTTACCTACAGCTTCTTACGTGGGTTTTGGTAATTCGTATGTTCATGGAAATTTGTTCATTTCATCTAAGTTGTCAAATTTATTGGCATAAATTTGTTCATCATATTCCTTTGTTATCACTTTAAAAAATAACAGCTTTATTGAGTTATAATTTGTATATCATACAATTTGCATAAAATATAAAAATCAATGGTTTTAGTACCATTGTACACAGTTGTATGCCAATCATCACATCAAGTTTAGAACATTTCATCACCCCCAAAAGAAACTCTGTACTTCCTAGTATACCTACTCCCTTACCCTCAGTCCTGGGCAACCACTAGTCTACTTTCTGTATCTATAGAGTTGCTTGTTTGAGACAGTTCATATAATATGGAATCATATGATATGGTCCTTGTGACTGTCTTTTTTCACTTACCATGAAGTTTTCAAGGTTCATACAAGTTGTAGCATGTAACAGTACCTCGTTCATTTTTATTGCTGAATAGTGTTCCATTGTATCCTGGAGAAGGAAATGGCAACCTACTCCAGTATTCTTGCCTGGAGAATCCCATGGATCGAGGAGCCTGGCAGGCTATAGTCCGTGGGGTCCCAAAGATTTGGAAACAACTGAGCGACTAACACACACACACACATGCACACACACATTCCATTGTATGGATACGCTACATTTTGTCTATCCATTCTTTGTGGCTGTTTATGTTGTATCTACTTTTCATCCATTACAAATGATGCTGCTTTGAACATTGTATATAGGTTTTCACGTGGACATATGTTTTCATTTTAGTGGCTCAGTCAGTAAAAAATCCGCCTGCAATGCAGAACCCAGGTTCAATCCCTGGGTTAGGAGGATTCCTTGGAAAAGGAAATGGTAACCCACTCCAGTATTCTTGCCTGGGAAATCCCATGGATAAAGGACAGAGGAACTTGGTGGGCTATAGTCCATGGGGTCACAAGAGTCAGACATGACTTAGTCACTAAACTACTGACTAAACCATCACCATGTATCTAGAAGGGGAATCACTGGTTCCTATGTTCTGTATTTAAGCTTTTGAGCAACTTCCAGGCTGTTTTTTAAAGTGGCTGTACCATTTTGTATTTCCACAGTAGTCTATGAGGGTTCCAATTTTTCCAGATCCTCACCAATATTTTTAACTGTCTTCTTTTTTTTTTTTTTTTTTGTGGGAGCCGGGGAGGGCATGCCACACAGCATGTAGGATCTTAGGTCCCCAACCAGAGATTGAACCCATGCCCCCTGCATTGGAATTGTGGAGTCTCAACCACTGGATCCCCAGAAAAGTCCCTAACTGTATATCTTTTTAATTATAGCCATCCTAGCGGATGTGTTTTGATTTGCATTATTTTCATGGCTTCTGATGTTGACCAGGTATTTATTGACCATCTGTGTCTTCTTTTGAGAAATATCCTCTCACATCCTTTGCCCATGTTACAATTGGGCTGTTTGCCTCTATGTTATTAAGCTAGGAGGGTTCTTTATATATTTTGGAATGTAAGTCTGCTATCAGATATATGATCTTCACATATTTACCCCAGTCTGTGAGTTGTCTTTTCACATTCTTGTGAGTGTCCTTTTTAACTTTGATGAAGTCCGACTTACCTATTTTTTCTTTTTGGGTGCATGCGCTTTTGGTATCGTATATGAAAAAGCCTTGCCTAGTTCCAGGTTGTAAAGATTTACACCTGTGTTTTCTTCTAAGCGCCTTATAGTTTTAGCTCTTATGTTTAGGTCCTTGATCCATTTTGAGTGAATTTTTTTGTACATGGTGTGAGGTAGTCCAACTTCATTTTTTTTTTGTATGTGGATATTCAGTTGTGCCATCACCATCTGTTGAAAAGGCTGTTCTTTCCCCCTTTGAATGGTCTTGGCACCCTTGTTGAAAATCAGCTAACCACAAATGTGAGGGCTTTTTTTTTTCTGGACTCCCAATTATGTTCTCCTAATCTATCCTTATGACAGTACCACCCTGACTTGATTACTGTAGCTTTGTAATGAATTTTGAAACTTACTATTCTTTAAGATCTGTGTAATCTGTAGTGATATCACCTGTTTCATTCCTGATATTGGTAATTTGTGTCTTCTCTCCCTTCTTTTTATATTTTCTTTCTTTGATCCATCTGGCTAGAGATTTTTCAGTTCTACTGATCTTTCCAAAGAACCTGCTTTATTGTGTCTGATGTTTCTTTATTGCTTTTCTGTTTTCTTTTTTATTGATTTCCCATTGAATCTGTATTATTTCCTTGTTCATACTTAGTTTCGTTTAATTTGTTCTTTTGGTTTCTTAAGGTAAAGGCAGAGGTCATTGGTTTGAAACCTTTCTTCTTCACTAGTATAGGCATTTAGTGCTATAAAGTTCCCCCTAAGTACTGCTTTAGCGGCATCCCAGAAATTCTGAGATGTGATGCTTTTGCTTTCATTCAGTTCAAAATTTTCCAATTTCCCTATTCATTTCCCTTTGACCCACTGCTTCTTTAGAAGTATATTATTTTGTTTCCAAATATTTGGGATTTTCCAGGGATTTTTTCTGTTATTGGTTTTTACGTTAATTCCACTGTGACCATAGAATGTATTTTGTATGACTTGAATCTTTTGAAATGTATTGAAACTGGTTTAATGGCCCAGAATATGGTCATTTTGGTAAATGTTCCATGAAAAGAATATATATTCTGTTGTTACTTGGTGAAGTGTTCGATAAATGTCAAGTTGGTTGACGGTGTTATTCAAATCTTCTATATCCTTATTTATTTTCTGTTTACATATTCCATCAGTTATTGAGAGAGTGATATTGAAATCCCTGACTATATAATTGGGAATTGTCTGTTTTTTCTTGCATTTCTAAAATTTTTCTATGGTTTTCTATATCTTAACTTTTAACCCACTTTTTTTTTTTTTAATAATTTGAAGCGCATTTCTTATAAGCAGCATATAGTTGGGTCTATTTCTTTATCCAATCTGAAAATCTCTGACTTTTAATTGGAGTGTTTAGACCATTTACATTTGATGTGATTGTTAACATGGTTAGGTTTAAATCTTTTCTCTTGCTGTTTGTTTCAGCTGTTAGTCTTTGCTTTGTTGGGGTTGCCAGGTGATGCTAGTGTTAAAGAACCTGCCTGCTAAGAGAAGCAGGTTTGATCTCTGGGTTGGGAAGATCCCCTGGAGGAGGGCATGGCAACCCACTCCAGTATTCTTGCCTGGAGAATTCCATGGACAGAGGAGCCTGGCGAGCTACAGCCCATGGGGTTGCAGAATCAGACACGACTGAAGTGACTTAGCACTTTATTTTGTTACTTGAGTGATTCCTGTATGGTTTATAGTACACACCTTTAACTTAACTACTGTCTACTTTCAAGTCATATTATATCACTTCATGTATAAGACCATTGCATTCTTATTCTATTGCTATACATTTTACTTCTACACGTTTTAAATACAAAATCATATTATTATTGTCTAAACTGTAAGTTATCTTTTAAAGAGATTTAAATAATGAGAAAAATAATCTTAAGTTTATTCATGTAGTTACATTTTCCAGTGCTCTTAATTCCTTTTTGGAGATCCAGGTTCCTCTCTCATATCATTTTCCTTCAGCTTGAAGGACTTTGACTTTTCTTTAGTGTGGGTCTGCTGGTGATGAATTTTTTCAGCTTCTCTGCCTGAAAAAGTCTTTATTTTTATCCTTCCTTTTTGAAAGTTATGTTTGCTGGACATAGAATTCTAAGTTGACAGATTTTGTTCTTTCGACAATTTCGAGATGTCGTTCCTGCGTTCTCACTTGCATTGTTTTTGGCCAGAAATCTGCTGTCATTCTCATCTTTGTTCTCTTCTTTTTTACCCTGATTTCTTTTAAGATTTCCTCTTTATCTTGGGTTTTGAACAATTTGATGATGATTTACCTTGGTGTAGTTCGCTTCATACTTCTTGATCTTGAATTCTTTGAATTTATTGAATCTGAAGGTTTATAATTTTTCACATGATAGAGTGAGACTCAGGAATAGAGAAGAGGTATCTGGCCCCAAAGCTGGGGGAAAGCTACTTCTGACTCAGTTTGCCTGTCAAGTAAGCTGAGGGATACTGCACATTCAGGGCATTCTGTTTTCCATGCAAGACTTGCTTCGAAGGTCAGAGTACACCATGACAAGTGACTAAGGTGTCAGGTAACTGGATATGACCCTTAACCTGATGCCTCGGCTTCTCTTCTGGTTCCTTCTGCATTGAGACATGGAGCTTCTAGCTGGAAGGACATTACGCCCTGGCCAGTCAGGCCCCAGATCCACACAGAGGCTAACAATACACAGTGAAAGTAAAGAAATATCAGAAGCAGAGATGGTACATCTTGTTTGCAGATTAATCTGGCAGATTTTTAAAACATAAGTTTGCCATGGACAAGAGTATGGGAAAATAGGCCTTCCAAAAGGCAGAGGAACCAGAGATCAAATTGCCAACATCCGCTGGATCATGGAAAAAGCAAGAGAGTTCCAGAAAAACATCTATTTCTGCTTTATTGACTATGCCAAAGCCTTTGACTGTGTGGATCACAAGAAACTGTGGAAAATTCTGAAAGAGATGGGAATACCAGACCACCTGACCTGCCTCTTGAGAAACCTATATGCAGGTCAGGAAGCAACAGTTAGAACTGGACATGGAACAACAGACTGGTTCCAAATAGGAAAAGGAGTACGTCAAAGCTGTATATTGTCACCCTACTTATTTAACTTATATGCAGAGTACATCATGAGAAACACTGGGCTGGAAGAAGCACAAGTTGGAATCAAGATCGCTGGGAGAAATATCAATAACCTCAGATATGCAGATGACATCACCCTTATGGCAGAAAGTGAAGAGGAACTAAAAAGCCTCTTGATGAAAGTGAA
>NW_011495059.1:7420176-7422303 GCF_000754665.1 Bison bison bison | reverse complement strand
AGCAGAGACATTACTCTGCCAACAAAGGCCCGTCTAGTCAAGGCTATGGTTTTTCCAGTAGTCATGTATGGATGTGAGAGTTGGACTGTGACGAAAGCTAAGCACCAAAGAATTGATGCTTTTGAACTGTGGTGTTGGAGAAGACTCTTGAGAGTCCCTTAGACTGCAAGGAGATCCAACCAGTCCATTCTGAAGGAGATCAGCCCTGGGATTTCTTTGGAGGGAATGATGCTGAAGCTGAAACTCCAGTACTTTGGCCACCTCATGCGAAGAGTTGACTCACTGGAGAAGACTCTGATGCTGGGAGGGATTGGGGGCAGGAGGAGAAGGGAATGACAGAGGATAAGATGGCTGGATGGCATCAGTGACTCGATGGACGTGAGTCTCAGTGAATTCCGGGAGTTGGTGATGGACAGGGAGGCCTGGCGTGCTGTGATTCATGGGGTCGCAAAGAGTCGGACACGACTGAGAGACTGAACTGAACTGAACTGAGACCCTATTGGCAAAGGTGCAAACTGAGAAATTGAGACCCCCCCCCCCCATTTTTTAGGACAAGTTGGTATAGAATTTTTTAAAATTAAGATTTAAAAAGCTTAGAATTTTATATATACTTGACCTGGCAATTCCAGCTCCTGGAAGTTATAAGAAAACAGTTCAGAGCCAAAAGATGTAAATTTGAAGACTGGACAGTGACCAGCTTGTGACTTTGGACATATTACTTTAACTCTCTGAACCTCCATTTGCTTATCTGTAAAATAGGGATTTTAGTCATGGTATCATGGTTGTAATGAGGATGAAATAAGATCATGTGAGGGTTAAATGAGATAATGTATACAAGATACTCAGTACAGGGCCAAGGAGAGAGCAAATCTTATGCTGCTGGGTGATGTCTTGAAGATGATTATATATGGAAAATAAAAGACAAGAATGACATGCCCAAAATATCAAAAATGGCCATCTCTGGGAGATGAATCATTTTATTTTCTAAATGCTTTTCTGTTTTCTTCCAGTTTTCTATAGTGAACATATATGGCCTCTGTAATGAGGAAAAGATGATGGCAGTTTAAACACAATATGCGTCATTCTTCCCAAACTTCTTTTGAAAGGAGTGAGAAACTGGATGAGCCAGGCCAGAGGTGGGGGTGACAGAGCCAGAGAAGGGCCAGGTGACCAGATCTCCACCGCCAAGGCCAGAGCCTAGGTCAGAATCCAGAAGGAGGCCGTGGAGGGAGGTGGTGGAGCATATAGCATTGCAGGTCCGCTTACTCACAGTGTGCCTCAGTCAAGCACTTTTGCCGCTCTGTGCCTCAGTCTCCTCATCTGTAAAATGGGCGCATAAGAGCTTCTATTGCGTAGAGTTCTTGAGGTGTCAGTGACTGTTTAGTTTCCTGTTCTGTGTTTTAAAGGTCTGTCTGTTTTATATTTATTTATTTATTTGTCTGGCTGCACTGGGTCTTGGTTACAGCACGTGGGATCTTTAGTTGTGGCATGCAAACTCTTAGTTGCACCCGGCGGAATCTGGCTCCCTGACCAGGGACTGAACCTGGGCCCCCTGCGTAGGAAGCGTGGAGTCTTAGCCACTGGACCACCAGGGAAGTCCTGACTTCTTAGTTTTGGCACAGTGCCCAGCGGACAGTGTGCCGATTATTGTCACTGTTGTTGCTACTCTCCTTATTATAGTCATTCACCATTGCCTCCAGGGCAGGTGGTGAGGGGAGGGGACTGGTAATCCAAAGAGGGGCTCCATCTCCCTCACAAGATGAAGCGGGATGTGAGAGGCGATAGCTCAGCTCAGCTGGAGGTCCTAGGGCAGGCCGCCCCATCTTTCTGGCCTCTGGTTCCCTCTCTCTCCAATGGGGATGCTTGTTTCTACGTGTGGTGGGTAAACGGGCGCCCATGTCCAGTGCCCGCACATCAAAGACACCTAAGATTTGTTCCCTGCCCTTTGTGGATGACACCTGTGTCAGGGAGAAGAGTAGGAGTGGCCACGTGGCCAGGCTGGGTGGGGTCAGGCACCCCAAGTACCCAGTGGCCGGTGCCCTGAAGCCCCAGGTGTCCCTCCTATGGCTCCTTGATGGCTGTGGTGGGGACAGGAGCAACATGGGAACATTAATCTGCTTCATTAAC
>NW_011495059.1:7416168-7420076 GCF_000754665.1 Bison bison bison | reverse complement strand
CACTTTGCTCTGGAGTTGTAGCAATTAGCCCTGCATGCAGTCTGAGCAGCAGCCAGAGCCGGACAGGGGTCACCCAGACTGCTGGCCACCTGCCTGCCCAACCTCTGCTGGGTACTCGCTCTGTCCCTGGGGAAAGGGGCCAGAGAAGGGGGTTTCTTAGGCAGCAGAGTTCCTTACATCACTGAAGACTGAAGCAGGTGTTCACTTACTGACTCAGTCATTCAGAGGATGTTTCTAGAGCACCTACTACATGCCAAGGAGACTGTGAGTGCTAAGTTGCTTCAGTTGTGTCTGATTCTTTGTGACCCTATGGACTGGAGCCCTCCAGGCTCTGTCCATGGGATTCTCCAGGCGAGAATACTGGAGTGGGTTGCCGTACCCTCCTCCAGAACTTCCCAACCCAGGGACTGAACCTGCAACTCTTAAGTCTCCTGCATTGGCAGATGGGTCCTTTACCACTAGCACCACGTGGCCATGCTTGGCATGTTTAAGTGTGGCTGAGAAGAGTGAGGGGATCAGTAGCAGGAGATGCGGTCATGGAAATAAAGTGGCATATGGCTCTTGGATGGCATCACCGACTCAATAGACATGAGTCTGAGCAAACCCCGGGAGATAGTGCAGCCTGACGTTCAGCAGTTCATAGGGTCGCAAAGATTTGGACATGACTTGGTGATCGAACAACAAGGGCTTTAGGAGGGACTTGGCCTTTTCCCTGATTCAAGCCAGAGTCTTTGCAGAGCTTGGGCCCAGGAGATGAGGTGATCAGATTTGTGCTTCATGAGACTTTTCTTCTGGAGGAGGGGCACTGGGAGGAGCCCAGCTGGGCCAGTTGCCCCAGCAGTGTGGCCACTGATCTGGGAGGCATTGAGAGCTAAGGAGTGCGGATGTCTTGAGGATGAAGGACAGATCATGGAGCTGGGCAGGTAAGAGGGTTCATGTCCTTCCAGTGAGTCCGTCCTAGGTTTGAGTCTTCCTTATCCTCTTCACCAAGAAGTGGGCTGATCTCCAAGGCATCTCTCCTGTCAGCCTTTCCCCTGCCTGGTCCATGCCTCATTCCACCCCACCCTCCCACCCCCAGCCTCAGCTGCAGCAAGGAGCCAAAGCCTACATGACCATGAACCTCAAGGACTAAAATTGGCTATCTGTGTTAGTGTTGACCAGAGGTTTACGTATATCTTAGCTCCTCTCATCCCCATGGTAGGTAAACAGAGATCTTCCCATTTTACAGATCCAGAAACTGAGGTGCAAAGAGGTCAGCTAGTGGCGAGCAGAGCAAGGATTTGAATTCAGGTTGGATGACTTGCCAAACCCACCCTTCTTCATTGTTAATTGTTCCAGCGGCCCCACCAAGCTCTGGGTTCTGTGATACGAGCACCACAAGTATTGGGCACCTAGTGTGTACCAAGTGCCATATTGGGTGTGTCACTTAGCATCATCTTCTGCCCTCGCCAGCCCCAGGATGGAGTAAGTATCCCCATTTCACAGGTGAGAACATAGAGGCTCAGAAGGGAAAGGACTGAGTTGCCCAAGGTCAGAGCTGGCCACCGGGTCTCTGGTCTCCGTAGCACCCGCTCTCTCAACCCTCCTCCCCCCTTGGAGTCAAGATCCCCTTAGAGCTGATGACCTCAATTTTCCAAGGTAAGGCAGCTTGTTAGCATCTCAAAGAACCCTCTGCCTGCCGCCATGTATATTCATGGAGCTTCAAAGAGGAAGCTCCAGACAGGAGACTCTTTCTTTCCTTCCAAGAGCAGATTCTCACCCTCTCCGATGCAGGAAATGTCGTCTGCCTGGGAAAAGACTTGATTTCTTTTTCCTTTTTCACCCGTTGGTAAAAGAAAACGGCTGCCTCCAGCTCTGACTTCTGAACAGGGTTGGTTCAGACTCTGCCTGGTTGGTTCTAGAAGGTGGGAGGGCCCTGGAGCTGCTGGCCAAGTAGTGTCCTCCGTCCTCCCTTCCAGGCCATCTGGTCTCAGTTTGGAGTCACAGAGAACTGGGGGCAGAGTGCAGAGGGGGTCTCAGCATGCCAGGGTTACCTCCTCACCCTGCTTAAAATGCACCCCATAAATGCAGCTCTTCTCCCTGCCGTTGTGTATGTTTGAAAGTTTTCATAATAAGAAGTTAATAAAGGAGTTATTTTTTTAAAAATACTAAAAGCAAAAAAATAAAACCTACTCTGCAGACTGGTGTGCTTTGCGGGGAGGGCCACCCCTTCTGGGCATGGCAGCCCAAGCCTTTGTAGTCAGGCTCCTCTAGTGCTGCGGCTGCAGTGAGGGTCTGCTCCTTTCTACAGGCTCTTCACTCTTTGCATGTGCTTCCCCCTCTGGCCTTACAAACTCCTATTCATTTTTCAAAGCTTATTTCCCATGTCACCTCCTCTCTGAAGCCATCCTGGATTCCTTCAGGCAGCCACACCTGCCTCTCTCAGAGCCCCTGGTTCATTTTCCCTCATCAGCAGCCCTCAGTACATGAACAGTGCTTTCGACTCTGTTCTTTTTCCAGACTATGGCTCTGATGCCTCAGGCAGTGGTTCCCATGCCTTCATGAGGAAACTTGAGGCTCAGAGAGGTGAGGTCACTTGCCCAAAGTCACACAGTAAGGGAGTGGTGGGGTTAGGATCCAAATGAGTGTGTGGCTATGTGGCCCAGCCGCCACACCCGTCCCTGCTCTGCCCTGCGTATGTATAACACCACGGCACTTTGTAGCACAGGTCTTTCTGGCTTGGTCTCCCCTACTGGCCTGGAAGCCCCCCAAGGATGGGTCCTGGGCTCTGGATTCTGTGTACTTAGCCCAGGGCTGGCACCAGGAAGACATCTGTCGAATGGGTAAAAACCTAGATCCAGAATCTTGGAGACCATTTACCTTACTCCCTGACATTATAGAGGCTTCCCTTGTGGCTCAGATGGTAAAGAATCCACCTGCAATGCAGGAGACCCAGGTTTGATTCCTGGGTTGGAAAGATCCCCTGGAGAAGGCAATGGCAACCTACTCTAGTATTCTTCCCTGAAGAATCTCACGGATAGAGGAGCCTGCAGGCTACGGTTTATAGAGTCACAAAGAGTCAGACACTACTAAGCGACTGACACTCACTTTTTCACTGCCTGTATGGAGTGAAGGCAAAGGCTTGCAGGTCTCATGAACCACCTGTAGAGGCCTCAGGATCTAGAAACCTTGGGAGGCTAGAAAGTCAGTGTCCCCACCTACCCACAGGGAGGACCAGATATTTGGGGAGCAGTGGTTTCTTGGACTGCAGGGGGAGGACAGGGCTCAGTGAATAGCAGGGGGTTCATGGTTGCTGGATCGTCCAGCAAACATTTTTTAAGTGCCAGGCAGAGTGGTAGACACTAGGGCACAGAGACAAGCAGACCCAACCTGTGCCCTCACAGGGGTCTCCTGTGAGAGGCAGAGGATGGCCAGACAAAAAATTGATAGGAATGCTACAGTGCTGAAAAGAATGATGGGTGGGGCGGGGTGGAGTCGGGGCGGGCATGGCAAGTGTCATAGGCTTTCCAGAGGTGGTATTGAGGCTGAGCTCTGCCGGGTAAGGCAGCCAATCAGGGAGCTATGGGCTGCAGAGTCTCCCAGGCAGACTGTGCAAGGGCCCTGCGGTGGAGAAAGTCTGGGCTCACCCAGGACAAGTTGGGAGTGTTCTCCAGGAGGGAGGAGATGCCAGAGGAGGTAGTAAAATCTGCATTTGCTTTGGGCTCAGTTGCTGGGGACCAGATGAACATGGAGACCCCGGGTACGAGGCTGGTGCAGTTTCAGGAGAGATGAAAGTGGACTGCATCAGGACAGACTGGGGATGTGGAGGGGAGGGGCCAATTAGATTTTAGTGGCCAGGCCTGTTGGCTTTGTGCTAGGCTGGGTGGAGGGAAGTGTGGGGGACACTGGCTGACTAGATGGGGGTTGGG
>NW_011495059.1:7400155-7416068 GCF_000754665.1 Bison bison bison | reverse complement strand
GCCTGGGGGGAGCGGAGTGGTCCCTTTCTCTGAAGCCATCCCCTCCCAGCCTGCGTCTGGAACTGATGGGTCTATTGGAGGTGAAAATTGTGTCTCCTGCCTGGTCCCCAAATTGCCCCCTGGGGGCAGCAGAACGCCAGGTGCCCATTTTAATTCTCCGACAGTCATACTGTTTTATTGTTCCTATTTGGGGTTTTATTATTATTGCTGCTAATGGTTTGAAAAAGCCTTTTAATTAAAGCTGCAGGTTGGAGCTGGTGCCCCAGCCCTTGGGGCGGGTGGGAGGAGGCCTTGCTGAGTGCTCATTCTTTGCCTTACGGAGCTGGGGGTTCTGTGCTGGGGTCCTTTCCTCAGGAAGGCTAAGGCAGGGGGCCCTGCCATTGAGACCTTGAGAGCAGACACTGGGGGATTGGGCTTCCTGTGATGCAACCAGAAAATTGTCCCAGAATGGCTCCCGTGACTTCTGTTTCCTATTCAGAACCTTCTGTGGCTCCCTAGTGCCCTCTCCTGCAGGAGGCTGGGGGCCTGTGGTGGAGAGCTTGTGGAACACATCTGGGTTTGAGTCTGGTCTTTGCGACTTACTTGCCACAGGACCTTGGGCCAATTGCTTAATGGCCCACAGCTTCAGTTTGCTCCTCTGTAAAATGGGAATGCTGAGTTCTTGCCTCATACGTAGGGTTGTTAAGAAGAACACAGAGAATATCCAAGCATTTGCCCTGTACCGAGCATTCTATGAATGAGAGTTGTGTGGTTGTGATTGTCAAGACTGTGCGGATTGCACAGCAGGTGCTCTCTGAATACAAGCTGCCCTTATCACTGATGCTGTCACTCTTTTCTCCTTCCCTTCTACTTCCTCCTCTTGTCCTGGATCCTGCAGGAGACTGAACCTGCCCTTTACCTTTGCATGGGAAGCTTTCCCTCCCTCCTCCCTGGGACCTGGGTTCTCAGAGCTGCTTAAGCATCTCCTCTTAGGGACCTGGTCTGCTGCCTTTGATCACAGACTTACTCCCAAGAGTTGCAAACAGATGCCTGCAGGACCCAGCAGGTCAGGTCAAGAGGAAAGTTGTGGAGGGAAGGACCACAGCCCTTTGGTGAGATTCCTGTTTCTAAGACCTGCTCCTGTCCTGGGGCCATTTCCTGCCTCCCCAGTTACCTTCGCCACTTCAGTCCTCTTTTATTGAACATCTACTATGTGTTTCCCTGAGCTATAAGGTACTACCTACATTGACTTCCTCCATTTTCATCCTGGTAACCACCTATGACATCTTTCTGTGCCCATCTGACTGATAAGGAGACAAAAGCTACAGAGCTGAAGTTTTTTCACCACCAAGGTCACCCAGCTGACAACCGTTGATGCTCCATCTGGTGCTCACTCCCTTCAGCAATGTTGACAGCTGCATCCATATCACATTTCTGCCCCAGGGTCTTTGCACTTACTGTTCCCTCTGCCTGGAACTTTCTGCTCCTGCATACTTACAGAGCTTCCCCCCTCACTTCATTCAGGCCTGAGTTCAGATGTCACCTCCTCAAAGAGCCCTCTGTTCCACCTTTAATCCTGCTTTATTTTGCCTCTTGACAGAGGTCACACCCTGAAATATCACACAGTTGTCTGTTTAATTTCCATCTTTTCTGCTGGACTTCAAGGTCAGTAGCCGCATTCATTTTGCTCACCTCTTATCTCCAATCCCCAGAATGGTCGCTGACATACAGTACCTATAGGTCTGTGGTTGAGTGATTCCTTTGGTTTGCACACTCTCCGTGTGGGTGGGACTGAGGGGGTGGCAGGCACTGGGGTTCAGCAATCCCAGGGGCAGGAGAACTGGAAGGCCTGGCTCTGCCCCAGGGGAGGCCCCGCCATCAGCCTGTTCCCCCTGCTCTGGTTTCCTTTGCTCCTTCCAAGCAGGACTGTGGCCCTGAGTCCAATCAGAGTGGGCATCAGTCCAGCTTTGTTCCTAGTGGCTGGACCTTCCTTCCACACGGGGGTTCTGGCAGACCCCACCTGGACTCCTACCAGCACCTATAGTCTCTGTCTCTGCCCTCTCCCTGCTGTGGCCACACCTCTGCCTCCCCCTAACAGCTATCCATTGGAAGCTTTTGGACTTGAGGATAAAAAAGAAGGAAGATACAGCCTGGGGAGCGGGAAAAATGAGGGAGAGAAGATAGGTGGGGCTCAGTAGCTTAGCATTTCCCCCATTCTGGATTGGATTGACCTATTTTACAATTTAGAAACTGAGGCCCAGAAAGGTTAAGTTACTTGCCCAGTGGAAGAGCTCAGATTCAACCCCCTACATTATTCACATGCCCATAGAGGGTCAGACATGCTCCGGGTTTGAGGGTAAAGCTAGAACCCAAGTAGTGTTTTAGGGGTTACTGCCCAGTCACCCGAGAATTCACTCAAACAACACGCTCGTGTCCAGCACCATGCTGGGGGGCAGGGGGATGGGAGGGCAGTTGTAGGGGTGGTGGAGGCAGCTGGGTCTGCTGGGGGTGGCCTCCAAGGAAGGTTGGATTTGGGGCTTGAAGTATGAGCAGGCGTCCCCTGGCCAATGAGGAAGGAGGGAGGGAAAGCCCAGGTAAGGAGCAGGCTGGAGCCTTTCAGCATTGAATGGAGACACCCGAGGGGAAGGTGGTCAGCAGCCCCTTCTGCTTCCGGGCTACAGGGAGCTGGATGGTGGGACCAGGGCTCCTGTGGTGTTTCCTGGCTCTGGGGTCCTGAGGGATGGTGACTGCAGCAGAGGTAGGAGTTGTGGTGATCACCCCTCCCCAGTGAAGGACTAGCTTCCATGCAGCATGCTTTAAGCCCAGCTTCCCCTCCCCAGTGTGTCCAGTGGTGGCTCAGTGGTAAAGAATCTGCCTGCAATGCAGGAGATGCTGGTTCGATCCCTGGGTTGGAAAGATCCCCTGGGGAAGGAAATGGCAACCCACTCCAGTATTCTTGCTTGGGAAATCCTATGGACAGAGGAGCCTGGCAGGCTACAATCCATGAGTCAAACACAACTGAGTGACTAACATTTTAGAGTGTTGACTTTAGAGTCCCTTCCCCACTGTGTCTGGTGAGGGCCCACAGGTAGGCCCACTCCTCTGCCCTCTGCACCTCTTTCAACCTCTCCCAGGGGAGGAAGGCCCAGGTGGTGTTGCCTTACACCTGGTCTAGGGTGTGAGGGGAGCTGGGGACCCTGTCCAGCATCCAGAGGCCCTCACCCAACCCAGTCTCCCTTCATCCTCATCACTAGGCCACGAGGAGATGGGGATTGGCCTGTTCCAGGGTGGGAAGGCCGAGGCCTGGAGAGGGAGGGCTGGGTGTTCGGCAGGCCTGAGTTCCTGCCCTGGCCTCCACAGTCCGCATCATGCAGACCAGCAAAGGCTCTGAACCTCGAGGACCTCAGCTGTCCAGGAAGTGAGAGGGTCAGAGGAGGGAGGCGGAGGCTTCTTCGGCTGCATGTGACGTGGGAAGCATTGTCTGCTCAGAGCTGGGTGCTGGCGGAGAGTCAGCCACGAGTGCGAGGGGGAGGCAGGGAGGCCCATCTGGAGTCTGCTGCAACAATAGTAAAAATCACCAATGTAATCAACATTTATCGGGCACCACCTGTATGCAGGGCCCTGTGCAGACTGACCTCTGCCCTCAGGGAGCCGGTCCAATAGGGGAGACAGTCGTCAAGTTATCACAAAAACAAGTAAGTGCAACTGAGCAATCAAGTGGAGAGTCCCAACCTAGTCAGGGGTTGGGAAGTCATCTCTGGGGAGGTGTCACTGGAACTGGGCTCTGATAAGTGACAGTCACCCAGGTAGAGATGGAGGGCAGGGCAGGAGGGACCATACAGCACAGGTGCTGAGGCGGGAAGAAGCAGGCCAAGTTAGAACATGGGAAAAGCCTGCGAGGCTGGCCCACTATCAGCCAGGGGAGTGGGAGTGAGAAGGACGAGGCTGAGAGAGGGAGCCTGTGGCTGGAGCAGGGAAGACAGAGGAACCTGGAGCAGTGTCTTATTAGCATATTCATGATCACACCAACCCTCATGAATATGCTAATAACCTCCCAGAGAGTTGGGGGGGTGGCCTAAGATCCCAGCACCCTCTTCTTCTGGAAATGGTAGGGGTGGGGGTCCCTGACATCCCCAGTGTCAGCTCCTGCCTTCTCCTGGCTGCCCTCCAGTCCCTGCATACCCCCTCTTTCTCTGTCTCGGGAAATTCCGGCTGTTCCAAAAGTGGGGATGGTACAGAAGAGGGGTGTCCCTGGGACACCCGCACACACCCTGAGGGCCAGGCCTTGTCTTGTCATTCGCCTGCACATGGCTGGCTTCACTTGGGTGACTCACCTTCCCCAGGGGCACATGGTGGAGGGTGGGGAAGTTCAGGAAGGAAGCCAGGGCTCCCATGTTACCAGTGCCATGCTCAGTGTCCCCAGTTTAGGCCAGGAGCCTCCACTGGTCTTGAGGCACTTGGTCCCTGGTGGCCACACCAGATGAGAGGTGTTGGTTGTGCCCCCACCTATCCCACCCCCTGGCTCTGAGTCACCAGAGAGCAAGAGAAATATGAGGGAGAAGTTGCTTCCACACGGGGCCCCCCAGCCTCCCAGGAGACCCAGGAGGGTCTTCCGGGCTAGGCCTGGTCCCCCAGGGGGCTGTCAGGAGGCTGGTTGGTGAGGGGGGTCAGGAGCCAAAACGCTTCGATGCAGGTGCTGCGATCCAGTGGGTGGAGGGGGTGCTGTAATTAACTGTCACCACAGTAGTGAGTCAGGCACCGCTTGCAGCTTTGAGTCAGCCCTAGGGGGTGAAGGGGAAAAGGACACGGTCAAGGTCGCATGCGAGCAGTTTGGGCCAGGCCTCCCCCAGAGCCTCCCACTGCTCTCCCAGGCTGCTCCTGGAGCGATCAGCCTGCTCCAACGTAGCTCCTAGGAGCTGTTCAGTCACTCAGTCATATCCAACTCTTTGCGAGCCCATGGATTGTAGCACACCAGGCTTCCCTGTCTTTTGCCATCTCTTGGAGTTTGCTCAAACTCATGTCCATCGAGTTGGTGATACCATCCAACCATCTCTCCTCTGCTACCCTATTCCTTTTGCCTTCAATCTTTTCCAGCATCAGGGTCTTTCCCAATGAGTCAGCTCTTTGCATCAGGTGGCCAAAGGATTGGAGCTTCAGCTTCAGTGTCAGTGCTTCCAATGAATATTCAGGGTTGATTTCCTCTAGGATTGACGGGTTTGATCTCCTTGCTCTCCAAGGGACTCTCAAGAGTCTTATCCAACACCACGATTCAAAAACACCGATTCTTTGCTGCTCAGAAAACCCCATGGATGGAGGAGCCTGGAAAGCTATGGTCCATGGGGTCGCTGAGGGTCAGACACGACTGAGCGACTTCACTTTCACTTTCATGCATTGGAGAAGGAAATGGCAACCCACTCCAATGTTCTTGCCTGGAGAATCCCAGGGATGGGGGAGCCTGGTGGGCTGCCGTCTATGGGGTCGCACAGAGTCGGACACGACTGAAGTGACTTAGCAGCAGCAGCAGCAGCTTTCTTTGTGGTCCAACTCTCACATCCATACATGACCACTAGAAAAACCATAGGTTTGACTAGACGGACCTTTGTCAGCAAAGTGATGTCTCTGCTTTTTAATATACTGCTTAGGTTTGTCATAGCTTTTCTTCCAAGGAGCAAGCATCTTTTAATTTCATGGCTGCAAGGAGAGCCTGGGGCATTTCCATCACCCTCTTTGCATAGAGAGGGAAACTGAAGCTCAGAAAGGGCACACTCATGCCTGCTTACTCAGTCCTCTCTGCCTACGCAGCTCTCTTTTCAGGTCCAGAACACTACACCCAGATGCTTCCTGACCCCAGGCTCTTGCTTAGCACTTTCCTGTGCCTGGAACCCTTCCCCCCTCCTTATTATATATGCGTCAAGATTCTCAGCTTAGTGCCCTTTCAAAGGGGCCTTCTGTAACCCTTCTTGGCCCTCTGGTTTCCTCTGTCCCCTGCCTTTGGAACACTTACCGTAATTTATAATAGCTTTTACCAGTTTTATCTCTCCTCTTTGCCAAGAGGTAAGCTCTGTGAACTCCAGGTCCACATCCATTTCATTCAGAGCTCTAACCTGGCATAGAACAATAATAGTAGAAATACCCAGCATTTACTCCATGCCAGGCAGGCTTCCTTAGTGGCTTAGACAGTAAAGAATCTGCTGGCAATGCAAGAGGCCCAGGTTTGATCCATGGGTCAGGAAGATCCCCTGGAGAAGGAAATGGCAATCCATTCCAGTATTCTTGCCTGGGAAATCCCATGGACAGAGGAGCCTGGCAGGCTACGTCCATGGGGTCACAAAGAGTTAGACACGACTGAGCGACTAAGCATGCTGTCCATGCCAGGCACAACACAGACTCCTCCAGAGGCCCTTATCCCTTGTAACCCCTTGAGAGAGGCACAGTTTCCATCACTCCCATTTTAGGGATGAGGATGCTCATGCAGAAAGGGATCTAGAGACCTGGTCTTTGGCAGTCCACCCAGAGCCCGCACTTCCATACAAGCCACTGGGCTCCCCTCTCCCTCACTCCCTCTGCTCCAGTGCACACAGTAGGAGCTTGCTTGGTAGACATTGGCTTGGTGAATGGATAGGAAATCAGGCTTTTCCCAGGGCTACCCAGACTTTGAGGGAAGAGCCCACCCATCACCCCAGCTTCTGCCTCCCCAATGTTTTCGGCTGCTGCTGGGATAGCAACCTCAGCCCCAGGGGGGCACCCTGACAGCTTCCTGCTTCCTGGCTGCTGGTAGTTCAGGCTCAGCTCTCCAGGGACGCCTCATTCAGTTTTCTCCTCATTTCTTTGAGCAGATTGAAGAGTGGGAACAGAGACAGCCTGTTAGACTGGTATGTCGGGACGAGAGGTTTAATTTCCCAGGAGGCCCTGGCAGCTGGAGCAGGCCCCCAAGGTTGGAGAGAGGGGGCTGCGAACACAGGCATGATAGTCAGCTGGGGCCCTAACAGAGTCAAATGGAGCCGGGCAAGTGGACCCCCCATGCCTTCTCTCTGGACTGGGGTCTCCCTGGTGAAAGGGGCAAAACAGAAGTTTTATGGCCAGGGACCTCCACACGCTAGCTGTGTGACCTTGGGCAAGCCACTCCTCCTCTCTGTGCCTTGGACTCCTTTTTGATAATGGAAGGTGCAGGACACCGTGAGGACCTTAGCTAAGGGCGCCTCCAGAAGAGTAACGGGAGCGTGTGTTGACTGGATGGGGAGGGAGAGGCAGGGTAGGCAGAGGGCTGCTGCTGGGTGGGAACCTGTCAGGACAAGAGGAGCCTGTTAGGGTCTGGGGTTTTGGCCTGGCAAGTTCCCTAACCTTGCAGGCCAGGCCTGTACTCTCTAAGTTGCTTCAGTTGTGTCCAACTCTTTGTGACCCTGTGGACTGTAGTACGTCAGGCTCCTCTGTCCATGGGATTCTCCAGGCAAGAATACTGGAGGGGGTTGTCATGCTGTCCTCCAAGGGAGCTTCCCGACCGAGGGATCGAACCCACATCTCTTATGTCTCCTGCATTGGCTGGTGGCTCCTTTACTACTAGCGCCACTCAGGAAGCCCTGAAGGCGAGGCCCAGCTCCCACCAAAGCCAGCAGCAGCTTTGGTCTGACCGATGTTGATTAATGGCCGCAAGGTGCCTGGGCGCCAGTAGCTGCCCCCATCGGTGGAATTAGCTGTGATTTATGGGATTGGAGCCCTCGCGGAGCAACTGTCTGAGCTCAGCGAAGCCTGAGAAAAACGGGCCAAGCAGAGTAGGGCCTGGATGGAGGCTACCATGGCTGCCTAGAAGGGATGTCAAGACTGACCCATCGTCCTGGCTGGGAAACTGAGGCCCACGGGGGGCAGGTGACATGCCCAGGGCCACTCGGTAGAGGGATTCCTCAACATCAGGACTTGGTACTCTGCCGCTCACTCGCCCCAAGCTGCCTGGTGCACACGTTTGTACCCCTGCCGTTTGCCAGCAGAGTCTTCTTCCTCTAACGTGCAGCAGAAACCAAGAGCCAGAGCTGGTGTTTGGTGCTGGGAGGTCCTGTCGACTTCAGACTGGCCAAGAAAAGCCACTCAAAGGGGCTGGCATTCGGGCTAAGTCCTGCGGGATGAGAGGGAGCCAGTCATGTGAAGGTAGGAAGAGAGTAAGCTGAGTGGAGCCACCCGCGGAGGCTAGAGCTTGGAGGTGGGACAGAGGCTGGTGCATTTTTCAGGGAAGAGCGAGGAGGGCAGGGTGGCTCCAGGGGCTGAAGGGGAGGGGCAGGGTTAGTGATGCTGCTGCAAAGAGTGGGGCCTGATTAGACCCTGAGGGGTTCTTCCAAGCCCCAGCCAGGGGTTTGGACCTCATCCTAAGCCCCTTAGGCAGGCTCTGGAGGTATATGAACAGCTCTGCTTTCCATTTTCCAAAGAGCCTTCCTGCCTGTTCATGAAAAGTGACCTGGAGAGGCACAGGGGAAAGTGGGGAGCCTGAGAGGGTGGCTGCTGTCGACCCTGGGGCAAAGGTGACTGAGGATGACCCAACCCCAGAGCTGAGATTTGTCTCTATGATTCTGCTTTAAACCTCTCTCCACCCTGGGGGCAGCGACCAATTCTAATGTCTCAGAACCCATTCCAATCCATGAGCCCCATGATGCCCCTCTCTAGGACCCAGGAACCCTGTTTTTCAAAATAGTATTTATTTATTTAGCTGCATCAAGCCTCAGTTGCGGCTCAGGGGATTGTCAGTTGCAGCGAGTGGGACCTTTTGTTGCAGCATGTGAACTCTTAGATGCAGTATTTGGAATCTAGTCCCCTGACCAGGGATCGAACCTGGACTCCTTGCATTGGGAGCATGGAGTCTCAGTCACTGGACCACCAGGGAAGTCCCAGGAACTCCGTTTAGTAGAGGTGATACTGCATCAGACAACTTGATGACTTGCTCAAGGTCACCCAGTTTGGAAGGAGCAGAGCTGGGATAGGAAGCCAGGTTTCCAGGCCCCACAACTCTTTCATACCTCCCCTTGCCCCTTAGCCCCAACCAGAGATCAAGGCTGTACCTCCTCCAGGGTAAAAATTGGGGTTTTGAGGCTACTGGGAGCCTCCTGTTGGGTGGATTTGAACTATATCTGCATGTGTCTGTGTGTGTGTGCACATGCTCCATCCAGCAGGAAATTTGGGACAGGAGGAGCTTGGGTGTATGTCTGGGTCTCTTCTTTGCTGGGAAACCAGGCCAGAGCTGGGGGGTGGCAGGGGGGTGTGGGGAGGCCTAGCAGCATTGCCCTGGCCCCGCCCTCTCCCTGGGACTAAGATGCCTGCTGGCAAGGGCACTGGCGGACAGTGAGTGGCCGCTGGCCCATGGCTGCAGCTGCCACACATTGTCTCTGTCCACTTCACGTCTCTGCTTTTGACAGAGGACCCTCCAGCAGAACAGAGGTATCACCATGGAGGGAGCTGCCTGCCTGTCGTTCTGGGTGCTGTGGACATGGGGGTGTCCTATTCCCCTTGCCAGGGGCATTCTGGCTTGAACCTGGGTGATGGGATCCTGGGTTTCCTGGGTCCCAGGTAAGTCAGGTCCCTCTCTGGTCCTGATCCACAGTTTTCCCATCTGGACAGTGGAAATGGAATGGGATGGGTTCAGTGACTTTGAAGGCCCACGGGTCTGAATCTCTGCTCCCCACTTCACTTTCTGTGTATCTTCTGCAACTAACTTCACTCTCTGGACTTCAAAATGTCTGTATTCTTATTCTCATTTTAGTACTTACTTTGCAGGACTTCTGTGAGTAAAAGCAGGTAAAATTCTTGCAAGACCAGGCACAGAGCAGGCACGCAATCAAAATCAGCCTCACAAAGTAATAACACATACGCAATCCAACAATAATAGCTAACATTCGTTGGGCCCCTCCATGCACCACGTAATTCATCTGCATTCACCCTTCACTGCAGACTCTTCGAGGTTAATACGCTTATTGCCCCCATTTTACGTTGGAGAAACTGAGGCACAGAGAGGTAAAGGGCCATCCAGAGATCGCACTGCTGGAAAGTGTGGAGCCTGATTGGCCATGGCTCCCTGCTTGTCCCTAAGTGCTAATCTTTCCTCTTGAATTCCCAAACCCCAGCAGAGCTGGCTCCTGGAAGTGTTTGCCAAGGGGAACCCTGTCTCATGAACACTGTTGGGGTTTCAGCACCATGGATAGAGCTCAGTGGCCACCACGTGGAGGCTGAGGGCCTGAGGTAGGGAACTGGCTCTCAGCTGTGCCTGGGACCTTGGATGGCAGGTGTTTTTTTAGGGGGATAGGACCCTCCACTTCATCCTCACCATCTAGGGATAGCAGGGCTCTGGATGAGCCAGCAAAGCCAAGCATCCACCGCATCCCATGGCACAATGAGTCTGCTGTACACAAGGCCCATCTTCCTGGAAGGGAAGGAGCCAGGGCACCACTTCCAGGTCCCAGAATCACCACATCCCCATCCTAGGCTGTAGGGTCACCATGGCAACAGGTAACAGTTGCATACCTGAAGACATGGCTCCAGGAACCTCAGGGTGACTTGGCCTTGGGAAGCCCTCAGGGACCCTGAGTTTGAAGGGGTCACCACTGACTCTGCTCTCACTCTAACCCATGGTATAGATGGGAAAACCAAGGCCCAAAGGAAGGAAAGCTAGAAAGTTCCCAGGGGTCGTCTGGCCCCACTGCCTCATTATATAGATGAGAAAACTGAGGCAAAGGGACCATCGTCAGGGAGATCTGCAGTAGGTCCCCCTGCAATTGTCTTCTGAAAGCATCGCTTCTTTTCCTTCCTTACATGTGCCATAATTTAAAAGTATGCATTTTGTGTGTTTGGTGTCTCTTCCCTGCTGGCAGACAAACTGGGGCCAGAGCCATTTGTTTATGGCCATATCCTATGGCTATTTCACACTGTGTTGTTCACTATGGCATGGACTCCAGGGCCAGCTGGCCTGGGTTGACATCCCAGTTCTGCAACTTACCAGCTGTGAGACCTCAGGCAGGTCATTTCTCCGTGAGCCTCAGTTTCTTCACCTGTGAGATGGGGAGAATGATGGTTGCTTTGCACATTTGCTCAGTTGGTAGGAACACTGAGCCTTGCAGGTGGCAGGTGCCAGCCAGTGTCAGCTGTTGTCTTTGTTACTGGTTTGTGGGCACTTGATGTACATTGAATGAATGAGTGGAATCCACCTGCCATCCCATCATGAGGACTTTCCTTGAGGGCATCAGGGGCAGCCGCCTCCTGATTCTATGGTGTTTTCATTCCAGTGGACATTTACTCCTCATCTGCCTTGTCAGAAGGCCTTGAAATTTACCACATACTGAAATCCCTTGGAGAGACTTGACACTGCAGATTGCTGGCCCCATCAAGACCCCTGGGATCCAACTCTCTAGAGGCAATGTCCAGGGTCCAGTATTGTGAGCACCCTGTGCTTGTCATCAGTGGTGGGAGGCTGTTGTGGCTGCTTTGAGGGGTTCAGTGATGAACTGCCTGGAAAGCATGGAGTTGGTGGGCTGCTAAGGCAGTCCTGTTCAACCCCAGCAGGACCTGAGGCCTTGTTCCACAGAAGTCTGGACAAGGTGCTGATCTCAAGGGAGGGAAGGGTAAACCCTAGAGAGAAGCTATCAGGGAAAGCCTCCTGGAGGCAGTGGTGCATCCATCGGGCCTTGAAGAGTGGGGAGGATGTTCCCTAGCTGAGATTGGCAGATGGTATCGAGGATGGGGGAGTAGCACACACAAAGTGGTGGGGGCAGGAAAAACAGGTTGTGCCTGGTATGCAGCATGGGATGAGCTAGTAGATGATATATTCAGAGAAGTGGGTGGGGTTTATGTGAATCGTCAGGGACCTCGAATGCTACATCTTATACAAGTCCCTTACCTTTCTCTGTTTTCCTTCCTTCCATCACTACAAAATCTTAAGACCTATTTATTCCACCTCTGATCCCAATTAGTCCCCTCCCGAGCCCCAGTTCCTCCCCATCCCCTCTCTCCTCTTTCTCATCCATATCCTGACCTTGAAATCAGTTCCCTATGAAATGAAATCTATTCCCTATGAAATGTATCCATGCTGAAGTCACAGCGGCTGAAAAAGGTTGATACGTTGGGGGTGGGGGTCCTGGTGGTGAGGAGGTGTGTCTTATTACAGTTGTTGTTTTTCAGTCGCTCAGTCATGTCTGACTCTGCAAGCCCATGGACTGCAGCACGCCAGGCTTCCCTGTCCTTCCCCATCTCTCGGAACTTGCTCAAACTCAGGTCCATTGAGTCAGTGATGCCATCCAACCATCTTGTCCTGTCGTCCCCTTTTCCTCCTGCCTTCAATCTTTTCCAGGATCAGGGTGTTTTCTAATGAGTTGGCTCTGCATCATGTGGCCAAAGTATTGGAGCTTCAGCTTTAGCATCAGTCCTTCCAATGAGTATTCAGGATTTATTTCCTTTAGGATTGACTGGTTTGATCTCCTTGCAGTCCAAGGGACTCCCAAGAGTCTTCTCCAACACCGCAATTCAGAAGCATCAGCTCTTTGGCACTCAGCCTTCTTTATGGTCCAACACTCACAGCAGCTTGTTACAGTACTTAGCACAAAGCAGGGACTCCAGTGGGAAGAACTCAGACATGATAGAGGGGCAGAGAGGAGGCCAGCATGACTGAAGTACTTTTTCAGGGGTCATTATGCAGACAAAAAGTGATGATGAACATAAAATATCCAGCATTCATCCTGGCACATAGTAGGTGTTCAATGATGGATGTGCCCATGTCATGATTTTCCCGGGTCATTTCTGGAGTAATTATTAACAGCTTCCCTTTCCATAAGTTCCTGGTTTGGATAATAAAATATATGGTCATTGCATCTGTAAGCAAGAGCTATTTCTTGGGAAGCTTGATTCCCTAAGGTGTTTCTGGGAGAGCAGCAGCCCCAGCCTGTTCTGTGTCCCCAGGAGATGGGCCACCTTCCTCATATCGACATTCTCCCCCATCTCAGCCCCCACTTCCCTGCCCTACTGGGCACAGCGATGCTTGTGCCAGCCCCTCACTCCCAAGCGAACAGAGCGCCAGCATCTCACAGTTGGCACACTTTCAGCATGAGAGTCCTAGGTGGCTTCGTGACTTCCCCAGGTGTGTCTCTGAAGGAGGTGCCTGGGAACAGGAAGGTGATCCACTCAGGGATGCAGGAGGTGGGCATGTGCCCAGCGTCTGCCCCCTTGCTCAACTTGACCTTGGGCCTGGCTAGTTCCTTCCCACTCTTGGCACCAGTTTCTTCGGTGCTGGAGCGACAGTCCCCCTGTGGATGTGGAGGCACAAATGAAGTAGTGGATGAATTTCTCAGGGTTTGGAGCCCTGAGCAAGTACCTGGGTTGTGTTGGGAACAGTCCCTCCTGGACAAGGCAGTGGGGTGGCCTCCTGTGATCTCATCCATCATCCTGGCGCTGGGGACAGTCTCTCCTTGTGCCAGTACCTGCCCCATCCTGACACTTCTGAGACTCAGAATTCAGCCTCTTTAGATTCCTGGATTGGGGACTTCTTTGGTGGTCTAGTGGTTAAGCCTCCACGCTTCCGTGGAGGTGGAGGTTTCAGGGGGTGCAGGTTTGATTCCTGGTCAGGGAACTAAGAGCTACATGGTCCAGCTGAAATAAATAAAGGAGAAATATTTGAAAAAATACAGTACATTTTTTTTTAAGTATTAAATAGCTGGATTGGCAGGTGCTTGACAAAAATGTGTGCCTCACTTTCCTGGCCTGTAAAATGGACCTGATATTACTCACCTGTTATTTCTGATGACTGACAAGGGGCTTGCCTGCCCACAGCACCAGCAGGTGGGGAGGGAGTGGCGGGTGATATCCCTTCATTCCCACAAGGGTCAGCACAGACCTCTGCATACAGTAGGTGATGACTCTGTGCCCCGGCAGCAGATGCAGGGAGGTGATGTGTGTTGAGGGTTCCATCTCCCCTTTGCTGAGGCTGCAGTCACTGACGCCTGACTCCTCCTACTTGGGGCGTGAGGACTTTGCTGCTCCCAGAGGCTGGTCCTGAGGTTGGGAGGGGCACTGTTCCTCCCACCAGGAAGACCTCATCCTGCTATTACCTGGCAGCACCATGAGCCCCTAACTCAGGAACCTTGAGGACCTGGGAGTTTGGATGCCAGGCCAGGGCAGCTAGCCTTGGCGGTGGGGATCTGTGGGCCCAACAGATGTAAATTATAATCCCGACTCTAATGCATGCTGGCCATCTGACCTCAGACAGGTACTTTCACCTCTCCGAGCCTACAGTTCCCTCATTAAAATGGGGATAATAGAAAAGAGTCCTCAGAGTTAGGGGGACCTGATTACGTGGTACAGAGGAGCGAGTAGCACCTGCTGCCACTGGCATCGCCCTTAGCCTTGTGCCAGCTCTGCCAGTTGGCAGGATCTGGCATGTCGTTGTAACGATGCTATAAATGGCAGAAACCCTACAAGACAGGAGGGCAGGTGCTAGGTCTCACTCTGTCATTTGCTCTGTAAATATTTATTAAGCACCTTCTATGTTCCAGGCACCAGACTGGGGGTTCCGCATACATCCGTAGGAAAAAGGGATATTATCTTTCCTCCTGGGCTCACTTTAGGGATGGGACTCATTGAACCAACCAGTAGATACGAGTACTGCAGTCTGGGTGGCGATGCGTGCCGTAAAGCAGGACGAAGGGATAGAGAATGAGAGTAGTGTTAGACTGGGGGGTCCAGGTCTAGGATGGTCTCTTTGAGGAGGTGACGTTTGGCACAGACTTAAAGGAAGTGAGGGAGGGTGGGAGCCATGTGTGGATATCCAAGGAGAAGTGCTTCTGGTGGTGGAAACAGCCAGCGCCAAGGGCCTGGGGTGGGTACGGATTGTGGCAGAAAAGCTGGGAGGTCAGTACAGGGGGAACAGAGGGTTCTTGATAGAAGAGTGTAGGAGGTGAAGGCTTCTGGAGGTCAGAGGTGTTTGGCCCTGTAAGCCAAGGCAAGGTCTTTGTCTTTTCATTCCTGGTGAGATGAGAGCCCCAAGCAAGGGCTTTGAGCAGAGACTTGCCTTTTAACAGGATCCTCTGGCTACTGCGTGGAGACCAGGCTGAAGGGATCAAGAGTGGAGGCAGGGAGGCCCTGGGGAGGCTACAGCTCTGACCCAGGAGCGAGATGATGGTGGCTGGGACCAGGCGGCAGAGGCAGAGGGGTGGCTGGAGGGGTGGCTGGATTCTGGAGATGTTTTGGAGGTGGGGATGACAGGATTTCCTGACGGATTGAACGTGGGGAGGGAGAGAAGGGGAGGGGGAGGGGCAGAGAGAAAGACAGTGTTAAAAAGCCACAAAGCTGTATGAGATTGCCCGTGTGGGCAGAAGGCGGACTGAGCCATGGTCACTTTGGGGAGCAACACTTGAGTGACTGGAAATGTGTCTGGTGAACTGAAAATTAGGTTGCAGGTCTGAGTTATAACACAAGGACGTACAGAAGAATGAAATCTTTTCTGTCATGAAAACTATTGGAAAGGGTCACAGGAATGAGCTAGGTGATCAGGAAGCCCAGGTTCATGCTGCCGTCCCTCCTTCCCCCTCCCCCACCTTGTCTGCTGTGTGACCTTGCTTAGGCACCTACCCTCTCTGGGCCTCTGATTCCTTTCGGAAGGTCTGGACTCCCTAACTAGGAAGCCATCCTTCAGGGATCTCCCGTGGAGGCTCTGGGGTGGCCATGAGACTCCAGGGGAGCTGCAGGTGTGGAAGCAGGGAGGAGGGGTGGGGAGGGGAGCTAAGGGTCAGGAGAAAGCTGGCCTGGAGAGCTGCTTCCCTGGAGGGGACATGCAGACAGGGAGGCCCCAGCTGAGAATGAGGAGAGACTCATGCAGAGCCGTGACAAGTCCTGCTGGGATGACTGAGAAGGGGCAGCTCCTGCGAGAGGCAAGAAGACCTCAGGCTGGGCCTTTGTCCCAGCGAAGTGCTGAGGCAGC
>NW_011495059.1:7388874-7400055 GCF_000754665.1 Bison bison bison | reverse complement strand
CCCAGCCCCCTCCCCCCGCCCCCATGGCCTTTCCCTGCTACTGACCTTCCCAGGGGCATTTTTTGTTTTCAGCATAAAGGACAGAGGTATCTCCAGTAAGCACCTGGTAACAGAACCAGCAGGTGACAGCCACAAGGGGCCTAAGAGCTCACTGTATAGCCGAGGAGTCACCCTGACCCCAGGAGCTGGGCAGAACTGAGGTTTCACCACTTGCCGTTTTGAACTCTGTCCTCCCCTCCCCACCCCTCCTGCCCTTCTCTTTTGTTTTCCCCACCCTTTGTCAAGGTCAATGGGGAACAGGGAGCAGGCTCTTGAGGCAGGTTGACCTAGGTACCAAACTCACTTCTGCTACTTGCTGCGTGACCTTAGTTGAACCACCTAACCTCTCTGAGTCTCTTTCTCCTTGTCAGCCAGAGGGGAGATAATGATGACAATCTATCAGGGCTGTGTGGAGGAGCCAGTGGAACACTATGAGCAAGTGATTGACAGTCGCTCAGGCGTGTCCAGCTCTTTGCAACCCCATGGACTATAGCCTGCCAGGCTCCTCTGTCTGTGAAATTTTCCAGGCAAGAATACTGGAGTGGGTTGCCATTCCCGTCTCCATGGGATCTTCCTGACAAATTCTTTACTGTCTGAACCACCAGATGAACACTGTAGAACTGGAAAAACAGGAGGCTGACAGGTGCCAGTCTCCAGCACCCTGGGCTGATGGGCATCTGGGTTATCTGGTGGGAGGCCATGCCTAGACATAAAGTGAAGGTGGTGCCGAGCAAGTTCTCCCACTTGACTTTTTTTTCCCCAACCTGATGTATTCATTTATTTGGCCAACGCACAGCTTGGCTTTTGGGGTCTTAGTTTCCCTGAACAGGGATTGAACCCCAAACAGCAATGAAAGCCCCGAGTCCTAACCACTGAACTGCCAGGGAACCCCTGCCCACTTGGAATATCACACAAAGCACTCCCAGAATTTGGGAGTGGGCCAAGGACCCTGTGGGGGAGTCAGGAGAAAAGGCCATGGGCCAGGACCCTGTGGGGGAGTCAGGAGAAAAGGCCAGAACAACAATGCCTCAGGGACTAAGAGCTGTCCTCTGCCCCATTCAATGCCGCCTCCTCCATGCCCAGGCTGGCCACACTTGAGATGCAACCACACTGTCCTGGTCAGTGGACAGTGCCCTGGGGCAGGTTGGGAGCCAACCCCGGGAGGAGCCGTCTCTCTCCAGTGTGAGCAGCTGGGTGGCTCACTGGGGTGTGGTGGCGCCAGTGACAGGCAGGCGGCTCCTTTCCAGCAAGGGATTGGAGCTCAGAGTGGCTGCAGCTGCCCCCACCCGCGTCTCCTCCTCTTCCACACCTAACAGTGGAAGACCACGCCCACTGCTTGTCTTTGATTTCTGCCCTGCCCCTGGCCGCCCCGCTTCCATCCCCAGCTGAGTTTCTCAACAGTGTTGACTACGCTCACTGACCCCTTGTATCCCTCACCCACTGCAGCCTGGATCACATCTCATCTTTCCTTGGTCATCCTTCTTGGAACCAAGGCCACTGGAATCTCCAGTGGTTCACCAGGTGGCCGCATCTCAGTCCTCAGCCCCGCAGGCTCTGGCCATCGGCACACGCCAGCAGGACCTCTGATACCTGCCCTGGCTGCTGCCTTTCGAGGTTTTGCCGGTTTCCCTTCCTCTGCTGGTCTGCTGAATATTTCTGCTTCTCAGGGCTCTGTGCTGTCTGCCTTCTGTCCTCAGGCCACACTTCCTCATGGGGACTCATCAGCTTCACTGTCCCCCCACTTGAGTGTCCTCCTGAACACCCACCATCCCCTGATCTCCAGCTCCATCCTGACCTTTCCCTGGAGCTCTCCTGGATGGACTCCCGGAGTCCCAGAAGCACCTCCTGCTCAGCGTGTCCAGGGGCACCTTGGCATTTGCCCTCCAGCCTGCCCTTGCCTCCCCGTCCTGACTAGTGAGCGGCACCACCATCCTCTGCATGGATGCTGGTAGCCACAGTATCCCCTTTGCCCCCATCAGCCTTTTTCAAAAATAGCTTTATTGAGGTATAATTTACATACCCTAGAGTTTAGTTAATGGCAACCTACCCCAGTACTGTTGCCTGGAAAATCCCATGGACAAAGGAGCCTGGTAGGCTGCAGTCCATGGGGTCACTAGGAGTTGGACACAACTGAGTGACTTCACTTTCACTTTTCACTTTCATGCATTGGAGACGGAAATGGCAACCTACTCCAGTGTTTTTGCCTGGAGAATCCCAGGGACAGGGGAGCCTGGTGGCCTGCTGTCTCTGGGGTCGCACAGAGTCGGACACGACTGAAGCGACTTAGCAGCAGTAGCAGCAGCAGCAGAGTTTAGTTATCTTATGAATTTTGATGAGATTTAGTAAGTTCATAGGGTGCAATCATTACCACAATTCCAAAGTTTCCTTGTGTACACTTGAAGTCATTCCCACTCCCATCCCATACCCTAGGCAACCACTGATCTGCTTTCTAGTTTTTACCTTTTCTGGAACGTTCCTATAAATGGAAATATACAATATGTAGTCTTTGCATCTAGCTTTTAGCTTCCTCCAATTAGCATGTTGTCTGTTGTTGTCTTTTTAAACTGGGGTAGAGTTGCTCTACAGTATTGTACAACCAAGTGAATTAGCTATGTGTTTACATATACCCACCCCCGTCTTGAACCTCCCTCCCGCCCCTCCATCCCACCCCTCTAGGTCACCACAGAACAGCAAGCTGGACTCCCTGTGCCATACAGCAGGTTCCCAGGAGCTATCTATTTTACACGTGGCAGTGCACATATGTCAATCCCAGTCTCTCACTGTATCTCACCCACCCCCTCCCGGGCCCATACGTCCATTCTCTCTACATCTGTGTCTCTATTCCTGCCCTGCAAACAGGTTCATCTGTACCATTTTTCTAGATCCCACATGTAGGCGTTAATATACAATATTTGTTTTTGGACCTAGAACCTGTCATACAGAGTGAAATAAGTCAGAGAGCATATTCTTTATGCTCATTTACATTGTGGCACATATCAGTACTTCATTCCTTGTTAGTTCTGAGTAGTATTCCATCTTATGGACATATGACATTTTGTTTTAACTGTTCACTGCTTGATGGAAATTTGGATTTGGGGCTATTATGAATAATGCTGCTATGAATATTCATGCACAAGTTTTTATAGGGACATGTACTTTTGCTTTTCTTGCATTGCTCTCTTTTTTCCACCATCGTGCAAGGCCCTAATTTTCACTGGGAAGCCATGTGGTTGCTTGGAAACTCTCTACCTCCCTAACCCAGGGATAGAGCACGTGACCCAGACTAAGCCAATCTGTGTGCACAGGTTAGGATAGGGGCTCAAGAAATGTCTGTTTGTGGGGCACAGTGTCCCCTGCCTTCTGCTCCAGAGCTACCGTGAGGAATCAGAGGGGCTCCAGACTGGATGAGGCTTTGAAGGAGAGATCACCTGGGTTCAGTGTTAACAGGGGAAGATGGAAGGCTTGGAACTGCCTGGGTCCTCCAGGCCGGAGCACCTTCAGGAAGTGCAGAGAAACGCCTCCCAGTATTCAGAAAAGGGAAAAGTAGGGCAGGCAAAAGGGGCCACGGCGGCGGGCCCTAGAGACCACAGAAGAGAAATGAAAGGATTATGAGGAAATGACATTAAAATGAAGATCTTCTCTGGCCTCCGAAAGTCAGGGGGCCAGGAGGAGACCAGGTGGCCAGTGAGGGGGCCCCTGGGTCCCATCAGAGTTGCCGGAAAGTTTAGGGACTTATGAGACTGGCCCTTTGGAGGATTTAGGGAATATTTGATCTCCCCATCCTGGATGGAAAACCCACTGGACACCAGCTGGCTGGGTGTCCTTCCCCGAGAAGCTGCTATGGAGGTTTCAGAGAAGCTCTGGCCTTACACACTGTGGGGTCTTGGCCTCCACGTGGCAGGGCATAGGGCTGGGGCCCAGCTCAGGGTTCCTTCCAGAAACAGGTGCTGATGTGAATCTAGGGCACAGAAAGCCAGAAACCAGGCCAGGCCTGAACTCCCTTGTGGGACCAGAGTCAGGAGCAGATGAGACTGTGGATGTGAATGTGCCTTGCAAACTGTAAGGAGCTGTTACACCCTGTCCGTGTCTCTCCTCCGTGCAGCCTTCTCAGAGACTCTCCCAGCTGAGTGAGTCACCCTGTCCTCCCCAGATGTATATAAACCTCACTCTTGGACCCATTCCCCTCAGTCACAGACCCTAAGGAAGGACATGTCCCTTCCCGCCAGCCTGAACTCCTTGGGGGTGGGGACAAGCGCATCATTCTTCCGTATCTGGCTCAGTGCCTGACCCAGAGCAGGAACTTGGCAAGGAGTTCTCGAATGACCTTGGCTTGTAGAGAAGCAGGTAACATGAGGGTGCTGGGTAGCTTCTGCTTGTAAAAACAGGGACCGGCTGGTGCATGGTAGAAGTCTCTCCAATGAAATGTCAAAATGCTTTATCAGTTGTGGCTCCAGCAGTGTGACTGTCCAGAAATGCCGTGTCGAGGTCGAGGATGCTAAATGCCATCTTTTTGTGCTGTCCAATAGGGTAGCCCCGAAGCACCTGGGACTATTTCAATTTAAATTTCATTTAAATTCAGTTCTTTAGTTGCACTCGTCACATTTTGGGCTTTCAGTGCTGCATGTGGCCCATGGCCTCTATTGGACAGTGCAGGGGAGAGCATTCCCATCACTGCAGAGAGTTCTCTTGGACAGCATTCATCAATGCCTAGAAATTGCACATCCGTGTGTTACCTTGGGCCCTGATCATTTCAAGGGGCTTCCAGTCAATTCTAAAGGAAATCGACCCTGAATATTCATTGGAAGGACTGATGCTGAAGCTGAAACTCCAATTCTTTGGCCATCTGATGTGAAAAACTGACTCATTAGAAAAGACTGATGCCGGGGAAGATTGAAGGCAGGAGGAGAAGGGGACGACAGAGGATGAGATGGTTGGATGGCATCACTGACTCGATGGACATGAGTTTGAGCAAGCTCTGGGAGTTGGTGATGGACAGGGAAGTCTGGCACGCTGCAGTCCGTGGGCGTGCTGCAGTCCCTGGGGTCACAGAGAGTCGGACACAACTGAGTGACTGAACTGAACACACTAGCAGCTGTATTTACAGAGAATTTTCTATGTATCAGGCACTGTGCTAAGTTTATAGACAGAGCACATAGTATGAGGGACGTACTATGCAGATGCATTAACTCATTTCCTCCTCACAACATCTCTTTATAATAGGTATGTTGTTCTTACCATTTTACAGATGGGGAACACTGAGGACATTTGTTCTAAGTCACACAGTTATGAGGTGGTAGAGCAGGAGACGGATCCCAGGCCCCAGAATATATGCTTTGAATAAAGTACAGACTCCCTTGGGCATCCCTGGTGGTTCAGACAGTAAAGAATCTGCCCGCAGTGCAGGAAACCAGGGTTCAATTTCTGGGTCGGGAAGATCTCCTGGGGAAGGGAATGGCTACCCACTCCAACAGACTCCTAACCTGGTCTGGAAAGTCCCTGCAGAGCTGGTCTCCATGAGTCTTTCTGCCTTCACTTTGAGTCACTCCCCACCTATCTGGTCCAGTTCCTCAGAGACCCCAGATGTCTCCTTCCTATGCCTGTGCCCTTGTTCATCCCCTTCTCTCCTTAGCGCTCCACAGAGTCCTGTTTATCCTTTGGGACCCAGTTCTAGAGTGAGCACATTGAGGCCAAGGACCGGGCCTAAGTCCTTTCTGTATCACAACGTCTGGCACATAGCTTGGAGCATTCCAGGTCTTGGTAAATTATGAGTGGTGGATTGGAGGGTGGATGAGTGAGTGGATGGAAGGATGGGTAGTGTCAATGGATGGTGAGTCAATGGGAGAGTAGAAGTTGGTGGAGGTTGGGAAGCTGGATGGGTGGATAGAGTGTGTGTGGACAGGTGGCTTGTGCTCAAATGCCCGTGGCTGCTGAACTGAGTGCAGGGGAATGGTGTATAGAGCATCAGTGGTTTGAAGACATTTAAGGACAGAATCAGTAGGGCTTGCACAGAGAGCTGAGGGGCAGGGAAGGGTCCAGACAATGGCCAGTTTTCTAGCTTTTCAGGACTTGGGAGGATCATGGTATTTTCAGGGAGGAGCAGGTTTAGGGTAGAAGCTGCCAAGGTCTGTTTCACATGTGGGAGCCTGAAGGGCCCATGAAAGGAAGGCCTGGGAGGTAGCTGGGGAGATGAGCTTTGGTCAAGTTCAGTGGCAAGGGCTGGCCTCAGAGAAACTTAAGAGATCATATGGATTCAGGACTGAGGGCTGGAGGACAAGCTGATAGGGGAGGTGGAGGAACCATGGCCCCTGAGGTAGAGGAGCAGCCAGGAGGGACACTAAAAGAGACGGGAGGGCCCTGCCATATTGCAAACCTCCATCAACCACTGTAGGCGGTGTGCTGTCGGGACCTAGTGCCAAGGGGGCGCAGGCAGGAGATGCCACGCTGGAAATGGGCCATGAAGGGTGGTGAGGTTTTGACCAGTCTGATGAGGGTTACCCTGAGCAGGGAAACTGCATAGTCCAAGGCAGGAAGTGAAAATAGGTTATGTCCACATGCTCTGCGGGCCTCAGAGCCTGTGGCAGCCAGTCAGCTGCAGAACAGGAGGCTCAACACCCTTTCTCTGCCCTGATAGCACGCTGGGACCACAGACTCCAGGGTCTGGGAGGACTCTGGGGTAATCTGGGCGCTGTGCTACTTGGGACAAGTCACCTCCCCTCTCTGGGCCTCAGTCGCCTCACCTGGAAACCAGAATCAACACCACCAACCTGGTTTGCTGAGAGGAGTAAATGAGATGTGGGAGTGTGAGAAGCCCCCAGTTGCATGAGGAAACTCTATAAATGCTATTTTTAAAAACTGTCTTTTCATTTCAACTCCACAAATATTTATGGAGCTAAAAGGTTCTGTGTAAATTAAATTTTCGTATGACAAATACTATTTTACCTAGGCCTGGGATGGCAAGATTGGTGAGGTCATTCATTATTTGAAGAGTCCTGAGTTGGAGTCTTTTGAAAAGCCCTTGCTCGTGAAGTGAAAGTCACTCAGTCTGTGTCCGACTCTTTGTAACCCCATGGATTATACAGTCCAGGGAATTCTCCAGGCCAGAATACTGGAGTGGGAAGCCTTTCCCTTCTCCAGGGGATCTTCCCAACCCAGGGATTAAACCCAGATTCCCACAGTGCAGGCGGATTCTTTACCAGCTGAGCCACAAGGGAACCCAGAGCCCCTACTTGGTTTGTTTGTTTGTTTGTTTGTTTGTTTTGCGTCAACAAGGATTTTGACTTTCTAGGCTCACAGAGGAAGGCTTTCATTTGTTCCTCTTGTGTTTTGGAAAGATTCTCCCAGCTGATATAAGGTGTCGGACTGAGGGAGACAGCAAGCAGGGCACCCGGCGGGGGAGGGGGGGTGGCTACCATGGAGCTAGTTCCATGGTCTGAAGGAGGGATCATGGTGACCCAGACAGGGGGTGACTCTGGGCATAAAGGGACTTCCCTGGTGGCTCAGCTGGTGAAGATTCCGCCTGCACTGTGCGAGACCTGGGTTCAATCCCTGGCTTGGGAAGATCCCCTGGAGAAGGGAAAAGTTACCCACTCCAGTGTTCTGCCTGGAGAATTCCATGGACTATATCCATGGGGTCACAAAGAGGTGGACATGATTGAGCAACTTTCACTTTCACTGGGCATAAAGAGAAGGGAATGTGACAGGTAGTGGGAGAGGAGGAAGGTATACAGGAACCCCCTGGCATCTTGGTTATCAAAGAGGGTGAGCTGGTTCCAGGTACCTGGTTAGATGATGCTATCAGAGGGCAGGGTCTCTGCAGAAGAGACCCTGACATGTGACGCGTGAGGTGTCCACAGGGCAGTGGGCAGAGCTGCCAGTGGGAATTTGGTTCTGCAGACTTGGTACTCCATGAGACAGGCTGGGGTGGAGAGAGAAGGAAATGTCTGTGATAGGGAAGGAGGGGGAACCCAGAGCTCATGACAATTAGCTAATAAATAGTTATTCAGCACCAAAAACATTTGTTGAGTGATGTCTTCCCTGAGCACCTCTGAGTGCAGGTGCTGTGGCGGGCACGGGGGACCTGGCAATAAACTGCGTAGACCTAACTCTCAGCCTCACGGGGCCGACATTTTAGTGGGAGGAGCAGGGTGTAATTGGGATAAATTACTCATTTGCATATCCTGTTATAAAGTGATACGTGCCTAGGAGAACAATAAGGCGTGGAGGGACTGGGAATGTTAGGTGGAATGGCTGGGCAGCCATCAAGGCTGTGCTCACTGAATTCATTTAAACCTCACAACTTTACGAGGAAGGTGCTGTAATTATTCTCATTATAGGAATAAGCAACTGAGTCACAGAGATGTTAAGAAACTCGCCCACAGTCACTCAGCTGTATAACTCGCAGAACCTGGATTTTTATTTTAAGTCCATGCTCTTCTGTTAAGAGTCTTAACTATTGAGGGAATTCCCTGACAGTCCAGGGGTTAGGACTCCATGCTTCCATTGCAGGGGTCACAGTTTCAATCCCTGGTGAGGGAACTAAGAGCCCACAAGTCACATAGCATGGCCAAAACAAACAAACAAAAAGAGTCTTAACTGTTGTGCTGAACTGCCTCTCATTGACAAGGTCAGGTCTCAGCAAAGAGCTAAAGGAAGTAAGGGGATAGGCTCACAGACACCTAGGTGACAGAATTCCCAGGCAGAGAAGAGCACGTGCAAAGGGCCTGAGGCCTAAGCGTGCCACAGAGGACAGAGTGGCTGGGGCAAAGGGAGTGGGCAAAGAGTAAAGGGGAGATTCAGAGGTGGGGGGGGGCCACCTGTGGCATCTGTGGGGCTGTCAGCTTTTACTTGAGATTAAGTGAGGCCATGGAGGGCAGAGGAGGCGCAGGCTCTGGCTTGGGTTCTAGCCTGATTCCTCTGGCTTTTGTGTCAGGAGCCAGAGCAGAAGCAGGAGACAAGAGAGAACGTGGCTGATCCGGGTAGGAAGTGATGGTGGCTGAGCCCACGGCACTGGCAGCAGCACAGGTGGTGCCCCGCCTCTTGATCTGTTGTGCAGGTGGCTTCAGCAGGAGCGGCTGAGGGCTTCAATGTGGGAGGGTGAGGGAAGGAGAGGCATCGAGGTGACTCCAGGGCCTGAGCCTGAGTGGCTGGAAGGAGGGGGCTACACTGACTGTGATGGGGCACTGGCCGAAGCTGCTTTATGAAGTACCTTTCATGTCCATCAGCCCTGTTAATGACCTGGCTGCTCTCTGTGGTGGATGTTGAAACTCTCGGAGGTTACTTGGAGGTTTGCTCAGGATCGCTCAGCTGGAATGAGGTGAAGCCAGGACCAGAAATCAAGTGTGCATTGAAATTTTGATCCATTCGTCCAATCAGGAAACATTTCTGGAGCGCCTTCTGTGTGCCAGGCACTGTGCTGAGCGTTGACAGTGATGGCCAGTGATGATGGTCCTGCCCTCAAGGAGCTCCCAGTCTGATGGAGGAAGCAGTGTCAACCAGTGATCATAGTTATGGCTTCCTCACATCAGCATGATAAGTGGTGAGAAACTGAGGGAGTCCTAGGAACTGGGGACTTGGCCTGGCTGGGAGGTCAGAGAGGGCTTCCTGGAGGAGGTGAAAGTCAAATGCAAAGGCCTTTGGGATGGAGGGTTCTGTGTTGAGAAATTCTCAGAAAAATGCTCCCTGATTTCCCAGGCCATAGTGGAAAAACCCCCAAGGGAACCCCTACCTCCCAGAGGACCGCTGTCCATTGGGAAGTCACAGAACCTTTCTTTTAGTTTGGTTTGTTCTAGCAGCTTTATTGAGAGAATTCAATAAAGAATTCTATAGACTATATAGAATTCTATAGAATACTATACAATTCACTCATGTAAAGTGTCCAGTTCAATGGCTTTTAGCATATTCACAGAGCTGCGCATCCATCACCACATTCCACTTTGGAGTCTTTTCATTATCCTGGAAAGAAACCATGAACCCCTTAACTGTTACCCTCTCCCAATCCCCCCCGCCCCCGACTGGCAACCACTCATCTACTTCCTGTCCACACAGAGTTGCCTGTTCTGGACATTTTATATAAGTGAAATCATGTACCATGTGGTCCTTTGTGACTGGCTTCTTCACTTAACATAATGTTCTGGGGGTTCATCCCTGTTGGAAGAACCGGAATCTTAATCATCGTCAGAACCGGCGAGAACCTCAGAGGCTGTCTCGCGCGTGCTTCTCCCACCTGTTGTAAAGCGGGGAGTCTGAAAGAGCCTTGCCCCCGCCCCTCAGTAAGGAAGCTGAGGGGCGACTCCAAGGCCAGCCCTGGGACTCCCTGCCCCTCCCTCGGCCTTCTCCTCTTTTCCTTCCACTCTGGGTTCTAGCTGACTTTGGCTCAGAGTGACAGCGTGGTCGGGCACACATCCTCCCCAGCCCTGGATTTTCATGTACTGGCAATTTTCACGCCTCATGGTTCATCTTGAAATCTTTTAAGAATTTGTGTCTGCTAATTCAGAATGTTTTGGAGTTCAGTATTTTCCTTTTCTGCTATTTAAACACTTCTCATCCAGATGGTTACGCCTGTTTTTCTGGGGTGGTGATTTCCCCATTTGGGGAGGCAGAGCCACGTTGGGTAGGGTTAAGCGCCAGGTCTTGAAATCAGATACCCCGACTCGTCCTCAGTGGGGGTAATTCCTGAAGCTCTCTGAGCCCCAGTCCCTTCCTTTGAAAAATGCAGATTACACTGTAGGGTTGTGAGGGGGAAATGAGGTCAAAAGAGGTGCAGACATAGGGAGGTTAGAGAGCGTGAGGGCTTTCCAGGGTCCTGGTTACACCAGGAGAAAAAGACAAGCCTCCTCCACCGACCACTGCCCCTTTCTCCATATTCTTGCTGTGAACTGACCCCTGGACCCCTTCTCCTGGGTCTGAGGGGGAGGTCTGAGTTAGGATCCCAGCCCCACCCCTTGGATTCTATGTTTCCATGTCAGCTCGGTGTCTCCATGGCTCCACCTGAGGCTGAGAGGACTAGGGCGGGGGCTTCCCCTGAAACCTCCAGAGCGACCCAGAGGCTCCTGGGAGCATGGGTGTGGAATGGTGGGGGTGGGGGAGCCTTTTCTCCTCCAGGAGAGCCTGGTTCCTGCTGACTTAAAGATCCAAGCGGGACCC
>NW_011495059.1:7341029-7388774 GCF_000754665.1 Bison bison bison | reverse complement strand
GGACCACGGCACCTGTTCAGCAGAGGCGGGTGGAAAGGGACACCTGGCTTCCCTGGGCCTCTCTTGTGAGACGAGATGAGACGTGTGATGTGGGAGGTGCTGGGATGGTGAGGCAACACCTCCTGCTCCAAGTGCAGGGTCAGGGACTGAGCCAGCTTGCAAGCCTTTATCAGGCACAGACTCGATGCCAGGTATTCTACCTGCGTTATCGTCCTAGTCCTCACTGAAACCCTCAGAGGAAGCACTTTAATTTCCCTTGGGCAGGCAGGGACACTGAGGCTCGGAAAGGGGTAGCTGCCTGCCCACTGTCACCCAGCGAGCGAGGGCTCATCTGGGATTTGAACTCAGGACTGTTGTGACTCTGGCCCCTTTCCTGACCGCCCCCATCCAGGGAAAAAGAGGGACAAGCAAGACGGGGAGGATCGGAGCCTTTGGAACCCCAACTTCCCAGCTGCTGTGGGATTTCTGTGGGTGGTGGGGAAAGCATCATAAATATGCATGACATGCAAATCTGCCTCTGATAAACAATGTGGGGGCCCATGTAGCTGGGATGGTGTTGTACAGACACTTGCATTTCTATCCCGATGGCTCCATGGTGTCCCCTTCCCCAGCATCCCCGGGGTCCACCCAGGGGTCTCAGGGTCCCGGGATTACCCCTAGCCACCTCCTCGTTGACATCCCCCTTCATTCCTGCGGGGAGGCTTCCCTGGTGACTCAGATGGTAAAGAATCCTCCTGTAATGCAGGAGACCAGGGTTCGATCCCTGGGTCGGGAAGATCCCCTGGAGAAGGGATGGCTACACACTCCAGTATTCTTGCCTGGGAAATCCTATGGACAGAAGAGCCTGGTGGGTTACAGTCCATGGGGTCGCAAAGAGTTGGACACGACTGAGTGACTAACACTTCCCCTTTCATTCCTGCAGGCTCCCGTGCCTCCCCCTCTGCCAGGTGCCCGGTGGCCAGAACCTGGTCACTGCTGGAGGGCCCTGTCCCATGCTGCTTTCCGCCAGCGCCTCTGATCGAGTGCCCAGAGGATGTGTGTGCTAGCCCTCGGTCCAGCGCCTGCTCCTGAGGTGACGCCACCTGCTGCTTTCCGACTGGTTCCCAATTTCCCTCTGCACGTAGCTCCCGGGTGGGTAAGTAACCACGGCTGCAGCCTGGGCACTCGGAGTCAGGGCTGCTCACCCACCGACCTGCACTTGGCATGGGTTGGGAAATGCCCAGTCTTCCCACCCAGCAGCGCCCACGTGCTGGTGAAGGGATCTCAGTGAGAGCTTCTATGTGTCTGTGCTCAATTTATAGTGTGACCCCCTGCCTCATCCAGTCCTCCCAGCAACCCACAAGTTGGATGCAGTGATTGTGCCCATTTTTTACAAAGGAAACGGCCTTAGAGTGGAGAAACCACTTGCCCAAGGAGGCAGAGAAAGCCCAGTGCTATCCATCTCCAAAGCCAGCTCTTTCCAAACCCAAGGGGCTGGGGGGTTGGTGACACAGGCTCAAGACGGGAAGGGGAATAGCCAGCTGGGCTGGAAACCATGGAACCTCTGGGGCCCCTGGCGGGATGGGGGGCTGAGATGAGGTCCTCAGAGTTCCTGAATCTTGGGGAGCCACATCATTCCTGCCCCTCCAGCCCATTCTGCTGGCACCCTTGCAGTGCCCATGGTGCCTGACCCCAACATGGACGAGGTGCCCAGCCCTGCAGCATCTCTGACATCCATCTGAGGATGCCTCTGTGCACCCACACCTGGTCCCATCACCCTTCCTGCAACAAGGACCCTGACAGGGTCACCCCACTGGTCACCAGCCACAGCTCCAGGCACCCCTCTCCTGCATCTCACTCTCCTGCCGTGTCCCCAGGCTGTGTAGGTGTGACGAATTCACAGATGAGGAAACCGAGGCTCAAAGGTGCTCAAGGGGCTTGCCCAGGGTCATCTGCTATCACTCACCATGACATGGGGTCGTTGGTCCACGATCGATTTCCTTGTCTGGTCTCAGCAACTCAAGGGTTGGGAACAATTGCTTCCTTCCCCACCGGACAGTCAGCAGCTGGGCCTGGCACAGAGTGGGTAGACAGTAAATCTTCATGTCTTCATGGGAGGAAGGAAAGATAGAGAGGAGGGAAGACCCTCTTACCTCCCTCCACCCAGACCCCAGTGGGACCCAAGAGCCCACTGGCGTTTGGGCAGCCACTGGTCCCTGCTGACCCCAGAGAGCTGGCGGTCCGCTCAGACCTTCAGCAGGGCAGCCAGCCCCTCTGGTCCCCATTCTCTCATCTGCCAACAATTGATCAACCTCCTTAATGGAATGGTTATGAGAAGGGAAAAGACTCATAAATATGGATAATAGGCAAATATCATAGGCTAATAAAAAGCTGGGAAGTTTGCTGTGGATAACGTTTATAGAAGTGCTTCTTCAGGAACAAGAGCCACACACTTGTGTGATGCCCACTTAGTACTAATGACCATGTAAAGGACCCTATTAATTTGCTAACCCCCAACCCAGCTCCGCCGACCTGGCCAGGCTGTTGTAGTGACCATAGACAGCTTTTGCATTTGTTTGAGAAGCTGTCGCAGGAAAAAAATGTCCTAAGGCCACCTGGTCTGAGAGCTGTGTCTGTGGGATTTAATCCTTGGCAGATACTCCTGGTGGTCCCCAGGGTCCTGCATGCCCTCCCCAGGGACTAAGTATGTGACAGGTGCAGCCTGAGTGACAGCAGGGCATTTCATGAGCAGTTATTATGTGCCGGGCATTGTGCTGGGCTTCCCGGGTGGCTCAGTGGTAAAGAATCTGCCTGCCAGTGCAAGGAGACACAGGAGATGCAGGTTTGATCCCTGGATCAGGAAGACCCCTGGAGGAGGAGATGGCAGCCCACTCCAGTACTGCCTGGAGAATTCCATGGATGGAGGAGCCTGGTGAGCTACAGTCCATGGGGATCACAAAGAGTCAAACATGACTGAGTGACTGAGCATGGACATGGTGGTGTTGTGCTAATGCTTCATTGTCTTCATCATCTCAGTTAAGCTCCTGGTGACCCTGTGGGAGTTTGATGGGGAGACTGAGCCATGGACCTGGGGGAGAGGACTCATCTGGCAACCTTCTAGTCCTTCCCTCAAATTACTGCCGCTCTGTGCTGACTTGCCCCCTCCCCCACTGGCCGGGCTCAGCCAGGGGGGCAGGATCTTGGCCACCAAGAACACAGCGTAGCTGGCAGCCCATGGCATGTGTGGCCCAGTGACGGAGAACGGGATTCCTTGGCACGAGCTGGGAGCACAGCCGTCAGCACTGCGCTGAAAGATGGAGGCCTGGGTGGCAGCGAGGGAGGTGTTACTGCTGCTATTTTGCTAACAAGCTGGTTATTTAAAGAACAGCCAAAGCTAGAGTTGGGAAATGGATGGGGAGTCTCCGTGCCCAGGGCGGAGGCAGCCAGGGGTCCAGGAGCCTGGCTGGGTGCGGATGGGGCAGCCATGCATTCTTTTTTCATTTGCCTATTATTATTAATAATGGTAACAGGATCATAAAAATCTAGAAAGGGATTAAATTTATGAAGAAAAGAGGATATAAGAATTAAGAGTGGGGCAGGAGGGGTTTCTTAGGGGCAAGCAGTGTTCTAGTCACTGACCCAGGTGGTTTTGTGATCATTTATTACAGTAAACATTTCTGTTTTGTGTGCTTTTCTCTGTGAATTAGATTTCACAATATAACGGGTAAAAAGCAATTACATAATGGTTAATACTTCCTGAGCACTTACTAAAGCCTGGCTCTTTGCAAAGCATTTACCTTATTTCATGAAATTCTCACAGATTCTATAATTCTACCCATTTTGCAGAGGAGAGAAGTGAGGCTTTGAGAAGTATAGTGTTATTTATTATATAATCAAAGGGCACTCAGTTGGGAGAAATGGGATGAGACACAGGACAGACGGACTCAGCCCTGTATCACTGTCCCGTGTTTGAAATCAAGGGCTAGGAAGTTGCCCCTAAAGGGCAGGGCTTCCTACATTTGTCCCTCAGACATGCATCGACACCATTATGTTCTTAAGCCTTAGGACACCAGATGGGTGTCTGTGTTGTAGGCAACACGGGAGGTATCTGAGTCTGACAAGGGGTCAAAGCAGAGCACTTAACCAGTGAATAAGTGTTGACAGAGATTTCCCTGGTGGTCCAGTGGTTAAGAATCCACCTGGCAATGGAGGGGACGCAGTTCGATCCCTGGCCAGAGAACTAAGGTCCTACATGCCCACAGGGTGACTAAGCCCCACGCCTCAATCGCTGAGCCCAGGAGCTGTGGAGCCTGCGCACTGTGACAAAAGATCCCACGTGCCACAATTAAGACCCAGGGCAGCCCAAAACAAAACAAATTAAAAAAAATGATTAGCATTGACAGGTAAGAGTGGGTCTCCCTAGGAACAGACTGAGGGAGGAGGTTAGGGCTCACCTGGGAATCACTGAAGGTAAAAGCAGGTCATCCAGGTGAGACAGGATCAGATTCCACCCCTGAGCTAACTGCACATAGTGCAGAAGTGACATTTCCTGAGGACCCACTGTGCGCTAGGCACATCCGTTGTCTCCTTTCATCTTTGGAACAACCCCGAGAGATTAGTGGAATTCACCCCATTTTACAGGTGAGGGGACTGAGGCTTCCAGAGAGGCGATGACTGGCCCAAGTCCACACTGCCAGTGAGGGGTGGAGCTGCTCCATCAGCTTGGCCATCTCCAGGGCCCAGTGTCCTGTGGGTACAGTAAGCGCCACTCGGGGCAGGGGGTCCCAGCAGGGCAGGCACCTGACACAGAAGCTCCAAGCAACCCATGGACAGAGTCAAGTTCTAAGGCAGATCTGTGGGTCCCCAAACAGGCGCTGGGGATGTGGTCCAGAGGGTGGCAAGGCAGAAGGTGTCTCCAAGCCCAGAAGCAGAGACGCCTGCTCTACAGACAGGGCGCCAGCCCCAGCGAGATTTCTTTTCTTTTTTTTTTTTTAATTTTATTTTATTTTTAAACTTTACATAATTGTATTAGTTAGAGATTTCTTTATTCCCGGGACATTTATGGAGTGCTGTGCTGTGTTGTGCTAAGTTGTTTCAGTCGCGTCCAACTCTTCACCACCCTATGGACCTTAGCCCACCAGGATCCTCTGTCCATGGGATTCTCCAGGCAAGAATACTGGAGTGAACTGCCGTGCTCTCTTCCAAGCAATCTTCCTGACCCAGGGATCGATCCCGCATCTCTTATGTCTTCTGACTTGGCAGGCGGGTTCTTTACCACTAGCTCCACCTGGGAAGCCCTTATTGAGGACTAGTCCCTGCTAGTCTGTGCCCCACGCAGAGCGCTCAGCCTTGGGGAGGGACAGATATTATACAGACACCCAAACAAATTAACTGAATAAGCAGAGACTCCATCATTGCGCTGAAGGAAATGAATGGTGACATTATAAAGATGAATGGGGTAGGATGCCTGCATAATGGCACCAGACGGGGGTTGTGGGGCCTCAGCGAACTATGGAGAACTAGAAGTCTGGAACAATCCCACTGTTGGATCCCTGGTGGCCGCTGCTTTTCCCACTGTGACCTCCAGAGGTGATAGCTACCTCCTGTGTGCTCATCTGCTCATCACATCCTACTGGGACCCTCGGTGCTGGCTGGTCCCCACATTCGCCATTCCCCTCAGTTACTGAGAGACAGACCCAGGTGGGAGATGAGGCGCAGGGAGGCACGCAGCTCAACAGGGTGCGCATGGCTGGCTGGACTGCAAGCCAGCAGCACCCTGGACCCCCTCTCCCCAACTACATCATCACCGACTCACTCGGGTCTGCCAATAAGCACTCTCGCTGGAGACACTTTTTTTTAAAGTTTGTTTTTCACATTTACATCTCTTTTTAATGTAATTTTATTTACTTATTTAGTTTTGGCTGCTCTGGGTCTTCATTGCTGTGCGGGCTGTCTAGTTGCGGTGAGTGGAGGCTACTCTCTAGCTGCGGTGCACAGGCTTCTTTTGTTGCGGAGCACCGGCTCTGCGGAGGGCTTCGGTACTTGTGGCGCACGGGCTTAGTTGTTCCAAGGCATGTGGAATCTTCCCGGACCAGGGATCAAACCCAAGTCCCCTGCATTTGGCTAATGGATTCTTATCCATTGTGCCAGCAGGGAAGTCTCTCGCCAGAGACACTCTTAATGGAGATGCCCTGGATTTGCTTTTTTGATAACCATTTATCCTGCCTGGGAAGACAGATGCTACCTTCCAGACACTCAGGGAATCTGAAATCTCAAGCAGAGAAACTTACACTGGTGAAGTCAAACTCTTGAAATCACGGAATCTTAGTCATAAATAATCCAGCAAGAGCAAGCATATGCGTTTTGCAAGTAAGCTCACTGCACCTTTCCTGAAGACAGTGATAAATTAGAAACCACCCAATCATCTATCAGCAAGAGATAGTTAAATAAATTACGGTCCAGCCAGACAATAGTGTTCTCAGTGGCAGTGAAGACAATGCCATAGATCTATACTTGTTGACATGGAAACATGTCCACGGTGCATTGTTGAAGGAAAAATAGGAGATTATAAAATGGTGTATATTGTATGATCTCATTTTTGTTAAGAAATATCAATATATGCATGCTCCTGCCCAGAAGGACAACCATTTCACTGTTGATAGTGGTTTCCTCTGAATGGTGAAATAGAGGCAAATTCTATTTTTATTTTTGCTTGTATCACTCAGAGTACTCTGTAGGTACAAGTGATAGAAAACCCAACCCAAACTGGGTTTAAACAAAAATGGAATTTATTGATTTGTGAATGTGAAGTCTAGAGGCAAATCCAACTTCAGGCTCGGCTGGTCTCAGGGGTTCAAATCTTGTCACTAGGACCCAATTTTTTTTTTTTTTTTTACTGCTGGTTTATTTATTTATTTTAAACTTTTTTATTTTTTTGGCCATGCCATGCGACTTGAGGGATCTTAGTTCCCTGACCAGAAAGCGAACCTGTGCCCCTTGCAGTGGAAGCACAGAGACTTAACCACTGGACCTGATTTTTAGTCACCGTGTCTCAAGTCTGCTCCCTCTGAGTTGTTCCTATGTTCTTATAGGTCTTTCTTGTACAGGTAATAAGATGCCTGTCCAGAGGAGCATGCAAGACTTCTTCCGAGATAGCTCAGACACAAGTCCCAGAACAGAGTCTTAGTGATGATCAGTCTCATTTGTGGGTGTTCCCATTCCTCAGTCAAGTCCTCTGACTGGCATCCTGGGCCTATGCACCACCACCCCCCAGCTGGAGAGGGAATTGATACTAGAACTTTATCAGTGGAGAATGGGGAAGCATAGCTTCCCCAAAGTCTGATCCTGAAGTAGACCCATGCATGTATGCTAAGTTGCTTCAGTCGTATCTGACTCTTTGCGACCCTATGGACTGTAGCCCACCAGGCTCCTCTGTCCATGGGATTCTCTAGGCAAGAATACTGGAGTGGATTGATATGCCCTCCTCCCGGGACCATCCCTACCCAGGGATCGAACCCACATCTCCTGCCTCTCTTGCATTATCAGGCAGGTTCTTTACCACTAGCGCCATCTGGGAAGTAGACCCAGCAATAACTAAACACAGCAAATTCCCCCTCCTGTACTTACCTAAATTCCCAAGATGTGTGACTTTCATAATCAGGGGAAAAAAAAAAAAGTGTAGCTATTAAAAGGAGTCCTAATCTCTCTGAGGGGACGCTTTTGGAATCAGAACATCAGAATCTGTAAAGCAGCAGTTCAGTTCAGGAGACCTCGACTGGCTTTGTGTCAGAGTCACTCTGGGCCAGGAGGAGAGCTGTCCTGAGGAGTGAGAGGAGCCCACAGATGATTCGCCTGTAATGTGGGTGTGTGAACTGGGGCTGAGAGAACATGATGCCTAGCATGGGAGCAAGGAAGACTTCCTGGAGGAGGTGACACCTAAGCTAAATAGCCAGGAGTACAGGAAGAACATTGTAGGTAGACAACACAATGTGTCCAAGGCCATGAGTTACAAGGCATGAGGCCCCTGGAGGCCTGTGTTGTAGGAGAACAACAACTGAACGAACAGCAGCAGGCCTGGATCACACGGGCCTTGAATGCCAGGATAAGAGCTTGAACTTGATCCTGAAGGTGATGGGGAGCCTTGGAGGGATGTCATGGGAAGAGGGAAATGTGAGCAAGTTCAGTCTGGCTGTTGCTGAGAGCACAGCCTCGAAGGGGTCAGGTCGAGGCTCCATGTGGGGAAGGAGAGAAGAGACCCAGTGGCCCCTTAAGGGGGGCTTAGATATCTATTGGTCTGAATTCCTCCCCACCCTGGGTCACCCTCTATTCCTGTCCCAATGTATCCAGTCACTACTTGCATGCCCCCAGAGATGGGGAGCTCATTCTCTGTTTCCTCTGAAGTGTGAAAATGTTAGTCACTCAGTCATGTCTGACTCTTTGCAACCCTATCGACTGTAGCCCACCAGGGTCCCCGGTCCATGGAATTCTCCAAACAAGAGTACTGGAGGGGTAGTCATGCCCTTCTCCAGGGGGTCTTCTCGACCCAGGGATCGTATCCGGGTCTCCTGCATTAGCAGGAGGATTCTTTACCATATGAGCCACCAGGGAAGCCCCTGTTCCCTCTACCTCCAGTTAAACATCTCCCACACTGGATCAAGTCCACAGTTCTGCCATTGCCTGAGGCATACCCAGAACACTGCTCATCCACCTGTGCGGAGGTCTGTCTCCTGAATGACCTGCTGGGAGGGCTGCCAGGGACCTATATTTTCAGACTCTAGTTAGTTCAGTCACTCAGTCATATCTGACTCTTTGCGACCCCATGGACTACAGCATGCCAGGCTTCCCTGTCCATCACCAACTCCCGGAGCTTGCTCAAACTCATGTTCATTGAGTTGGTGTTGTCATCCAACATCTCATCCTCTGTCATCCCCTTCTCCTCCTGCCTTCAATCTTTTCCAGCATCACGGTCTTTTCCAAGGAGTCAGTCCTTCACATCAGGTGACCAAAGTATTGGAGCTTCATCTTCAGCATCACTGGAATATTCCTTCCAGTGAATATTCAGGACTGATTTCCTTTAGGATTGACTGGTTTGATCTCCTTGCAGTCCAAGGGACTCTCAAGAGCCTTCTTCAACATCACAGTTTAATTCTTCAGTACTCAGCTTTCTTTATGGTCCACCTCTCACATCCATACATGACTATTGGAAAAACCATAGCATTTTCAGGCCAGAGGGTTCTAAAGCCAAGGAGCCCTGAGCGTCTGCACACTCTGCTGGCAGCTTGAATGGAGGGGGCAGGCAACCAGTGTCACATCAGTCAGATCACAGAGGAGTGTTTAGGACAAACATCTGCCTCAGCAGTTCTCCAAACCCCTCTTTGCATTTTACATACAAGAAACCGAGGCTGAGAGAGGCCCAGCTACCCATACAACAATACAGAGCAAGTTAGAGGCAAGTCTGAGATGTGGACCCAGTCTCTTTCACCCCTGCCACCTCCATGGCCTTCTTTCCATCCTTCAGTGAGCCCCAGTTACTTCATCTACTTGAACAGCTTTTTTTTGGAAGTTCCAACCATGCCAGATCGTCTCGATACCCTTCTAAATTCAGAGGCAGCCAGCAAAGTCTTCATTAATCACACTTTTTTGTGTGCCTGTTTATTGTGGCAGCAGCATTTATTGTTTCTGATACATCAGAGCTGTGACACGCATGAACCATATTTTATGGGTCATCTCTAATACTTCATTGTGCCCCATGGTCCCCATTTAATCACTTCTTCTCACACTCAGACATTTGCTAGCACCTGCCTTGTGCCAGGCGCTATACTAGACACCAGGCTACACCAGTACGTTAGGGCAGCCCCTGCCCAGGGGGAATTCACAGTTCAGCTGGGGACAGCGATGCCTCCTTCACAGATGGCAGGCAACACATGGCAGATCAGAGGGAGGTGCCAATCACTCAGGGGTGTCTGGGGCGAGAGCACTGATTCTGTCCCTTTGAGCAGAGTCTTGAAGGATGCATAGGGGTTCTTCAGGAGAAACAACTGAGCAGGTTGAACCAATGGCACCCCACTCCAGTACTCTTGCCTGGAAAATCCCATGGATGGAGGAGCCTGGAAGGCTGCAGTCCATGGGGTCACTGAGGGTCGGACACGACTGAGCAACTTCACTCTCACTTTTCACTTTCATGCATTGGAGAAGGAAATGGCAACCCACTCCAGTGTTCTTGCCTGGAGAATCCCAGAGACGGGGCATCCTGGTGGGCTGCTGTCTATGGGGTCGTACAGAGTCGGACACGACTGAAGTGACTCAGCAGCAGGTTGAACCAAGTAAAGGAAAAGGCGAGGTCTTTGCAGACCTGCTCCTGCTAAGCTCTTAGGCCACTGGGCATGAGGGTTGGAGATGTTGTCCCAGGAAGGAAGGCTTCAGCTGTTGGGCCAGGGGGGTTGCATTTGATCCTTGGAGTAGAAGGGAGCCAAGGGCAGGGCAGTTTGAATGTTAGAAAAACTTGCACATTGAGCTGGTGACAGTGAGGCAGGGCAGGACCATGGCAATGGCTCAGAGGGGCGGTTAGCAGGGAGACTCAACAGGACTTGGGGACTTAGCAGGTGCTGCAGAATGGGAGGGGGGATTCATTTCAATCCTGGAAGGAGGGGGCTGTGGGGCTTGGGGGCACTGTGGACCAGTGTGGAGGAGAATCCTGGCAAAGACTGGCTCAGTGTCAGTGAGATGGTCCCCAGGTGGGACCAATAGGAACCTCTTCCACTTTTGTGAGACTTAGAGGAGCAACCCGGTGAGACCTCCAGGGTCCCCATGTCCCCGCTGAATGTCGGAGACAAGTTTCTTCCTCCCATGAAGCATAGCATCATTTTGCTTCTCTGTAAAATGGGCTGATGGTAGTCCCTCCCCAGGAATTGGGGGGAGGGTCAGAGGAGGATTTGGGAGTGGGTGGGCTTTGCACAGTACCCGGCACACATTAAGTGCTGGTGACTGGGGGCTGCTCTGGTTATCATGGTCAGGGGGGCAGAGATGGCCAAGGGAACTTGGGTGTGTCACCTGCAGAAGGGAATCCAGAGACCCTGAGGGGGCCTTGCTCCCTGCCTTTTTCTCTTTGTGAGGGAAGGCAGGGGCAGGGTCTGGCACTCAGACCCAGGGAAAAAGCTCCAGGGAAGGAGATTTCAGCTAAGGTTAGGAAATATTTTGGATACAAAGAATTATCTGTAGATGGGCTAACTCAGACGATAGTGAGCTCTCTGTCAATGGGAGTATTCAAGCATCAGCTGCATCACAACTTGACCAAGAAGTCTGTAGAGTATTTGTAATTCTGCTGAGAATCTGGAAGGTCCTTTCTAGCTCAGAGAGTCTTTGAGTTCATGTTTTTTTCTTCTCTGAGCCTCAGTTTGCTGATCTGTAATATGGAGGGAAATAGCAGCCGTGTCTTAGAGTTGATTGCAAAGTTTAAGTGAAATCATCCAAATAAAGTGTTTAACCCAGATTTGGCGTAGAGCAAGTGCTCTGTGAGTGGTTTTCCCCGTTGACGTTACGCTAAATTCCTGGGTGTGTCACTTCCATCCGAGGACCTCCACTTGCAGCGTGTGGGTCAGGTGGTCCTGCCCAACCACCTTTCAGGATCCGCTTTCTGACCTTCTCATTGCCACTGTCTGTGTCTCCAGCTCCTCCCCTCCCCCCATCCCCTCAGGGTCGGTAGGAATTCCAGACCCTTGTTGGGCCCCTTTTAGCTCCTGCTTGAGTGAGAATTGGCAGGTTGGGGTGGCGGGCGCCATCCGCCTCCCATATGCTTCCTGCTATTTAGAGGAAAACTCTGCTTGCGTTCCTCCAACCACACGGGCTGACATTTCCAGACAGACGCTGGAATCAGCTCTTCGGGGGATTGGCAGATAAATTTGGCCCTGGCTGTTGGGAAAATCTTTAGCCTTTCCGAGGAAGCAAAGCCCCGGCTCACTGACTTCCGTCTACCCCACGACTCCTCCGGCCTGCTCCTCGGGGGCCAGAGCCCCGTGCTACAGCCTTGCAGATTAGGGTAAGTCTTACCAGCTGGGCCGTGCCCCCAGGAGAGCCCCTGGTCAGGAAGGGTGGCTTCCAGCTTTGTGCTCAGAGGCAGCGAAGAGTTTTCAAGAGGAAGCCTCCTCCCTGTATTTCCAGACCCCTGGGCGTCGCCCAGCTTAACCTCACAGAGAAGCAGGTTTCAGATTAGAGAGACCTGAACTCAAGACTACTTGTGTGTCTGTAACCTTGGGCAGATGTGGCTCCACTTCTCTGAATCTCTTTTTATTCATCTGTAAAATGGGAATAATAGCATCTATCTGAGTAGAAGCCCTTAGGATGGTGTCAGGCTCATGCTAAAGTGCTCTACAAATACTATCAGCTGTCATCATCGTCATCATATCATTATTATTTGATCTAGAACAATGCCTGATGCATAGTAGGGGCTTAGTAAACACTGGTGTTTTTCTCTTCTCCTTTCTTACAGCTGTAGCTACCTAGCTACATTGGAGCATCTCAAAATGAGCTCAGACAGAGGTGACCAGAGACAGACTTGCAAGAAAAGGAACATAGAGAAGCTGCCACATCCAGGGTAGAGTGTTGGTGGCCAGACACTCCAGCACGTGCACATGCATGCACAGACACACACACACACACACACACACACTCTGTCCCAAAGTTTCATTCACACCCTGGAGTCTGGAATGCCCATCTGTTTGAATTTTGTTGGGGCTGAGTTATAAGCAACATCCTGAGGGCACGAGACACATAACAGCTTGATTTTGATGGACGGAGGAAGAGGAAGGCCTGGCTGGAGGCGGAGTTGAGGGGAGGCTCTGGGTCTCGGCAGCAGTAGGAAGGTTCAGGAAGCCTGAGTAGTGCTGCTCAGTTGGAGTAGAACGGGGGAGGCGGGAAGGTGTGGGAAGCTAGCCTGAGCTTCATTCAGCACGTCCCGATTGAGCTCTAGTACTGGGCTTGTGCCAGGCATGGGGAGACAGGTGGAAAAGATGGGCCTGCTTCCTGCCCTCAAGAAGCTCTAGTTCTGGTGGGGCCAGGGGGGAGGGTATAGATGGCAGACAGCAAATTAACAAGATTGTGTGTGCTGAAACTGACCAAGTGGCTGAGAGAGGAGGGTGCGCGGGCTGGTGGTGGTGGGTACCTACTCGAGGCAGGTGGGCAGAGAGGGCCTCACTGTGACCTGAAGTTGGAGCTGACCTGCAAATACAGGGTATGGGGGCAGGGGCAGAGGGAACAGTAAGAGCAAATGTTGGGGAGGAGCCAGATCCTAGGGGCCTTGAATGCTGGGTGCAGTCAGAACTGCTCTTGAGGATGGTCATTCTGGTGCTAGGCATAGGATTCTGGTGGGGAAGAGCTGGGAACCAGGAAATGTGCCTACAAAGACTGATTGACAGCCTGCTGTGTGCACTGCTGGAGGCAGTCAGAAGGGTCAAGTTTTGAAGGGAGAATCCAAACCTATATTTAGCTGGCAGGTGAAGTCAGTTAAGAGAGGAGACATCAGGGAACTTAAAGCCAGACACCAGAGCAGTCAAAGGAGAGCCAGGTGCTGGGTGTGGGGTATCAGGCTGGAACTGATAGCACGCAGGTGAGGGAGTGGGCATAGGCTGAAGCACTGACTCACACTAGACCTAGAGGCCAATCCAGACCTGTTTACCTGCTATGTGACTTTGGGAAAATCTCTTGACTTCTCTGGGCCTCACTTGTTATAATACTGAATCAATTGGAATTGAATGTGGCTGCGTTTAACAGAAGAAATAAAGAAAGTAACAGTGATACAAACATCCAGGAGATTATTCTCATATAACAAGGATCCTAGAAGCAGCCCAGGGCCAGTATAGCACTTCAAACAAGCGATCAAAGGCCCAAGCCTCTGCCATCCTTGGCGTGTGTCTTTTGTTCTCATGGCTGCAAACTGGCTGCTCTACCTCCAGATGTTGTATCTGAATTCCAGGCAAAACAAAGGAAATAAAGATTGTATGCTTTCTGAGTCTACCCTTCTTATCAGGAAAACAATAGGTTTCCTAGAAGACCTACTCAGTGGACTTTTGCCTACATCTCATTTATCAGTGTGGTCACCTGGCCATCCTTGCCTCAGGGGCAGCTGGTGGAGTGAATAAACACTGACGGGGCACTTCCGCCAATTAGGCAAGAGGAGAAACGGCTAGCAAAATAGCTAGCAGCATCCACTGCAAAGCGGCCCCTCACGGGAGTTGTTGGGAAGACATTAGTGTGTATAAAGTATTTAGCACCTGGGACTTCCCTGGCAGTCCATTGGTTAGGAGCTTGCCTTCCATTGCAGGGGATGCAGGTCCAATCCCTGGTTGTATAGGTAAGATCCCACATGCCTCTTAGCCAAAACACCAAAATGTAAAACAGAAGCAGTACTGTAACAAATTCAACAGCGACTTTCAAAGTGGTCCACGTCAAAAAAGTTTTTAAATAAGTTTAATATTTAGCACCAAATAGAGAACCCTGTCAGTATATGGTGGCTGTCTTTATTATACTGCACTACTCAATTCATTGATTCAGCAAGCGTATATTGTATTCTGGGCACGTATACAGTCTTGGCGACGTGATAGGGGCAGTCCCTACCCTTTTAGTACCTAAAATGAATAGGGAAACTGAGCAAGGAAGCAGGCAGATTTACTCCAATCGGTGTCACAGAAGAACTGGAATGTCCATTTACTTATGACTTTTTTTCCCATTCAGAAACTACTCATTTATTATTTTTGGCTACACTGGGTCTTCACTGCTGCGCACGGGCTTTCTCTAGTTGCAGCAAGCCGGGGCTAGTCTCTACTTGCGGTGCACGGGCTACTTGCTGCAGTGGCTTCTCTTATTGAGGAACACAAGTTCTAGGGAGCAAGGATTTCAGGAGTTGCAGCACGCAGGCTCAGAAGTTGCAGTTCCCAGGCTCTAGAGCACAGATTCAGTAGCTGTGGTGCACGGGCTTGGTTGCTCCTTGGCCTGTGGCAACTTCCAAGACCAGGGATTGAACTCGTGTCCCCTGCATTAGCAGGAAGATTCTTAACCACTGGACCACCAGGGAACTCCTATCTACTTTTTCTTACTGCTGTGGTCCCACCACCAACAGCAGTGCTTGGCATACATTAAGAACTCAATAAAGCATTCTGAATGAAAGCATTTCAGAAGTATTCGTTAAGGGCCTACTGTGTGCATGGCTCCTTGGGCCATATAGAGAAAATGGGTGACACATCACCCGTTTCCACAGAAAATCGCTACAGGCCAGGCCTTGGGGTGGATGCTGGGTACCTAGGAGTGAACAAGTGCGCTGGACGCTTGCCCCATTGACCCTGCAGTCTGGGGCAGGAACAGAAGTCTGGAGGAGCCTGGAGTCCTGAGATCACATCTGTTCATGCGTCCTGGAGTAAGTGCTGCCCCTTGCTGGGCCTCAGGGTTCTCATCCGTATGACAGGTGTGAGAGGCTGCATGTGGAAGCTCAGGGATGCTGGGTGATAAGCACTACATAGGCAAGTGGGCTAGTGGCAGCTTGCCACAGTAGGAGAGAGATGGGAGGGGACTGCATCTGAGACCCCTGAACTCTCCTGGGAGGGTAAGGGGTATGGGCTCTGCCTCCATCCTCACTTGCTCCACTATCTGGGACCAATAGCTTGATAACTGCCAAGTAGCTGGGCATGGAGCTTCCGGCACTGTACATGAGCAAGTAGCGAGTAGGCTGTGCTGGGTCCCCCAGGTGAGAAGTAAGCATGATTGTAGTTATCAGAGAGTGCCTGGAGATAGGCAAGCAGCCTGGAATTTGAGGGTGAAAATCTGATTCTGTCATTTGGTTGGTTGTATGACCTTTGGCCTATTTCTTGACCTCTTTGAGCCTTGATTTCCTTACTGACAAAATTGGTCTAATAATCCTTGCCTCCTCTGCCCCTGAAGACCTTGACCCAGCACCTGGCATGTAGTAGGCACTCAGTATCAGTAGTGATCCTCATTCAGTTCAGTTCAGTTCAGTCGCTTAGTCGTGTCCAACTCTTTGCGACCCCATGAACCACAGTATGCCAGGCCTCCCTGTCCATCACCAACTCCCGGAGCCCACCCAAACCCGTGTCCATTGAGTCGGTGATGCCATCCAACCATCTCATCATCTGTTGTCCCCTTCTCCTCCTGTCCTCAATCTTTCCCAGCATCAGGGTCTTTTCCAGTGAGTCAGCTCTTCTCATCAGATGACCAAAGTATTGGAGTTTCAGTTTCATCATCAGTCCTTCCAGTGAATATTCAGGACTGATCTCCTTTAGGATGGACTGGTTGGATCTCCTTGCAGTCCAAGGGACTCTGAAGAGTCTTCTCCCACACCACAGTTCAAAAGCAGCAATTCTTCAGCGTTCAGCTTTCTTTATAGTCCAACTCTCACATCCATACATGACCACTGGAAAAACCATGACCACTGGAAAAAAAACTAGATGGACCTTTGTTGACAAAGTAATGTCTCTGCTTTTCAATATGCTGTCTAGGTTGGTCATAACTTTCCTTCCAAGGAGTAAGCGTCTTTTAATTTCATGGCTGCAGTCACCATCTGCGGTGATTTTGGAGCCCAGAAAAATAAAGTCTGACACTGTTTCCACTGTTTCCCCATATATTTGCCATGAAGTGATGGGACTGGATGCCATGATCTTAGTTTTCTGAATGTTGAGCTTTAAGCCAACTTTTTCACTATTACCATCACTGTATTTTCCTTCTTGGGAAGAGGAATAGAAATTTACTAAGCCCCTATTGTAGCCAGGCTCAGTGTTGGACACACCACCTCACTTTATCACAGCTCTGAGGAGATAGACTTCTTCCTGTTTATCAGAGGAGGACACTGGTATTCTTTTGTGGCCTCATCCTCCCCTCCTGCTGTCTTAGAAGGATATTGCTGGCTTTTCTGCAGTCCCTGGTTAACGGAGGCCCTGCAGGTCCTTGAAGAAGGGCCTGAGGCAGCTCATGATGCTTTCTCTGAAACCATGTAGGTGGCCTATGAAGTCAGACATGGAGGTGGGCAGGGCAGGAATCTAGCCCTCATCAAATGGGCAAGGAGCCAATAAAGATGGACTCAGGGATGAGTGATGTGGGAGGAGGGGGGAGGGGACAGGCATCTATTCCACTCAGAAGTGCTTTTCCTCTTTGTTCAGTATCTTGAGAACAGGGCAGCGAGCCCAGTCCTTGAGATGAGGTGGCAATGGGCCTGGCCCTTGCTGCCACTCTTGGCTTGTGACACTCTGCCCAGTGGCCATCACTAACTTGTGTCTGAAATGAGGCCAAGAGTGAGAAAAGAGAAGGCTTGGGAGGCTCTCCTGGCCTAGGGAGATGGATTTTCCCAGTCAAATACCCCTAGAAAGCCTTCTTGAGGTACCTCAGTCGTTGGGTGAAAAACAGGGAAACAGGCCAATGGCAATTAATAACTACATATAGGGACAGGGGAAAAAAAAGTAGCCTGTTCTGGGCCTTAAAAATAGAGAAAGAGGTAACTAGCTGAGAAAAAAAAAAAAAAAAAAAGAGGCTTTCAATGCCACCATAGCATGGGCAGAGGGGGTTTTGCCACTGACCTTGGTACTGGGTATATAGGGTGTGCACGACGTGGTTGCCCTGTCCTCGAGGTGGATAGTGGAGTGCTGTCCATGGTACTGAAGAGAGGGTTTGGCTCGGTCCCAGCAGCTAGGGACGCTGTCCGTGGTTCCGTCTTCAGGGACTCTCATGAATCATTTCCAGGACTGCTTTACTGGGAACCCAGTTGGGAGATCAGAGTCTTTGGCCTTGGCATTAAAAAACCCTAACAGTATCTGAGGTGAGATTTGGATCCATGTTATTGTTTACACTTTTTGAAGAACTAAGAAATGTATTATGCTGTTTATTTCCAAACATCAAGCTACAGGAGAGGTACTAACATGTATCCCCTCCCCATTCTAGATGTGAGCTAACTGAAGCCTAGAGAATTTAAGTGGACTGAGGACTCTGTCTCTCTCTAGCCTCTGTTTCCTCAGTCATAATAGGAAGGTTGCTGGTAGCACTACACAGCCTAATGGGTGGGGCCAGGCTTTGTAAACTGATATGTGGAGGGGTGACCTTGGTCTTACACACAGAGGAAGGCGTGAAAGGATTGTTAAGTATAAGCTCTTAGAATCTGGTGGAGTTTTCCTGAATGGTATATGTTATATATGAGCCAAATCTGAAAGAGGGACTGTATGGAAAAGGGGGGCATGGCAACCCACTCCAGTATTCTTGCCCGGAGAATCCCACGGACAGAGGAGCCTGGTGGGCTACAGTCCATAGGGTCACAAAGAGTTGGATACAACTGAAGTAACTTAGTATGTTCACATGGAATCACTGCCTTACAGGGTGGGGTTTTTGTTTTTGTATTTTGAGAATCAGAAGAGACAGTGGGTGGAAAGGGCTGACAGTTTAGTTAGTAGAAATAAGACCCAGAGAAGGGAAAGACGCCCCCTAAGGCAGCACAGCAAGTATTAGAATGTACTTACAGAGAAGGGCCTAGCCCTGCCACCCTGAACTACCCAGCAGGACTGGCAGCCAGGCAGGGACAGCACCTGGCGGCCCCAGCTGATAGACCTTCCTTCAGGCAGGCAGACTTGGGCCTCAGAGCCAAGTGTCCCTGTGGGGGTCAGTGGCTGGGCCAGCTCTGGCTGTTCCTCCACCAGCCACCCTAACAGCTCCATGCTTAATATGCCTCACAGGATTGCTGTCACGCCCAATTAGTCTGTCCACCACCACCCTCTCTCCAGGGCCCTGTTGTGGTTGTCTGAGGCTCTGGATATGATCATGGCTGCTGTCCTTGGCACCTGTTTGGCTTTTGTGACAAGGTGTCCACCTGCTCTTATGACCACCTACCACCTTAGGGTATTAATGCCCAAGCCCAGGCAAGGAGAGATTATCTCCTGGACCCAAAGACTTGGCTGCCCTCTCCCCCCACACTCTACTCTGGCTTCCAGGCACTAAAGCAAATGAAGAAGGAAACATGGGGAGTGGTGACAGAGGAGGACAGTGGGAAAGGAAGGCAAGGAACTTAATGCACCAGCCACTCTCCTTGGTGACACTGGTGTCAGCTGATGCACTTTGGAAGACACAAGTTCAGCTCATCCACACCCTCCTGGAGAGCTCTCAACAGCCTGGGAAGCCAGCAGGACATAGGATCATGTCCACGTCACAGACCCCAAGAGATATGTGACATGAGGTCTGCAGTGAGCGCTTAGTCTAGGGCAGGCTTGGGGGTCATGGTGGGATGCTTTGCATGGCAGGGATTACAACCTGGGGCCTTGGCCTCATCTCCAGAACCTGTCAGCACAGAGCAAGCATGTCACAGGAAGGGAGAGAGAGAAGGTTGAAGGAAGGGAGGAAGGAAGGAAAGAAGGAAGAGAGGGGAGGAGGGAGAAAGGGAGGAAGAGAGGGAGGAAATGCTGAAAGTCTTTCCAGGTATTAGAGGGAGCTTTCACAAACCCAAGCTCACGGGTGTTATTTGAATGATTTTCTTATATAAATTATGTCATAATAAGTGAATTATCTTTGCATTTTGCTTTCTTCACTTCCCCTGTTTTTGACATCTATCCAAGTACAAGTGTATCTGTAAGTTCATTCATTTCTTCTGCTGAGCAGGATTCCATTAGATGTTGATACCACATTTTGCCCATCCTCCCACTGGTGGACATTTCAGCATCTCCAGTTCTTCATCTTAAGCAGTATTGCCATGAACTTCCTTGTAAACGTGTTTTCACGTTTCCCTGGAAGCAGGGTTTTCTGTTTTAACAAACACTGCCAATTGCCCTCCAAGGTGGTTATGATGCTTTGTGCTCCTATTAGCGAGGTATCTGAGTTCCTCATTCCCTCCCCATCAGTTGATTCATCACTGTTCAATTTTGCCAGTCTGCTGAGAAAAAGCAGCTATCTTCATTAGCATCACCCGACTATCAGAGAGGCTGAGCTTCCTGTTCATATACTTTGCCCAGTTTTTTCTTTTTATCTTTTCTTAGTCACTTGTTAAAGACGTTTATGTATGTAGATCTTAGTCCTTTTTATGTTTGTTGCAAATATTTTCTCCCAGTGTTTTGCTTTTCTTTTATCTTTGTGTCTCTTTCATTTAGAAGTTTAGATTTTTGGTGAAATGAAGCATCATTTTTTCCCCTTTATTTGCTTTTATTTACAGTTTCCCAAACCTGAGGTCATAAAGATATGCTATGCGTGTGTGCATGCTAAGTTCCTTCAGTCTTACCTGACTCTTTGTGACTCTATGGACTGTAGCCCACCAGGCTTCTCTGTCCATGGGATTCTCCAGGCAAGAATACTGGAGTGGGTTTCCATGCCGACCCAAGGATTGAAGCTGCGTGTCTTTCATCTCCTGCATTGGCAGGCAGGTTCTTTACCACTACGCCACCTGGGAAGCCCCAAACTATCTGTGTGTGTATTAGTCTCTCAGTTGTGTCCAACTCTTTATGACTCCATGGACTGTAGCCCACCATGTTCCTCTGTCCATGGGATTTCCCAGGCAGGAATACTGGAGTGGGTTGCTATTCCCTTCTCCAGGGGATTTTCCCAACCCTAGGATCAAACCCAGGTCTCCTGCATTGCAGGCAGACTACCATCTGAGCCGCCAGGGAAGCTCAAAACTATCCATATAAACATGAAATTAGGCTCCCTACCTCCTACCACATGCAAAGACAAAATTCCAGATGGATTAAAGGCTTAATTTGAAACATAAAGGAAAAACAAACCTTTAAAATTATTAGAAGGAGATACAGCATATCTTTGGAGTTGCCCAGGTGTCACTAGTGGTAAAGAACCGCTTGCCAGTGGAGGAGATGAAAGAGACTTGGGTTTGATCCCTGTGTTGGGAAGATGCCCAGGAGGAGGGCATGGCAACCCACTCCAGTACTCTTGCCTGGAGAATCCCATGGACAGAGGAGCCTGGTGGGCTACAGTCCTTAGGGTCGCGAAGAGTCAGACAAAACTGAAGCAGCTTAGCACCCGGATAGTTTGTCCCAGCAGCTTTAGAAACACTCCATCCTTTTCTTGCTAATTTGAAATATCATCTGTTTTCTGTTAAGGTGCCTGTGTATTTATGGATCTGTTTCTGGGAGTTCTGTTTCGTCTCATTGATCTCCTTGTCTTCCCCTTTGTCTATTTTAATTCTACACTAATTACTGTATCTCATTCTTTTTTCAGCAGGGACTTGGAGTAGAACTTGGCATTTGGAGTAGAACAGTTCTTTTTGGGGCTTGACTATCCAGCTAGTTATAGGTTCTTTAGGACCCCAGATTCAGACCTTGGTGCTCAATGCCGCTAGAACCGCTCCCTTGTCCCCAGCCGTTGTTACAATGGAAAATGCCCCAATCATTTCCAAATACACCCTAAGAGCACAGTTTCACCTGCTGTTAAGAACCACCACAAATAACTGTCAAATGTGCTTTGATATCTGATAGGAGAAGCCCCTGCCCCCTTCTCGATTCTTCTTTCTCATAATCTCTTTCCACTCTGCTTTGCTGCCAGGAATGGAATCCATAACATGACACCTTGTCAGGCACCTCTGGAGTTTCAGTTGGACACGTTGGGTTAGAATTCCTGCTCTCTTACCTGTTAGCTGTGTGGCTCTGGGAAAGCCAGTTAATCTCTCTGTGCCCATTTATTAAAAGGTCCTCTGAGGCAAGGACAAGGTCAAGAGAGATATAAAGGATTCGGAGCAGGACAAGTCCTAGGCCTAATGGGATTGCCAAAAAAGTGATAGCTGTTAACATTGTTCCTGTGATTATTCCTAATCAATAGTCACTGATTATTCCATCAGTGACTCTCATCATGGCCACTGTCCCATGTCCATCCATCAGGAGAGGTGCCCAGCGCTGAAAGGAGCACCTGGGTAGGCTCTGGCCAGGGCTGAGACCACCATGGCCTCTCCTGTCTGGAAAATGGGATGGCAGGATTTGCTGCTGGGCTGGTTGTGAGGATGACAAAGCAGAGTCAAGGCTGAATCCACGGTTTGGGTCTGATCAGTTAGGAGGGTGGAGCTACCAGAAACTGGGATGGGGAGACTGGGAAGAGCAGATCTGTAGGGTCAGGGTTGCAGCCTTGGTCATGTTGAGTTAGAGATGCCAGTTAGATGTCCAAGATGCTGAGTGGACAGCTGGGTACATGAGTCCAGAGTTCAGGGGAGGGATCCAGGTGGAAATGTAAAAAGATCTTCCTAGAGCTTTTTCTCTGCATTTGCGTAGGTGTTTTATTGTCTTCCTTTCTTATAAATGGAACCATACTTTAATTTATCTGCAGCCAGCTTTTTTCATGTATCCTATGGTTTAGAGATTTCTTCTCAGGTCAGTACTTAGAAATGAACCTTTTGTTTTTTCATGGCTGCATAATATTCCACAGTGTGGCTAGACGGCAGTTATATTCCCAGTCTCCTACTGTTGGAGACTGGGTGTTTCTTGCCTTCTTCTCTCACTCACTGTATCATGAGCAATTTCACAGAGTTCTCCTTGTGCAGGAGATGGAATTTCTCAGGCTCACCTCGGAGCTAATGGCAACTCCAGGCTCACATTTTTAATATTTGGCCTCTACCCGAGGGTTTAAAGTTTCTTTGAAAAGTTTGAAAGCAAATATTTATTGAGTCAGGTGTTGAGCAGGGCCTGAGTTCAAGCTGCAGGGACACCTGAGGACCCCTCCCACCTAGAGGTTCCAGTGTTCTGTGGCTGGGAAATAAGAAAGCACAGTGGTGAAGGAGACTGGTTTGGGAGTCAGATAGTTGAAGTTGCCGTTTTTGCTCTTTCTCACCATGGGTCCTGGGGCAGGTTATTTCCTGTCTTTATGCTTCTGTTTGTCCATTTGCAACAGAGAGATAACACGTATACCACCTGCCCCTTATGGGAATGGTGGAGATTAGAGGAGATAATAAATGCCAAGTCATAGGCTTTGCTAAGGCCTGTCATGGGCAAAACACTCTTATACTCTGAACTAATATTTATCATTTACAGCTAAGAGTCTAAGGTATTATTTCCCAATTCATCCTTGTGTTCCTTTTCTTCCTCTCTCCTTTATCTTTTTTAAAATTTCCTTATAGAATTAAGAAAAAGAAATAAGAGATCAGAAGAAGAATCAATAGAGACAGAAATGAGATAATTCCAGGTTATACTTTGCTAAAGGGAGGCTATACATTTGCCTCTGACCTTCTTAATAGACAAAGAAAAAAGAGAAATACAAGGAATAGCATGACTCACATAGCACCCTTGAAAGAGGAGGCAATTAATTGCTCAGGTATGTGCGGAATGACCATGTGTGCAATGCCATCCGTACAAGTATAGTAACCATGGGGGCTGCTACAGTTCTAGTCTCTGAAGGTTCTGAGGGGCTGGAGACCATGGCTGTGGGACCCTGAAGGCCAGGATACCAAGGGGTGGGTGGTGGATGGATTCTGAACTCTTGGGCTCCCAGTCTGGTGGGGGAGACGGCCAGGACCACACCCACCCTACTGCATGGCAGAGTGGGCTCCAGGCTGAAATGGGGGTTCAAAAGTATGCAAACTGAACCAAGGGGCAGTGAATTTCAGTGGAGAGTGTCTTTTTTTTTAACTTTTCATTTTGTATTTGGGTACAGCCAATTAACAATGCTGTGATAGTTTCAGGTGGACAGCAAAGGGGCTCAGCCAAGCGAAATCATGTACCCATTCTCCCGCAGCCTCTCCTCCCATCCAGGCTGCCACGTAACACCAAGCAGAGCTCCATGAGCTAAACAGCAGGTCCCCCTTGGTTGTCCATTTTAAGTACAGCAGTGTGTACATGTCCAGCCCAAACTCCCTAACTGTCCCTGCCCGTAGGGGAGGTCTTCATAGAGGAAGTGGTCTTTGCCCTGGGGCCTCTGAGGCCAGCTCAGACTTTAACCCATGGGGATGAAGGTGGTGGAGGTGAGATCCCCACCCGGTCCTGCCCAGGGAAGGAGTGCCCGCTCACGGCATCTCACAGATAAAGAGGATGTAGAGACCTGAGTTCAACTGCCCACCCCGTGAAGGGAAAACTGAGGCCCAGAGAAGGCAGGGATGAGCCTGAAGTCACACACAGAGGCAGGGACATTGCGGTCCTCAAAGCCAAGCCTCCTGTCTCCTTGGCCAAGGCTAGTTCTCCCTGTCCCCACACCCCCACCCCCCATGGCGCCTTCTCTGGGTTCTGAATTGCCTTCTGCAGGGTCATTAACCACCTACTGCCTGTCACGTGGCGTCCCCTTATATTTAACTCCCACGTTGTGACTTACAGAGACCCAGAATAGCAGCCCCAAGGAGGGGGGGCATGCCTCCACGGCCCTCCCCTCTAGGCTAGCTGAATTTCGCATGGTCGCAGCTCCTTCCCTAAGACAGAGTGGAGTTCTGGATCCCGGGCCTCGGTGTCACTGCAGAACTGCCTTGTCCCTCAGTCAGACTCAGCTATGAGAGGTGAAGTACCACCTCCCCAAAGAAACTGGGACTTCCCTGGCAGTCCAGTGGTGAAGACTGTACACTTCCAGTGAAGGGGGTGTAGGTCTGATCCCTGGTTGGACAACTAGGATCCTGCCTGAGGCATGGTGCAGCCAAATAAAAAGAGTGAAGTACCCACTGAGGGGTCCTGAATACACACCGAGCCCCGATTTTGATCCCAGTCGATCTCTTCACCTTAGACCCACACTGGGAAGACTGAACCCTGATCCCTTCTCCAGATTGAGCTCATGGAGAGCTGGGATCAGCCCCCCATCACTGCCAGAAACTCAGCTGAGGATTCCACGCCCCCCTGCCCCCCCAATAAAGGCAGTGGTTCCTGATTCAGATTGTGCCCCCAGGGTTCTGTCTCAAAGACCTGCTCCCCATACCCTGGCCTTGGCCTCAGTGGCCTGGGCACCGGTATCCATGGGTAATGGACAGGCCGTTCAGTCCTGTCTGCTCTGACCATGAACTCTGCATCTCCAAACGGGCTGCCAGCACAGCTGAAGCCCTTCCTCCCCTTCCTCCTAATTCACCTCCTAGCTAATTCCCCATGCCGTGTGATCCATGTGAGGGCTGAGATATTTATAAAATCCGTGTCCTTCATGATCAAGCCAGCCCCAGGGACCAAGGCCAGAGCCGCTCTATTCATTCTCCCAAGCCCCTAAACTTCAAACCATCCAGCGCAGAGGCCCGCATCACAGTCCAGCTGAAGCCGTAGCTCCCACATTTCAGAGCTGCCCCTCTCTCAGGCCCCACCAGGCTCAGGACACTGTTCCCAGCAGCCGCCAGCCCTGCTGGAGCGGAAGGGGCGGGGCAAGGGAGGGGGCAGCAGCTCCCCTGGGGACCCCGTGCATCTGCCAGTGAGTCACTACCCCTCTCAGCGCCCGGCTCTTTGTCTTGCAAATGGAACATTGGCCCCCGAGTCCGTGGGCTGGGAGTGGGGTTCAGTGAGGGGCAGAGTGCTCAGTGCAGGCCTGGCAGAGACGATCTGCCTGGTGTTAGACGTGTTCCCACCATGACCCGTGCCATGTGAGCAAGTGGACAGGCCCTACTGTCCCTTCCCACAGCCTGTCACAGGGCCTGAAGGTGAATCGTTCGGGTTGTCTAGAAAGCTCAGTTAAAACACAGATCATCCCAGGAAGGAGGCAGCTTAGGGCTCTCCTTCCGATGAGTTACAGAGGCTCCTGACTTCCCGTGGTGGGCTTCAGGACTTGGGTGATAGGAGGCAGTGGCCTGGGGTCATGCCCCTGACCGGTCCCCCATAGTAACCCCAGCTTCACCAGTAAGTCAGGGGTCTCAGAGGTCTTCCAGGACCTCTTCCCAGGGCAGAAGCCCCTCCTCAAATTTCCACCAGCCTTCCTCTGGCCTCTGCTTGCATTCAGATTCGCCATCTCCTGGGCAGCTCCTTGCACCGTTGGGATTTTTCTTAGATTGTGCCCAAATCTTTCTCCCTGTAACTTCTGCTCTCTTACCCAGATTCTTCTGCTTGAAACAGTGATTGTTGAATCCAGTCCTGTGCACTGGGCTCTAAAGCCCCATGGGAAAAAGCCTAACATGACCCAGCTGTTGAGGAATTCATAATCCACCTTTAGAGTCAGATGAACTCATATCCTAATCCCAGCTCCATGTGTTACTTGCTATGTGATCTTGGCAGGTCACTTAACCTGTGTCCTCATCTGTAAAGTGGGCTGCTGTGCAGGTCACAGGAAGTGATGCATGCAAGACTCTGAGGGGCTGACGTGCGTTGGGGAAATGATAGTGGTTGGATTGGAGGGTACAGGCTGAGGGCAGCCTGGCCCAGGATGCAATAGACACCTGCCTAAGGGAAGGGAAAATCGGCCCACAATTGGCCAGGACAATAGCTCTTGAGAAGGTGGGGCAAAACTGGGATGTGATGGGACAGGCTCACAAAGGGAAAGTCTTTCCTGGCAGCAGGCACTGCTGAATAGAGGTCTGGAGGCATGATACCCACGGGCTGTCGTGGTGGCTGAAGCCTGGGTGTGCAGTGGCAGTTGAGGCTGGAGAAACTGCCTGAGTCATGTCACAGAGGACCCTTGTTACTGGGCCATGGAGTTTGGGCTTCAGCCTATGGTCACTGTGAAGCCAGTGAGGGGTAAGGAGCCATGATCAGGGGGCATGACTTGAAGGAGCCTGGCTGCTGTGACCTTTCTGACAGGTGATGGCAGCCAGGTCCAGGGCTGAGACAGCAGTGATGGAAATAAACAGGTAGATTTGAGAGCTGGCTCAGAGAGGGCACACCAGATTTGGCTACAGGAGAGGGGATTTTTGAAGCAAGAGAAGGGGAGCAGGGGCGCCTCAGTGTCCAGCTCAGGTGCTGGGGGCTGCCACTGAGATGGGGACGTGGAAGGAACAAGTCTGCCATGGGAGATCTAGAATTCAGTTCACACATGTTGAGTCTCAGATGCTGGGTGGACATGTAAGGGCAGGCGGCCTGGAGGTGATGCATCCTGAGGGCTACTGGTCATTCATTCACTCATTCATTTATGTGTTCATCCACTCCGCCTCCTGTGATCAGGGACCGTATCAGACTCAGGATATTGAAATGGACAGGACCCAGCGCTAGCTCTCCAGGGATTCTCTGTAGTGGAAGAAACAGACAGTAAGCAAAATAAATGGACAAGTGCTCTTGAAGATAATAAACCTGGGTGACATGGGAGTGGGGGAGGGAGGCAGGGGAGACCTCTCTAAGGAGGTGGCATTTGGGCTGAGCCCTGAATGAAGGGAGGAGCCACGTGAGGATCTGGGGCAGAGCACTCCTGGTGGAGGGAACCAGGTGGGAAGGGCTGTGGGGCGAGGACGGGCAGGAAGGAGTTTTGTGACCTCCCCGGAAAGAGACGGAACTCAGGGGCAGGGACTCCTCTGGTGGTCTAGGAGTTAGGACTATGGGGGGCACAGTTTGAAGTGGCCAAAAAAAAAAAAAAAACCCTCAGGGACAAGGGTGGGGTGGAACTTGGGAGCTGGGAGTCATCAGGACAGAATGCCTGATTAAAATTCTGAGGGGGACCAGGTGCGAGATGGGAGAAGAAGTCTGAATGGGGAACACTGGCCTGGCCAAGAGCCTGAGGAGACCTGGAAGTGAGAAGACCTCGACTTAGCACCCCGATCCCCAGCCTAGGTAGGTCTCCCTTCACTGAACTTCCTCCTCTGTTAGATGGAGGCAGTAATCCTTGTCCCCAGAGAAGGGGGCTGCTGAGCTATGAAGGACTGTACATTTAGGGGGTGACCTGGTGACCCGGAAGCCCAGGCCCTCTGGCTGAGCTGGGGAGCAGGGCTGGTCTGGATTTCTATTCTTGTTTCTGCCCCCAGGTCTCCAGAGATGGAGACCCCAGAGAGCCCTTGGGGAGAAAGCCCAGCTTGGCGTGCCTAGTGGGAGCAGTCTGGGTGGGCCGGCCGCTGTGAGCATTGACCGGGCTAAGCTGGTCCCATCTCCAGTCTCAGACAAGACTTTGGCCCCTTTAAGGAGCTGGGGAGCGAAGTGAGGGGGGAAACCAGCACAGAAGAGAGAAGGAAACAGGAGATAGGCTTCATTTTGCCAAGAGCTACCACGTGCCTGCACCCTTCAGGGCACTTTAAACGTGCCATCTTGAATTTCAGCATGGTTGGAGTCTCCATTGTTCAGACAAGGAACCAACACTCAGAGGGGGAGGTGACCTGCTCAAAGTTGCACGTGAATGGGTGCATTCCAACCCTGACCTGTCTCTCTGCCAGCTCTGGGCCCTGCACACACACAGGGAAGGATGACTTTGGTGGCACACAACTCTGTCTCCCATGCCACACTGGTCTTCTCTCTGTTTCCCTAAACCTGTGATTCTTTCTCTAACCCCAGGACCTTTGCACACACTGTCCTCTGCCTGAAACACACACATACATACATGCACCTTATCCTGTCAATTCCTACTCATCCTTCAGACCTCAGATTGAACCTCACTTTCTCCAGAAAGCTTTGTTACACTTTCTCTCTTTTTAAATGCGCTCTGTGATCCACCCATTCCTTCTCTGCAGGTCTGGTCAGTGTTCAACCATCTCTGTAGTTATGTTTATGATCTCTCTCCCTGAGAGACTCTAAGGGCAGGGACCAGGTTTTTCCTGGTGCCCATGGGGCCTAATGCAGAACAGAGCTCCAGAGCTGATGGGGGGCTGCCCAGCACCCCAGCCCTGTGGGGAAGCGAGGCTGCCAGGGTACAGAGGAGCCCTGTCCCTGCTGGTCCCACTGGACACCTGTCTCCTGAGACAGACACCAGGCCCCCGTCTCCTCTGGGGCGTGACGTCAATCATTAAGTGGCTTCTGAGATGAGCTGGGATTGCGTAGGTTCTGAGGTGCGTGTGTGTGCACATGGCCCTAGGTGCACACACACGTGTGCACACGGGCCTCCGTGAGTAATTCCAGTGGGGCTTCCGAACACCGTCTCCATGGAGAGGCCGCCCCCACCACCCCAGCCCCTGGTGGCTTGCCTCTGCCGCCCTAGCTGGCTCCCCTCCTGACTTCTCCACGACCAGATTCGACCCACCTCGCCTCCCACATCCGCAGGGGTCTCACTTCTGAACGCTCGGCGTTCAAGGGCCCCTCCCCAGATGCGCCTCTCATTCAGGACCAACCACGCTCCTGGAAACCACGTGGAGAGTGGGTGCTGGCATGCGACTGCCTGGGCTGGACCCTCTTCCCCTACCCCGGTGAATGGCCAAAAAATGATGCCGGCACACCCGAGGGACCCAGTCACAGGACCCTCAGGATCTGTCCTCCTCTGCACACTGCATCGCCCCTCCTGCCCTTCTGACCCCTCACAGTAAGCTGCTCACCCAACACACACTCACATACTCTGACACTCACTGTCTTGCACTCTCTCTCACTCGCAGCGCCAGCTGCACACCCATTTAGGCACCTGCCATTCCTGTGCCCAGAATATCCTTTCCCTAAGTATCCACAGGCTCTCCCCTCACTGCTGCCCAAGCACCGCTTTTCCAGAAAGCCTGTCCTGACCATGTGTCATGCCCATTCTTTACCATCTCTGATTAGGTTCCAAGAAGCTATTGTTACCTGAGTTACAATATGTACATTTCTCTGCTATTTGCCCATCCATACCCCGACCCCCGCCCCAGGATATAAGGTCTATGAGGACAAGAACTTGGTCTGTACTGCTGAACCCCAAAGTCTCGATGGCCTGGTGCTTAGTAGGTGCTCAGTCAGTATCTAATGAGCCAACTTATTAGAGAAGATCCACGTGCTGGGAAAGATTGAAGGCAGGGGAAGGGGACAACAGAGGACAAGATGGTTGGATGGCATCCCCGACTCAATGGACATGCTGCTGCTGCTGCTGCTAAGTCGCTTCAGTCATGTCCGACCCTGTGCGACCCCATAGACGGCAGCCCACCAGGCTCCCCCATCCCTGGGATTCTCTAGGCAAGAACACTGGAGTGGGTTGCCATTTCCTTCTCCAATGCATGAAAGTGAAAGTGAAGTCACTCAGTCATGTCTGACTCTTAGCGACCCCATGGACTACAGCCTACCAGGCTCCTCCGTCCATGGGATATTCCAGGCAAGAGTACTGGAGTGGGGTGCCATCGCCTTCTCCCAATGGTTGTGAGTTTAAGCCAACTCTGGGATGTGGTGAAGGACAGGGAAGCCTGGCATTCTGCAGTGCATGGGGTCGCAAGGAGTCGGACACGACTGAGTGACTGATCAACAACAGCCAGTATCAGTTAAAGGGACAAGTGAGTGAACTTACAGCCCTTAGGCTAGAGCCCGGCCCCTGGTGATCGGGACTGTATCTCTCATAGCTGATGCCATTCTTCACTCGAGTGAGTGTTGGTCGGCTCTGTGCTGGGCATTTCTACACACCTTACTGCCTGTGACCCTCACAGTCAGTCCAGGGAGGGAAGCACAGATGTCCTTATCCCCACTTCCGAGAGGAGGCAGTGAGGCTTCTCGAGTTGCCAGGGGTCCCTGAGGCTGGCCAGGCTGTTGGAGCCCAGGCCTGCACAGTGCCAGCTCCAAGCCAGTGCTTCCTGCCAACCCCAAGGTCACCACCTGTAAATGCAGCAGTCTTGGGAGCCCCATTGATATAGCATCCTGGCAGCAGGCACTACAGCCCACGGAGGAAGGTGGTGGCTCTGTGTCAAGGAGAAAGGTGGGCCCCGGAAACAGGAGCACCAAATTCTGGTCTTATGTTGACCTCCTCATCGCCAGGTGACCTTGGGTCAGCATCTGCCCCTTGGCATCTCGGGAGGTCACTCAGCCCACTTGAGACCTCTTTTGTGTTTAAGAAAATGACCAGAAAGTGTGGGGCCAGGGGCCTCCCAGCTCTAACCCCCTCCTCCAGCACACGCGCGCACACACACACACACACACACACTCATTCACACACACCCCAGGACCCCACGAGGGATAGGAACTTCAGCTTGAAAAACACTGACACGGAAAGTGGAATAATGAGAAACTGAAACTGTTGTCCCCACAGCACGCATTCCCCTGACTCTGACTACAGTCCTCCAGCACTGAGCCCTGGGCCAGCCTGTGCCAGACCCAGCGATGCCCCCAGCATGCGAGGAACACAGACGTGGAAGCTAGCAGGCACTCCCTCCCTCCCTTCCACCTTCTTTGGGTTTATTCTGATGTTCTTTTCTCACTTCTTGACTTGGATGCTTATATTATTTTGCAGTCTTATTTTTCCTTTTCTAGTGTTAAGAGCTTAAGCCAGTGCATGTCTTTCTAGGTACTACTTAGCTGTATCCCACAAATTTGATATATTGTATTTTCATTATCACTCCATTCTGAATACTTTCTCATTTCCCTTTTGGCTTCTTCCTCAATGCATGAGTTATTTGAAGTATGTATTTTTAAATTTTCAAACATGCAGGTGATTTTAAGTTATCTTTTGTTACTGTTTTGTGGTGTTTTTTTTTTTTTTCTTTTTAATGTATGTATGATACTGTTTCTTTGGTACTTGTTAAGACTTGCAGAACTTCCCTGGCAGTCCAGTGGTTAAGACTGTTTTTCCAATGCAGTGGGCATGAGTTTGATCCCCGGTCAGGAAACTCAGATCCCATATGCCTAAGGGCGGGGTGGGAAAGGAGACTTGCTTTATGGCCTAAAACATGGCTGAGTTTTGTAAATGTTGCATGTGTGTTTGAAAAGAATATACATTTTCTAATTATTGGGGTCAGAATTTTCTGCATCTTCAGTAGCAGTTCTGGTGTTTCAGAGAAGTGAGGGTTGTGGGAACCAAGAGGAGACTCCTGACACAGCCTGTGTGTCTCAGCGAAAGCCTCCTGGAGGCGATGCTACTTAAAGATGTGTTAACCTGGTAGGCAAGACAGGAAGAGCATTCCATCCAGAGGGAACAGCATGGGCAAAGAAGAGGAGGCAGGAATAACTTGCAGAAAAAAAAAGGAAACACCGATAGAACTTGCTAGGAATCCAGGAGAGATAAGATGAATCTGATTGAGGTGGCAGGGTCAGGGGGTGATGTTTATAGAAGGACATATTGATCTTAAGATGGTGGGATGAGTCCAGTTTCAACTAACGTAGCCATGTAGAAGGGAATGTCAGGTAGCAGGAACTCTGAGAGTAATAATACTAACTCCGGCTAACATCTATTGAGCTCTCACTACTTGCTCAGCACTATGCTAAGGGTTCTATGTAGATTCCCTCATTTAATCCTCTCAACAGTTCAGTGAAATAGATACCATTGTCATCTCCATTTTACAGATAAGAAAACAGAGACCAGAGAGGTTAAGTAACTTGCCCCAGGTCGCACAGCTCCAAGTGGTGGAGCCAGGACTTGAAGTCAGCCAGGTACACTCTGACGGTAGCTCCCATGCAATCTTAGCCACTGCACTGCTGTTTCCCAGGTATGATGCGGCCATAGGGGAATGACCTGCGGCCCACTGTCGCGGGCCTTGGATTACCTGATATCGGGTGGAGCTGAGAAGCACAGGCTGGACAAGATGAGGGTTTTACACTCAAAAAAACAGGGTTCTGGGGCATCTGTGGTGGTCCAGTGGTTAAGACTCTGTGCTTCTAATGCAGGAGGCCCAAGTTCGATCTCTGGTCAGGGAATTTCCATGTGCAGCCAAAAATAAAAAAGTAATAATAAAAATAAATGTTAAAAAATTTAAAAATTAAAGTCTTGTTATTACTAAAAACAAAACTAAGCAGGATTCCATTGCTGACTGCTTCCTAGCTCTGTAACTCTGGGCAAGTCACTTCTACTCAAAGAGCCTGATATATAAGGATCAAATATGATCCTGTGTGCTTTGCAATCTTTAAAGTGCTCTGCACATGTGTGTCATTGGACTGATTCAGGGAGAGCTTAGGATGTCAGGCCAAGGAAGCAGAGCTGCCTTCTGTCAGTGGTGGAATGCCTTGGGTGGGCTTTGAGCTGGGGAAGGGCAGGAAATCCTGAGCCTGAAACTGAAAAAGACCACTCAGATCCTCCATCCAGTCTGTCGATTCAGTAAATATTCGTAAGAGTTGAATGAGTTTCTACACTGAGCCAAGTTTCAGCTCGTGAGCAGATTCCAGTGGGTTACATAGAGTGCCAATTTGAGGATTCAGCAAGGAAGTGAACTTTTGATTAGCCATGTCTGCCTCACATGCAGGAAACAGCAGTGGCGGCAAGCTGTATGTCTGCCATTCAGGCTCTAGTCCAGAGGCTCTCAAGGGAATGGCTCTGTCCTCCAGGGACCTTTCTTTGTTGTTACCACAGGCTGTGCACTCACTGCTAGCACTTAGAGGGCGGAAAACGGAAGGTTCTGGTCAGCCCCTCACAATGAAGAATTGTCCCACCTGCATCCCACATGACTGTCAAATGTCCTACTGGTCATTCCAGGCTTCCCAGGTAAAGAACCCACTAGTGGTAAAGAACCCACCTACCAATGCAGGAGACCCGAGAGACACAGGTTCGATCCCTGGGTTGGGAGGATCTCCTGGAGAAGGGCATGGCAACTCACTCCAGTGTTCTTGGAGAATCCCATGGACAGAGGAGCCTGGCAGACTACAGTCCATAGGGTTGCAAAGAGTCGACATGACTGAAGCGACTGAGCATGCACGCATGCAGTAGTCATTCTAGCAGGCTAAAAAATGTTTCTAATTCACTGAGCCTGTCCCCTCACTATATTTCATATACGTGCATGAAGTATTTTCTGCACAGTTTTAACATACCCTGAATTTTCCAGGAAGGTAACTATTACATCTACAAAGGAAATGATATACTTTGCCAGCTTGTTCAGAACTTTGCCAAGAGTTGGTCGCCATTTGAGAAAAATTTCACCGTCTCTAGCTTTTGGTATATGTAGTATTTGAGTAACTGATTCAATAGCACATTTCTCTCTGTCTGCATTCATTGCTGTCACTGATTATGTATGGGTAGGTGCCGGCATCCGATTCCTTCATTATGCCTTCTAGTGGAGTTGTGGCCCAGCATTTATGCTTCATAATATACTCTATTATAAATTACTTGCCTTTCACATCTCCATTATATTTCTGTTAAGGCTTTGTATTTTTTTTTTTTTTTCCGGTCGCACCATGTGGCATGCAGGATCTTAGTTCTCTTATTTCCCTGCGAGTGCGTGTGCGTAATGTTGATCAGTCATGTCTGACTCTTTGTGAGCCCCTGGATTGCAGCCCACCAGGCTCCTCTGTCCCTGGGATTTCCCAGGACAGAACACTGGAGTGAGTTGCCATTTCTCACTCCAGGGAATTTTCCCAACCCAGAGATCAAATCTGCGCCCCCAGCAGTGGAAGCACAAAGACCTAACCGCTAGACCACCAGGGGAGTCCCTGAATTTTGTTTAAATTATGTGTGTAGGTGGGCAGTGTTACCTATGAATTTCATTTCAGAGATGGTAAAGGGGGACATTACCAAAAATTTGCTATAAAAATGGAAATTGGGGGAAAAAAATGGAAATTGGGGTCTGATTGGTTTGGATGATGCTGAGAACTACTGCTGGAGCCCAGCTGCAGCCTTTCATGGGGAAACTGAGGTCCAGGGAGAGAAGAGGCTTGCCTGTGTTTATATGGCCTGTGGGAGGCAGAACTTGAAGCTCACGCTTTAGGAAGATTTATCTCCCTTTAGAGTGGGGGGAACAGGGAGGCCGGAGATCAACGAAGTGCCTGAGGCAGAAGAATGGGAGTGAGAGAGGGCTGGCTGGAGCAAGGGAGATGAGACGCAGAGTGGAGAGATGGCTTGGAGGCCAGGCAGGCGTGTGTCACAGGGGACTGGGTGGGGCAAGGGGGTGGTGGGGGGCATGTGCTTTTAATTCTTTCTTGAGGAATTCCTCCCTTTGCTGGAAAACCTGGCCGTCTCTGGGAATGCCAGAGGAAATCAGGCCACCCCACAGAGAGGCAAGACAGATCTCCTCCTGCCAGCCGCCCCCAGAGCAACCAGAGACCCAAACCGGGCCCAGCCAATCAGGCAGCCTGAGGCCAAACCAGCTCCCACCCAATCCCGGGTGGCAGAGGCTTCTGTTCCCTGGGAAAATGATGCGTCTGTTCTGAGAAATCAAATATCCTACAATGAATCCAATTAGATTTCACAGGCACATGAAAACACGATCCATCTCAAATGTCCTCTGCAAACCTCCAGCCACAGATAAATATTTCATTTCGTTCCAAGTGGTCCCAGGCAGAATATCAAGCAGCATCTAGCCATCTCCCTGGTGGGTCCAGATAGTCCTGGCCAAGAAGGTGGTTTGAATGAAGAGATGGGGCCCTCAGTCTGTGCCATGTGCGGCTGCCTTAGCCCTCCGGTGACCTCGGACCCATCGCTTTTCCTTCCTGGGAACTGCACGGCCTCACTCGCAAAACAGACTTGCAAAACCTCCTCTCCTGCTTGTATCCTCCCCCACGGAGTGCTGACCAAGGTGCTGGGCACATGGGAAGTTTGTGTTTGTTATCAGACAAATAGTCAGTGAGTAGCTCCTGTGCCCAGCATCGTGGTTGGTGGTAGAAAACATAGCTGTGAAGAAGACAGGCTGATCCTCACCCTTGCACAGTTTGTGATCAGGGAGGAAGAGGCAGAAATCATCATGGAAACCAACACCACTTTTGCAGGAGATAAGTTTTGCCAAGAATACAGTCAGTATGCTATGTTGGAGCACATACTATAGACTGAAAGGTCGAGGCAGGTCTCCCAGAGGCCAAGATCTGAAATGGGAAAAGGATTCCCAACAGAGGGCTCAGCAAGTGCAAAGGCCCTGAAGTAGGGAACCCCTTGATGTGTCTGAGGATCAGGAACACCACTGTGGATGGAGCCAAGTGAGCAGTGGGGAGAGAGATGTGAGAAGATGCTGGACACAGCGCCAGGGCCGAGTAGGATGTCAGAGTCATGCTACATATCTGTTCAGCAGATGAACTGTGGGGCTGTTCACTGCTGTGACTGAGCAGGGCCAGGAAGACTTGCTTTACCCCAGTGGGAAGAGCACTGAGTCAGTACATTTCAGGTCCAGGTTCCCTGTTGGGGCTGTACTGATGAGAACAGGCTAGCAGAAAGGAACTGCCCCTAACCCAAGATCTCTCTCGACCTGGGAAGTTGTATGGGGTTCACATGTCAGCTCCACCACGTACCAGCTGGGCAAGTTACTTCACTTCTCTGGGCTTAGTTTTCCTCTGAAAAATGAGGTATGATCTCACCTTGCCTGCAGGACTGTTAAATGGGCTAATGTCTGTGCCCCATGAATGAAAGAGTGGGTGTTATTATGCTGTCATCATCATTACATTAACTCATTTACTCCTCCTAGTGAGCCATGGTTACCCCGGAGTCCATGAGGGGTACCAAGATGGATTGTAAGATGTTCCACTGAGGGCACCATCCTTAGACACCAGGTTACATCTTAGGGGTAGGTGTACTTCCCTGGTAGCTCAGTTGTTAAAGAATCTGCCTGTAATGCAGAAGACCCCGGTTCAATTCCTGTGTTGGAAAGATCCCCTGGAGAAGGGAAAGTCTACCTACCCCAGTATTCTGACCTTAAGAAACCCCATGGACAGAGGAGCCTGGCAGGCTACAGTCCATGAGGTTGCAAAGAGTCGGACACCTTCTGAGCCACTTTCACTTTCAGGCTGCAACTGGCACATTCCTCCACTCCCCCCAAAATCCTGCAGTGATCAGCTCCTATATCTTCCATCTCCTCTTCCAGTGCTCTGTTTCTGGAGGCTTCTCCAGAGAGACAGTATATGAAGGGGCGGAGTGGAGTGAAGGATGCAGAGGAGATGATGGGACATTCCCCTATGCAGAGGGCGTGCATAGATGATGCTCTGTGTGTGAGATATTGGCCTCCCTGTGAGACAGCTCTGCTGGTGAGAACTGGCCTAGCCCCTAGGAGATGTTTACAAATGTTTGTTAAGTGAATAAATGAAGGAGATACAGGACTGAGTACACTGCCACCCCAGCTTGTGGGGAGCCCCTGGTCCAGAGGGACCCTGACAGCTCATTCTGGAAGATGCAAGATGTTCCAGTAGCCTCATGTAAGAGCTCCTGGAGGGAGAGACAGCTGACCAGGCTGCAGGCGAGAGGGGTGGTGGGCAAGCAGATCAGGGAGCACCTCTGGAGGACCAACATATGAGCCAGATCTGGGGGAGGAGGGCATTCAAGGCAGAGGGAACAGCACACACGACAGCCTGGAGGGAGTGTGTCCTGGGAAGAGCAGGTGGCGTGGGCTGGAGAGATGGCTGCAGAGGTGGGCAGTGGCAGGACTGCAAAGGGCCCTGAGTGCCAGGGGAGCAGGGCAGCCAGGGAAGGGTCTTTGGTAAAGGGAGATGTGATTGGAGTCAGGAAGACACATAGAGTCACTAAGAGCAAGGACCCTGGACTTACTTCAAGCCCCAGCCCTACTACCAGCTGGCTCTGGGACCTTGGGCAGCTTCTCATCTGTAAAATGGAGGTGCTGATAATAGTTAAGTGCCACACGGGGCAGTTGGAGGTTAAAACAAGTTAGAATATGTGCTAAAAGTGCTTGAAACAGAGTCCAACCCTTGGTGAGGCTGTTTAAGTGTTAGTTATTCTAAGCATTGCATACACATGTGAGAGAGACAGAGGCCATTTCTGAAAGACCACGTGGGAAATTCCATGAGGGGGTGTAAGTTGGGGGAAACTTTCTGTTTTTTTTTTTGTTTGTTTTTTTTTTAACACATCCTGGGCAAGTGCTATTTTCATAATGATGGCGGATGGACAGGGAAGGTCCGATGGGACTGGGGAATGGTTGGACCAGAGCTGATGAGGGTCCAGTCACGCAGAGGATGTGGGGAACGGGGAAAGGGCTCGATCAGGGTGTTAGATGCCGCCACCCTAGAAAGGCCTGATGACCTTGTTATATGTGGAAGACAGGGAGAGGGTAGAGTGAGCATACCCCAGGGTTGATACAGCCATATTGGGACATCTAGATCCAAATGGACATCAGGCCAGGGGCCTCCACGGACAGGGTACCAGGAAACATCCCAGGCTGGTCCCTGAGAGAAGGGCCCAAGGTAAGAACAGCCCATGGGGCCCAAGGAGGCTTCCTTAAAGGTTTGAGGAAAACAGCTGAAGCAAACTGTTGGTGTCCACAGGGAGGCTGGGTCCCCCAGTGAAGGTCATGGAGGTCACTGTTGGGAGCTGGATCCACAGTGAGGCACTCAACCCCTGTCCTACCTGTTCAGCCCCTCATCTTGGCGAGGGATTGGGTGGCAGTGAAAGGTTCATGGCCGAAGTCATGGATGAGTCGCCTCTGCACTGGAGGGCAGAGACACCCTGTTTGTCTTGGTCTCAGAGCTGGAAGGGACGATGGAGCACCTGTGGGGGGAGTGTAGCTCACAGATGGTTCTTAACCCTGGAACACCATCCCATCTCTGAGGGAGGAGGGGACAGGGCCAGATCCCCTTCACCCAGGGCAGTCACCTGGAGGACACTGGAATCTCAGAATATGAGTCTTAGAGACCTCAGTCTTCCTATTCCAGCCAGCCCCTATGTTGTGCAGATGGGGAAACGGAGGTCCAGAAGCCAATGGGGGCCAGCCTGAGCTCACATCAGGGGTTAGGGGCTCAGCCAGGGCCAGATGCAGGCTCTGTGCTCCAGCTTGCTAGAGGGGGGTTGGCGGTTGAGGGGGACAGTGGAAAGTCTTCAGGTGTCAGTAGTGCGTGAGCACATGCTAAGTTGCTTCAGTCGTGTCCGACTCTTTGCGACCCCATGGACTGTAGCCTGCCAGGCTTCTCTGTCCATGGGATTCCCCAGGCAAGAATACTGGAGCGGGTTGCCACGCCCTTCTCTAGGGGATCTTCCCAACCCAGGGATCAAACCTGGGACTCCTGCACTGCAGGTGATTCTTTACCATCTGAGTCATCAAGGAAACCCCATTCATTCATTTTCCAGGCTTTTATTGTGCACCTGATGTATACCAGGCTCTGGGAGGTAGATCAGACTCAGTCAGGAATGTCTTTACCCTCAAGGAGCTCACAAGATATAGGAAAGAGGAATCCAGATTTGCTGGAGGGGTGACTAAAGGACCACGTGCCCCTGAGGGTCAGAGAAGTACTCCCAGAGGAGACAGTATTCGGGCTGGGCCACTGAGATGAGCAGGAGTTTCCTGGGCAATAGGGAGGGGGGGGCACTCCAGGCAGAGGAAACAGCAGGTGCAGAGCCGGGGACATCTGAAAGTATCATGTTGGGGGCACCCCAAAGGGATTTTTGTGTGTGCCTTCTGGGTGGAAGACAGGGATCGGTGTGCGGACAGCCTATGAATAAGGCCATGGGCCTTGATTTTTAACTTGGTTGATGTTTTTCTGGAGATCCAGTGATAAAGATTGTAGGGAGATCTTTTGCAGGGTGATCCTAAGAAAGCCTGATTGGGGTGAAGAATGGAAGAAAAGGCAGTCAGTAAAGGATTGCTATCTAGGCAGGTACTGCTGTGGACGATGGGGGACCCTGGGAAGCTGAGTAGAACACACATCTCAGAGTTACCAGCACCGGACGGTTGAGGAGTCCAGGGGGTTTATTCCACCCACACCCCATCCGTTGTGGGTTGATGCTACTTCTGTGGGCATCTGCTCCCAGATATGTCTTGCTTGCCTTGTGCATGGGCTGAGCTTGCTCCTATAGACAGAGTCACAGTCTTTGCAGGAGGCAGCCTTGGTAGGTGGAGGTGAGTGCCCAGCGGATATGGGCAGGGCTCTGACAGCGTCTGTGGCATATCTCATCCTTCTGTTATCTTCTGGTGAAAAGGGACCGGCAAAGTGCCTGTGCCAGGAAACCCAGCTCTCGGGTGCCACTTGCACAGCCCGGGCTCACCTTCCCACAGGCACCCAGTGCTGAGGCTCTGTCCACTTACCCCTGGGTCAGGTCATGCCGGCTCAGAAGCCTTCAGACCACCCCTCGGAGCTGCAGTTTATTATTTTTAATACAGTTCTGGGATAGATAATATACACACCTGGATCGGAATTCTAAAGACTAAATGCAATGTGATATCCTGCATGGGATCCTGAAACAGACAAAGGACATTAATGGAAACAATGAACTCCAGATAAAGCCTGGAATTTCATTACTAGTAATGTACCTATGTTAATTTCTTAGTTTTGACAAATGTGCTATTGTTATGTAAAATGCTAACGTTGGGAGAACTGGGTGAGGGTTATACAGGAACTCTCTGAACTCTCTTTGCAACCTGGGTAATCTAAAATTATTCCAAAACAAAAGGCTTAATTTTTTTTTTTTTAATTCTCAAAAAACATAGTAGAAAAGCCCCCCTCCTACCTTTTCCTCCATCCGCTCTGTTCCTAGAGTTTTGGGTACCCATCCACAGATAAGCGAATATGTCCCCTTTTCAGGCAGTCAATCAGTACGCTTCTGCAGCACATGCCGTGGGGGCCCTGCCCCTACCGTCTCATCTCACTGTCTGGTTCATGTCAACTGCTTCCTCCTGGAAACACCTGCAACTCTCCAGCTGAGGGATTTCTTTCAGCTTGCACAGAAAGGGTGGAAGTACTGGGATTTTGTGCCCCCAGGCAGCCCTCTGCTGGGGCTTTCGGAAGTGGGGAGTAAGCACCCCTGTTCCTTTGGCCCTCTCCTAGGAGCAGAGATTCTGAGATATGAGTTCTCCCTGCTATGCAGGGTCCGTGGGGGGCCTGCACTTCGTTGCTCACCACACAGGAATGAGTCCTTGATTTTCTTTCCTTGCTTCCCACCTCTCCACTGTGCTTCCTGGAATCACCTTCTAGATAGACCTAAATCCTTGGCTAGGGGTCTCCTTCTGAGAGAACCCAAGCTAAGACAGGCCCTTGCTGTTTCCATTACTGATGCATTTTAAAGAGCTTTTAATGGCAGTACTTAGAACTGCCTTGTTCTTTTTCATAGCTACATAGCATTCCTTAGTGTGCTAGAGCATAATTTGCTTATTTAGTCTCCTAGTAGACATCTGAGTTGTCTCCAGGCTTTTGCTAGTACAGCATTTTAAGGAGAACCCTGTGGGGAATTCCCTGGTGGTCCAGCAGTGAGGGCTTTGTGCTTTCACTGCAGAGGGCTTGGGCTTGGTCCCTGGTCGGGGGACTAAGATCCCACAAACTGCATGGCGTGGCCAAAAAAAAAAAGTAAGAACTCTGTGCACCCCATTTTCCATGCATAAGCCTGGGCTGCTGGATAATTCCTGGAAGTGGAATTGCTGGTGGCAGTGGCCTTTGGGGCCCTGCTCTGTTTTGATGGTGGATGGTCTATGGTCTAAGTCTAGGGGCCCTGGGGTTCAGCAAGGCCCCCATGATCTGGCCCCAGGGATCTGCCTTCCCACCCCCTCCACAAGGATAACTTGGTGTTTCCAGCACTGCTTCCATCTCTCCCTTCTTGACTATGTCTAGCCTATGCTTTTCCCTTCTGTGAAATGCTCTTTTCTACACTTTCCTCTGTTGAAATCTTTCTTGTCCTCAGAGATCTGGCTGAAATGCCACCTCTTCCAGGGAGCCTTCTGGTGCCCCAGTAAGTATTAATGCCTCCTTTCACTTGACTGCACACTCTGGCTTTGATGCTTCTCGGAATTTATTTTTATGTGTTGTCTAATTGCCATGTGTATTTCTGCCTCCTGCACTTGGCCACATGCTCTGTAAGGGCTGGAACTGTCTGAGTCACAGAGCAGGCTCCATAAATGTTGAAGGAATTGAATTAAATGTGCTGGCAATTGCTGCATTCTGGCCCTTTTGTTCTGTTGTTTGCCAACACGACCTTCCAGGATGGTCCCTCAGCGGGGCTCAAAATGAATCAGGCTGAGGCAGGTGAACTCTGGGGCCCACATGCCCACAGTCAGGCCTCGGGAAGCTGGAGAGCAGGGCAGTGTGTCCCTTGGATGACCTTCCCCTAACAGACCTCTTCCAGGAGGGTCATGGTGAGCAGGCGGTTGAAGGGTGTGTCCCCTGATCCCAGCTTGGGAGTCTTCGAGGTGGTGGCACAGGGGACATTGTTATCTGAAAGCTGAGAGGTAGCTCAGGGAGGGGGCTGGAGGGACAGGCTCTAGAGCCAAACTGCCTGGTTCAAATCCCAGCTCCGTCATGTCCCACCTATGTGCCCTTGGACAGTCACTTCTTTCTGTACCCGCTGTAAAGTGGGGCTAACAATAGGATGCTCGTCCAAGGGCTTACTGGAGGCTCTAACAAGACAATTCATATGAAGGGCTTGTGCATATGTAGGAAATCCCTGATAAATAAGCTTTAGAAAGGTCTTGAAAGGCTTTTTGGGGGTTCCCATACCAAGCATGTACCAGAAACTTTTGTGGGTACTCTGCAGGCATGCTCTTGCTGAAGCTCCACACATACCCTATAAGTGAAGTATCTTAATGTATTAAATTGTGGTAGGATACACATAAAATTTACCATTTTAACTGTTTCAAAGCGTGCGATTCAGCGGCATTAAGTCCACCTACCGCGTTGTGCGGCCTTCACCACTATTCTCTTTTGTCTGTGCCGGCCTTCATTGCCGCACACCGGCTTCCTCTTGTTGCAGTGCGTGAGGACTTCTCTAGCTGGCGGTGCAAGACTTCTTGTTGCAGAGCACGGGCTCTAGAGCATGCAGGTCCAGTAGGTGCAGCGTGTGGGTTCCTTTACCCCACGACATGTGGGATCTAAATTCACTGACCAGGAATCGAACCTGTGTCCCCTGCACTGAAAGGCAAATTCTTAACCACTGGGCCACCAGGGAAGTCCCCCTTCACCACTGTCTATCTTTAAAACTCTTTTATCACCTCTAAGAAAAATCTTGTACCTATTTAACAGTCACTCCCTGCTCCTCCTAGCCTCTGGCAACCACTAATCTACTTTTTGTCTCTAGTAATTTACCCATTATAGATATTTCACATAAATGGAATCATACAATAGCTGGGCTTTTGTGTCTGGCTCCTTTAACTTAGTGTAATGTTTTCAGGGTTCATCCATGCTGGAAATTGTATCAGGACTTTGTTCTTTTTATGGAGAAATAATATTCCGTTGTAGCAAGTGAAGTATCTTATCCATGCTTCCCAGGCGAAGAAACTGAAGCTTGGAGGGGCCAGGTGACCTGCATAAGGTCACACCACTGGGAAGAGGTAGCGCCAGATTCAAACCCAAGTCAGATGAGATTCAACTCTCTTAGCACCTCCTGGTGGACAAACGCTCTCTTAGCCAAATTAGTCCCATTTGGTGCCTCACAAGGGCCCCACACAGTTGGGATAGTCATCTCCATTTTCCAAATGAGAAAACCAAAGTAGGGAAAGGGAGATGCCTTGCCTGAGGCCACATAGTGAGTCTGCCAGAACTGAGTCCCCGGCCCCACCAACACAAGGAATGTTTTGACATGGCAGCCACGGGGGCTGTTGAGGTCCCTCTAGGCCCCTCTGGAGTGGGATGGGGAGAAGATGAGTTCTGCCTTTGCCCCCTTCTTAGTCCTATAGTCATCCCAGTGTGACCTGGGGAGCTGTCCGTGGTGCTGAGAGGCACCTGCTTTGCAGCTGTGACCAATTGTCCCCTGCCGTCCATCCCAAAGTGGTTTTTTTGGCTTTTGTTCATCAGCAAAAAAAAAAAAACAAAACAAACAAAAAAAAAAATCATTTCTGTTTACCAGCACCTCAGTCAGACTGCTGACTGTAGCCTGAGCAGCAGGGTGCTGGGGCACAGCAAACCCAGAGTCAGGTGATCTGAGCCCCTTGAAGTGTCCACCTGCCATATGACCTTGGGCAAGTCCCAGCCTCTGCCTGAACCCAGTCAGCAAAGTGTATCATGAGGAGGTGGGACAAGATACGACAGATTCAGAGCTGAGCATTTTAGTGGGCTTCAGAGAGGCTTCTGTGGGCATTGCAAAGGGTGAGACCCCATCTTATCCCCCTTCAGTCCCACATAACCATCATGATCAATAACTACATACAGTGATCCAGTTCCAGGCAGCACTCGCTGTCCCAGCTGCCTGTACTGGTGAAAATGGTCTCTATCTGCACTGTGTGTGTGGTAGCCACTAGCAAAAACATGGCCATTACACAGTGGGAATATAGCTAGTGGGACTGAGAAGCTGAATTTTCATTTTTATTTAATTCTTTTTAAGTTTAATTAAATGTCTAGAGCTTGTCTAGACAGTTGGGCTCTGGGGATATGTGGAAGGGAGAAGGCCACTTAGAAAGTGCCCACAGGCCAGGACACACCCAGCTGTTGTTGGTTCTTGACCTCTAGAGTGCACTAGACTAGGAGTCAGAAGCCTGGGATCAAATCACAGCTATCACCAACATGCTGTGTGATCCAGGCCAAATCTCATTCCCTCCTGAGCTTCTAAGTAGCTAAACATGGGTGGTGTCCAGCCCTGTCTGCTTGTGGGTGGGTCCTGTTGATAAGGACAGTGATAGTGAATACATGTAGGACACTCACCACGCCTGGTGCTGTGCCAAGCCGTCTGACTATATTATTAATAACTTCATTTATCTTTCCCAACAACCATTTTAGGATGCCAGACTCAGGGATGTTCAGTAACCAGCTCAAGGTCACACAGCACCAGGCTTCAAACTTGGGGAGGCTGCCTCCAGAGCCCACATTCTCAGCCTCCATACTGCATTGCCTGCAGGGAGAGGAGTATCCTCAATACTCCCTAGGGCATCTCAGGGAGTGGCTGAAGAAGGGCAACAAGGTTTGAAGTGCCAAGTGGTAGGCCTTTGGTGAAGCCTGGAGGAGGAGGGGAAGGGGAAGTCATGATAATCACCCTTTCATCTCCCCAACTTGGGATTTTCCTAGGTGAGGGTGGGCTGACCCTGATTCCCCTAGGATTGAGGGGGTCTTGGCTTGGGAAGTTGGGGCAGAAACTCAGATCTCATTTAATCCATCTCAGCCACAGACACCTCTTCTTTTGCCTGTGTCCCCATGTTTCTTCTTGCATGGGGTAAGCATATGATTCACCTTTAAATCATGACACTTATGAGAATAAAACAGGGAGACTAGCCATCAGGAATTCAGGATAACAGCTAGAATCTGAGTAAACCACAATGTATGTCACCCTCTTCATGCCTGAACATGTATGAGACCCAGCTCCGTGCAGGGTCCTGCTTCAGGCATAGAGAAACTCTCAGGACTGCCTACGATTCCTTAGGGTGGTGGCTCCCATCACTGGGGAACCCAGAGGAAGCCTTCCTCCTCCACCTGTAAGGTCAGAGAGGACTTCCTGGTGGAGGAGGTATCTCTTCTGAGCTTCGAGGATATTAAGTAGGGAAGGAGGTTAGGAACAGAGCATTTTTCAGAATGGTTCTAGGGACTAGAAATAGACCAGCCTATGTGGGATACAGGCATGGAGAAGAAGCAGGAAAGGGGAGTGAGTTAAGCCAATAATCAACTTCCTTCTTGCCCCTTGGGCAGCTCCAGCTCTTTCCAGCTACCCTCCCTCTGAGGCTCTGTCTGTCCAACTACCTCATTTAACAACTGCGTGTTGTACACCTACTGTGTGATGACTCTGTCCTTCGTGCAGGGGATACAGCTGAAAATGAAATAACATGGTTCCCGCCTCCTCCCCTCTCAGAGCCCACAGAGACTGGGGAGACAGATATTAATCAAGTACACAGGGAATCAAGCAGGATAGCTGGAAACCCTGACGAGTGCTTTGAAGGAAATCAAGAAGAAGGTCAAGGGAGAGGAGGGTGGGACGGAGGAACTGTCTTGGACATAGGGGTCAGGGAAGGCCTCTGCAGAGGTGACACTTGAGCAGAGATTCAATTCAACAGAAATAGCTGGTATGTGAAGAGTTGGAAGGGAAAATTTCCAGTCAGAGGGAACAGCATGTGTAAAGGCCCTGTGGCAGGAAAGAGCTGGGGGTGCTGGGGAAATGCTGAATGAGGGGGCCAATGTGGCTGAGTCAGGATGAGGGGGATGGGTTGTTTTGGGGGGTTGTTGGTCTTTGGGGAGGGCTATGTCTGGTCTTAGTTGCAACATGCAGGATCTTTCATTGCTACACATGGATGCTCTAGTTGTGGTGCACGGGCTTAGTTGCCCCGTGGCATGTAGAATCTTCCCAGACCAGGGTCAAACCCATGTGCCCTGCATTGGAAGGTGAATTCTTAACCACTGGACCATCAGGGAAGTCAGGGGATGGGGTTTTGCCCTAGAATGAGGGGAAACCTTGAAGGGAACTGGATGAAGTGATTCTATTCTATTTGGGATTTTGAAAGGATGACTCTTGTGATTCTTCCCCTGTAGTGCCTTTGTTCTGAGGCTCTAGATTATTTCCTTCTACCTTTTCTGTGTCTGCCACACAAAGTTGGGTGCCAAGTGGGGAGTGTGCTGGTGACCTCTGAAGCCCCTGCTGAGAACAGGCGACTTAAATGGGGTATGGTCTCAGAGAGGCCTGGTTAGCAGTCATGTCCCCCAGAGCTCCTCAACTCCAGATCTGTGCCCCTCACCTCAGAGGAGCTCAGCACCCACATCCCAGGCCCTGGGTCCAGAGTTCACCACCAGGATGGGAGGCATAGGAATTTGGCTTTGAGCAGAGGAGGGGACCTAAGATGGGGACAGGATCAGCCACATGTCCTGAACAGCCCATCCAGGGGAACCTGCTGGAGCCATTGCCGGCCATCTTGTTGACCAAACAACCAGTTGATTGAATGTCATGCTTTCTAAACAGTTGCTATGGACACAGACTTAGGCTGGAGGTAATCCTGACTTGAAACCATCGGGATAACAGATCCTTCATAGATGGGGAGGATCCTGGAACCTCAGCCTGGAATGTGGGCTCAGGAGTTGAACTGATATGCACCAGACTCCGACACCTACCAGCTATGGGGTCTAGAGCATGTGACTTTAGCCATCTGAGTTCTTTGCAAGCATGGATGTATTAATATTAGTCACCTATTTCTGTGTAAAAAGTGTATATATGTAATATGATATAATATAAATATATATTACTTATTATATATATTTATATATTATATATATATATATATATATATTTAAAAACCTGGCAGTGGCTTTAAAAGCAACTAACATGTAGAGACTTCCTTGGTGGTCCAGTGGCTAAGACTCTCTGCTCCCAATGCAGGGGAGGCAAGTTTGATCCCTGGTCAGGGAACTAGATCCCACATGCCACGACTAAGTGTTCCCATGCCACAACTGAAAATCCCGAATGCTGCAACTAAGACCTGCTGCAGCCAAATACATAAATATTAAAACAAACCAAAAAATGTATTATATCTCATACAGTATCTGAGGGTCAGAAACAGCCTCAGTGGCCCACAGTCTCTCAGGAGGTTGCAGTCTAGGTGTTCCCGGGGCTGCAGCCGTCTGAAGTCCTAACTGGGCTGAAGGATCTGCAGCCACTGACATGGCTGGTAAATGAGAGCTGGCTGTCAGCAGGCTGCCTTAGTTCCTCCCACCCCGACCTTTCCTTAGGGCTGCTTGAGTGTCCCCACAACATGGCGGCTGACCGCCCCCAGGGCTGGTGGTCCAAGAGAGCGAGGAAGAAGCTGCAGTGTCTATTCTGACCTGCCTCAGAGGTTATGCTCGGTCATTTCCACAATATCTTATCAGTTGCACAGTCAACCCTGTTCAGGTTGGGGTGGGTTGTACACAAGAACGTGAATAGCAGAAGGTGGGACCACTGGAGTGTATGTTGGAGGCTCACTACCACAGTGGGCTCATTATGCCCACCAAGAAGAGCTGTGCTGAGAATTAAATGAGCTCACAAATGGGCTATCCTGCTATCCAGAAAGCATTCAAGAAAGGATCGCTTTGATGAGCATGAGCTAAAAGCTCACCACCCTGTAGCTGCCTCACTTTCTTCATCACTTCTGAGCATCCCCAAGACCTTTTGCCGCTCTTCTCAGTTAGCAGAAGCCTTGATGAGTCTCCA
>NW_011495059.1:7334361-7340929 GCF_000754665.1 Bison bison bison | reverse complement strand
GGCGCTGTGATGGGTGCCAGTGACACAAGCGTCACAAAGACAGACCCTGTCCCTGCTACCTCAGGCTCCATGGGACACAAATCTGGGTGATACAGAACGAAGGGCTGGCAGGTAAGGCGCTGCTTTGGGTGGTAATCAGGGCCGGCCTCTCTGTGGAGGCAGCCTGTGCGCTGAAATCTGGATAAAGTGAAGGAGGAGACACATGGTCAGAGGGGGACAGAGCATTTCAGGCACCAGTAAGGGCAAAAGCCCCAAGATGGGGCGTTAATGATTTGTATCCAAGGAACAGCATGGAGGTCCAAGGGAGGGTGCAGGAAGTGAGGCCAGGAAAGCAAGAAGAAGTAAGAAGAATGAAAAGCGGACTTCCCTGGTGGTCTAGGGGTTAAGAATCCATCTTCCAATGCAGGGGATGCGGGTTTGATCCTGGTCAGGGAACTAAGATTCCACATGCCCCGGGGCAAGTAGGCTCACGCGCCACAACTAGAGAAGCCTGTATGCTGCAATGAACAGCCCACATGCCTCAACTAAGACCTAATACAGCCAAATAAATAAATATTTTTTTGAAAAAAGAAGAGTAAAAAGATAATCTTTGAGTTTAAGGTCAATGGGAGTTTAAATTGTCTGGGTGAGATCCGATAGGGGCCTGGCCATAGGCAGGGCAGTAGGGGCGGGGAGAAGTGGTGGGATTTTGAAGGATTTGCTGTTGAATGGGATTGGGGGTTGGGAGGAGGCAGTAAGAAAAAGATGAGTCAAGGATGATTCCAAGGTTTCTGACTGGAGCAAGCAGGAGGATGGAGTTGTCATGAGCTGAATTGGAGCGGACTGTCAGAGGAATGGGTCAGGGTAGGTGGGACATCAGACATTCGATTTTGGACCTCCAGGGCAAGATGTCAAGGAGACAGTTAGAGATGTGAGTCTGGTGTCTGAGAGAGATTGGGTGAAAGATGTAAATCTAGGAGTCGTCAGATATAGATGGTGTTTAAAGCCACAAGTCTGGATGAGATCAGCAGGAGAGGGAGTGTAGGGAGAAGCGGGGAGCAGTTCCTCTAGAATTTAGAGGTCAGAGGAGGGGAAGACAGCCAGAGATAGAGCAGAAGATGTGGGAGGAGAACGGGATGGGTACCCAGAGATGAAGTCACACTGTAACACAGCCTGCTTCTCTCTGCCTCCAGCCCTACTCCGGGCCACATCGAGGCACTGGAGGCCCCATAGAGCCCATCCTTCCCCTTCCACACATCAGCCCTTCAGAGGCAGAATGCAGTGGCTGTATCCTCCATGGACTTCCATGAACATCCCCGGAATATCCAGCCATCATCCACACCATTTCCAGCCTTCCATCACTCAACTCACTCTCCTGTGTCCCGCTCTGTCTGTCTGTCTGTCTCTCTCTTAATAACAGGACTCAGCACTGAACAGAACTATCTTCTCCCTTCATTTAGACTCTTTCTCTGTTAATGTGACCATAGACAAAACCAGTGTTTCAGATAGCACCAAATTCAAAGATGTAGATAGGAAACAGTAAGGAATCTGGGCTGCTTAGAGGGAGGGACTGTGAAAAGGGAGATGGGAAATGTTGGAAAAGAGGTTTAGGGTTAGATCATGAAGGGCCTTTTTAATTTTTTCCCCTTTGGCCACATCATGTGGCATGTGGATCTTAGTCCCCCAACCAGGGATTAAACCCATGCCCCCTGCAATGGAAGTACAGCGTCTTAACCACTGGACTGCCAGGGAAGTCCAGGAAGGGTCTTTCTTGATTGCTACACCAAGGAGTTTGGACTGAGGAGGGAAGAGAACCCAGAGAAAGTTCTAGATTAGGGAGATGGCTCAGTCAGGTGAGTTTTGCTTCAGGAAGGGCCATGCTGGGCTCTGTCCTTGGCCTTGTCCCTCATTAGCTCTCCCATGGTCACTGGCCAACTTTGGCTCCAGGGTGAGCTGGGATAGAGCAGGGAGGCGCCACTCTGTGCAGATGGGGTTAGCGGCTGCAAATACAGAGGCACCACAGAGCAGGGAGGGCTCTTGGGGAGGCAGCAGCTCTGCTGGTTCCTCCATGTTTCCAGGAGGGCAATGAGGCTTATATTAATGAGAGGTAATTATGGGCACCCGGATGGGCCTAAGTATAGCTCGGAGACAAAGGCAGCCAGCTGCTTCCCCTGCAAGGCCGAGGCCTGCCTATTTTAAGACTTCCCCAAGGTGAGGCTCCTGCCACCCCTGGGTGCTGGGTGACTGAGAGGTTGGCACCCAGTGTTCCAAGAATCCTGGCCAAGAGAGCTCAGGTGGATCCATGTGGCCAGACCACCCTCAGCAAACCATCCGTCTAATGCCTAGAGGTGGAAACTGAGAGGGACCCATCCAAGGTCGCAGAAAGTACAGAGCAGGGCCAGGATTGGAATCTGGGTGCAGTTGCCTGCATTTTCCACTAAGCTATGTGGCCTCCTACACTGGATGCCTTGGCCTACCCCTACGAAGCACAGTGAGGTGAGGACCAGAGCACTACTGATATTTATCAAGGGCCTAGAGGCTTTCTATCTGACATCATAATTAATCCTCATCATAGTCTTGAAAAGTGAAGATCCTCATACCATGTTATAGAAGAGGAGACTGAGGTTTAGGAGGAATGATTAGATCACCAAATGATCCTCAGTAAGAAGTGAAAGAAGTAGAACCCAGTTACACTCTGGCTTTGGATTCAGATTCCCCAGGAAGTAGACTCTGAAGCTTTCCTGGGAAGTCTCTTGGAAACATCTGTGACAGCTGAGGGGCACAGGATGGGCCAGTATGAAGAGTTAGGTGGAGATGCAGTTACAACAAAAGCCTCAGCTAATCCCAGGGGAAGCTCTGGAGCTGGGATGGCCCATTTGTTCTGAAGGGGGCAGGAAGGCCAGACCTTGGTTCTGTACACCCATCAGTGACTAGACACAGGCTGCCCCTGGGAGGAAGCATGACCTTCACTGAGGCATCGCCCTTTGGCGGAGAGCAAGTCCTAACAGGTACCTGGCCATGAACTGTCAACAGCCAGTGTCCTTGGCCGCTGGAGATGGGTGTGCCTCAGTTCTGAAGTGGGACTGAGGCTGGAGAAGCTGGTAGAAACTAGAGTATGCTGGGCCTTCTAGCCCTCCACTCTTCACTGAGGAATCTCCTTACCCTCTACTCCTTAGCTGGCGATCTAGCCCCAACACAGTCCTCTTCCTTTGCAGACCCTCTAGTGCAGGAGGACCAATGGAGTTGTGAGTAAAGAGCCTTGGGTTCCAGGCTGGAGTGACCTTGACATGAGGCCTTATGCTGTCCCTTTCCCAGGCTGACACTCTTTGTCTCACAGTTGCTTTAGCTCCAGCATGCCATGTGGCTGGAGCCTAGGGTTAGCGGTCTGCATAGACTAGCTCTCCTCAATGGCCTTGAACACCCAGCCAAGAGCCATGGGGATGGGACTTCCCTGGGGTCCAGTGGTTAAGAATCCACCTTGCAATACAGGGGATATGGTTTTGATCCCTGGTCGGGGAACTAAGATTCCACATGCCGTGGGGCTACTGAGCCCCAACTAGAAGGTCCGTGTGCCACAGTGTAAGATCCCCTGTGATACAGTGAAGATCCTGTGCATTGCAACTGAAACCTGACGCAGCCAAGTCAATAAATAAATGAATTTAACAACAACAACAAAAATCTTTAAAAAAATGAAAGAGCTTCGGGGAACCACTGAAGTGGAAGGACACTACTGCTTTGGCATTTTAGAAGTATCATTCCAGTTGCAGTTTGCAGCCTGGATTGCAGGGGTCTTAGAGTGAACGTAGAGAGACCAGGAAGGAGGCTGGTATGATTTTCCAGGTGAGCGGTGGAAGTGACATAGACAGAGGATACAGAGAGGGGATGGCATCCAAAAATATAACTGAGGTGGAGTCCCTGGGACTATCACAGTTGGGGTTCCTCAGAAGCATGACCAAGATAAGGATTCAGGTGCAAGTACTTTATTGGGGAATAGGCGGCACAGTGTGGGAGTGGGGAGGTAAGGCAGGGAAGGGAGGTGGCCAATGAAGGGAGTGTTATCAAGCAAGTGACCACCCAACTGGAGCTCACTGAGGACTGTAGAGCCCACTCCTCTGTAGTTCCAGCCAAGGGGAAAGAGCCAGGGTATTTATACACCAACCACACAGTCGTAGCTGAGAGCTGCAGCCAGAAGATGCGGTGGGGAGGGGGTTGTTAATTCTCCCGCAGTTCCTGCCAGCCATATGTGAGCAGAGCGCACTCCAGCTGCTAGAGAAAGCCCCCGCTCCCTCCAGCAGGGATGCAGGTGCTGACAGTTGGAAGTCAGTCTGTTGGGCATCACAGCGAGATACGGGTGGGGTACCCATAGCCACTGCCGTAGTGACCAATTGGACATGAGTTCAGTAACAGGCTCTTATTGAAAGACACAGAAACGCAACTCAGACTTAAGCAAAAAGGCTCTTAACGCTCATATCTAAGATGTCAGGCAAGATCTTGACAAAGAACTGCAGGTTGACACTCAGATAGCAGCCTGAGGATGCCTCTTTCCCAAGAGTTCAGCCATAATCCCAGGGCTGACTCTCACTGGCTAATAAGGATCCTGTTTCTATCTCAGAGCCAATCAGTACTTGGGGATGCAGGACTCCGATTGGCCAGGCCTGGATCACGTGTCTACCCCTGCAGCTCTGGAATAAGGCTGATTCCACCTAGACCACAGGAAGGAAGTCTGAATCATTTTTTAGGCACAGTGGGAACTGTCATTAGGGGAAAGATAAGAAAAGTCGGGAGAGAAGTGCTCAGGGCTGAGAGGACGAGTGTAGTGTGCACTTCTGGGGCAGGACTGCAGCTGTCTTCTGCTCCTGGTGACCAGCCCACTCCACCTCTGGTATTTAGAGGGAGTCAGACCCCTGCTGAGCCAGCGAGCAAGTGGACTATGTTTGCAAACTCTTCTGCATTTTCAGTATCATTGGCTTTACTTGAGTGGGCACCAAGGACAGATTCCTACACACACAGTTCTCCAGCTGGAGAGCCGAGGAGGCTGGCCCCTGAGCCCAAGGACACTGCTGCCCTGAGGAGCTGTAAGGAAGCTTGGCCAAGAGCAAGAGGGATCCGGGGGTGGTTTTGTGCCCAGAGGGAGCTGCTGCTGGCTGGAGTGGAGGAGGATACTTGATTTTCTGGGACACTGATGGGGTGGCTGAAGTCTGAGTTACTTACTTCACTTTGGCTAGAATTGCTTCTCCCAGCCTCAGTTTCCCCATCTGTAAAATGGAGACAATGGTCCTCCACCTCATGTAGCTGCTGTAATGAAGATAAAGACGCACATCAGCAGAATTCCTCTCCAGGCTGGGGATAAAGGCTCTGACAAGTCACCTGGTAGAAGCAGAGATGCTTCCGGGAGTGCTGTTCAGTCACAGCGACCATCATTAAAATGCTCTGGACTTCAGAAGTGGGGTCCCTCAGGCTTCTAGAGGCAAGGAGAGGTTCTGGCAAAGAATGGGGAGAATTCCACCTGGTGGACTCTGAGCAAGTCTCAGGCTGAGGAAGGCTTGAGGCACCGTTGGTCATGAAAATAGCCAGGTCCAAGGATGGCAGGCCTGCTTCCAGGGCCAGCACGGATCTTCCCATGGTGGTCTATCTACACTGCCAGTGGCACCAGCCCTAGGGATGAGGGGTGGCTGTTTGAGGGGCATGTGGAGTGAGCTTGCATGTATGGGGCTCCTTGTGGTGAGGAACAGTTATGCTGCCATGGAATCTGGAGGAGACCCTGGTGGCTCAGTGCTAAAGAATGCCTGCAATGCAGGAGACCTGGGTTCGATCCCTGGGTAGGGAAGATCCCATGGAGAAGGGAATGGCTACCCACTCCAGTATTCTTGCCTGGAGAATTCCATGAACAGAGGAGCCTGATGGGCTACAGTCCATGGGGTCACAAAGAGTTGGACACGAATGAGTGACTAACACACAAGAAGTCTGAGTTTGAACCTGGGTTTCCAGTTTATTGTGAAAATATATTCATCAAGGTAGGAAAGTAGAACATATTTTAACAGTTTGCTAGCCTGAGCTGTCACTTTTATTTACATACATGGTGAGTGGGTCTCCATTTTACTCTTTTATTTTTAATGCTATCATTTGTATTTGGAATTAAAAAAATTATATGAATGAACTTTAAAAAATTCCTTGTGTTTCCATATAAATTTTAGAATAAGCTTGTCAATGAAGAATATATATAAATTTTTTTTTGGCTGTGTTGGGTTTTCATTGTCCATTTTACTCTTGATCTCAACGCACAATGCTAAGGGCAGGCCAGGAGTCTTCAGAAATCTTCCCAACCTTGAGATCTGTGGGGCGTCTGGGCTAGCCTTCTCCTCCAAATCCAGCTGATGCCTATCTGTCTTCTCTCCCCAGGTCAGCTGCTGCCCGGGAGAGGCAACCCGGGCGCCCCGCTAGGGCGACGGCCCCTGCCCTGAGGGCCGGGATCATGAAAGGCCTCGGTGACAGCCGCCCCCGCCACCTCTCTGACAGCCTGGACCCACCACACGAGCCCCTGTTTGCCGGCCCTGACCGCAACCCGTACCTGCTATCGCCCACAGAGGCC
>NW_011495059.1:7333643-7334261 GCF_000754665.1 Bison bison bison | reverse complement strand
GCGGCCCGCTTCCCCGGGCAGAATGCCCTGCCAGGGGACGGGCTCTTCCCACTCAACAACCAGCTGCCACCGCCGAGCAGCACCTTCCCCCGAATCCACTACAACTCCCACTTTGAGGTGCCAGAGGAGAGTCCCTTCCCCAGCCACGCCCAGGCCACCAAGATCAACCGGCTGCCTGCCAACCTGCTGGACCAGTTTGAGAAGCAGCTGCCCATCCATCGTGATGGCTTTAGCACGCTCCAGTTCCCCCGCGGGGAGGCCAAGGCCCGGGGCGAGAGTCCTGGCCGCATCCGCCACCTGGTCCATTCTGTCCAGCGGCTCTTCTTCACCAAGGCGCCCTCCCTGGAGGGCACGGCAGGCAAGGTCGGTGGCAATGGCGGCAAGAAAGGCGTCCTGGAGGACGGCAAGGGCCGGAGGGCCAAGAGCAAGGAGCGGGCCAAGGCCGGGGAGCCCAAGCGGCGCAGCCGCTCCAACATCTCCGGCTGGTGGAGCTCGGATGACAACTTGGATGGTGAAGGTGGCGCCTTCCGCAGCAGCGGCCCAGCCTCGGGACTGATGACACTCGGCCGCCAGGCGGAGCGCAGCCAGCCCCGCTATTTCATGCACGCCTACAACACC
>NW_011495059.1:7332225-7333334 GCF_000754665.1 Bison bison bison | reverse complement strand
CACGAGGTCTGCCAGAAGACCTCGGCCACCTTGGATAAGAGCCTGCTAAAGTCCAAATCCTGCCACCAGGGTCTCGCCTACCATTACCTGCAGGTGGGTCCCTGCCAAGGTCAGGGGTGGGGTGAAGGGTTGTGGGGAAGGCACCAATTTGAGACCCAGCTGTACCACAGGTTGACTTGGAAAGTTGTTTCACTCAGGCCTCTGTTTACTCCCCTAGGAAGTGGGTGGCTGGTGGTATCTTGCTAATAAGAAGATTCTTTCCATTGGTCATGTGCTCAAGAGCCATTGATTAAGACCCTTCTGAGACCAGCCCTGAGTAGGGACTAAAACATATCCCTGCCCCCCCTTAAAAAAAAAAAAAAGATTTATTTATTTTTATTTTTGGCTGTGCTGGGTTCCCACTCTAGTTGCCGCGAGCAGGGGCTACTCTTCATTGTGGTGCATGGGCTTCTCATTGCGATGGTTTCCCTTGTTGCAGATCATGGGCTCTAGGCGCACGGGCTTCAGTAGTTGTGGCATCCAGGCTTTAGTTGCTCCATGGCATGTGGGATCTTCTGCACCAGGGATGAAACCTTCGTCCCCTGCGTTGGCAGGTGGACTCCTAACCAGGAGACCACCAGGGAAGCCCATATATCCCTGCTCTTGAGAAGAAAAATCTGAAAGCTGAGTCATCTATCCCCTCCTAGAACCAATTGCATGGCATTCTGGTGCCAACCTCCTACCTGGTACTGCCACCAGACTGGGTGCTCCTTGAGGACAGGGACCATATCTGGTGCCATCCTGTGTCCCCAAGGCCCAAGACAGAGTCTGTCATAGAGGAAGTGGTCAAGAAACATGAGAGGAGAGAGGGGTAGATGAGCAGATGAGCACTTAAGTGAAGAGATCAAAAAATAAATAAGACCTATTCCTGATTACGGAGAAGGCAATGGCACCCCACTCCAGTACTTTTGCCTAGAAAATCCCATGGACGGAGGAGCCTGGTAGGCTGCAGTCCATGGGGTCGCTAGAGTCGGACACGACTAAGCGACTTCACTTTCACTTTTCACTTTCATGCATTGGAGAAGGGAATGGCAACCTACTCCAGTGTTCTTGCCTGGAGAATCCCAGGG
>NW_011495059.1:7329899-7332125 GCF_000754665.1 Bison bison bison | reverse complement strand
AACCTATGGACAGAGGAGCCTGATGGGCTACAGTCCATAGGGTCACAAGAGTCAGACATGACTGAGCAACTGAGCATGCACACTGGAGAAAAAGACACATGAACAGACAGTCCTGTCAGTGAGAGCAGAATGTGATGAAGATGAGCAGGGAGCTGCAGGAGCCCAGAGGCCCTAAGTCCTTTTGGAGGACTAGCTTTTTTCTTTCAGACACTAGAGTTTATTGAGGCACTTATTATGCACCAAGATCCCACTGCTGGAAAGTGGCAGAAGGTTCAGAGACATCTCTGCTGCTACACACGCACTGGCCTCTCAAGGGCAGGGTGAGTGGCTGTGAACTGGGTAGCTCCCAGCGCCACAGCCCAAGCTGTGGGTGAAAATGACAGGAAGTAGATTTCTGTTCACTAGATGGGAGGGGCTGCTTCAGTAGGTAGCTCGTGCCTCATCCCAGAGGGCAGGTCAGCACAGGCCTGGCCAGCCCTTGGGACCACATTAGATGCATTTTGAACTAGATGAACATCAAAGTCTGACAGATCCCTGCATTCTTGTCATTCTATATAAAATTCCAAAGACAGTGAGACTACGGAGGGGAAAGATTCTTTTTGTTTTTCCAAAGGGGGGAAATGAAATCTAGGCAGTATTTTATATATTTAAGGCTTTTGTGGCTCTCAATCTACCTTCCTTAGTTTAGAAATATAGGAGAGGGTGGTGTGCAACCTAGCTCCCTCTCAGATAATGTGATTTAGTCTGATCATGTGAAAATGCTTCAGAAACACCATGAAAAAGTGACCCTGCGGGCGCTGGGGTAATGCCAACTGTTTGCTCCACAGGAAGTAGGTGGGTAAGAGCTGGGGAAGCAACAGGTGTTGAGCAGGGGGTATATAAAGCCACCTCCCAAGGGACAGGTGAGGAAGAGAGGACGGACTAGCCAATGGTTTGGGGTGGAATGTACAGAACAGTCAGCGGGGAGAAGGAGTTAATGAGAAGTCTGCAGGGGGGGACCTGGGCTGGGAATCCCAGGCAGGGACCTTCCCTCAGCCAGGAATCAGCCACCAGCAATGCAGGGACCAAGAAGAATGTGGACTCTGCAGGCATGGTGATTTGGGAAGTGTGTGCATTTGTGGGTGTGGGCAAGAATCGGTGTGCTGTGTGCACTGAGAAACGTGTGCCTGGGTGTCCACAGTGACATATAGATCCAGCGAGAGTGTGAGCTCTGCATGTGTTGAGGCAGGGACACGGTGAGGCGGGGACAAGTTGAGGTGGGTCCGAGGCACACTGGTGGCTAGTGTGCACGTGAGAAGGCGTGTAAGCTCTGTGTTCACATCATGTACTCACTGAGGGAGGGGCACACCTCGAAGTGGCTGGGGTGTGTCCTTGGGGAGGCGGGAGTGGGGGTTATGCCTGCTGTCTGAGATGAGTGTACATGGCACGGTGTGTTCACCCTGTGCTGGGCTGAGGTACGGCCATACTCCATCACATGGTGACCATCCACTGTCGTGGATACATCGGTGGGTATCAGGTGAAGGAGGGCGTAGACTGTGTGCTTCCTGGAGCGGCTGGCGGATCCTGGCCTCAGAGGGCAGGAGAGGTCCCCTCAGTTGGTTTGCCATTGTAATCACTGCGGTCAGGGCTCCCCTCACAGCTGCAACCTCGCTTGCCCTGTCACAGCTCCCTTCCACTGATGGGGTCCCTGGGGTTCAGATGGGAACACTGAGCCCTTTTTCCAGCTCACCACATGGCTGCCCAACCCGGGAAAGCCCCTCTGCTCTTGGTACCTCAATTCACCCATCTATGGGGTGAGGAATGTTGGTTGACCCCAGAGACCTCACCCCCATCCTTCAGGTGAGGTCCTCTGGCTGGGGCCCTCTGACTTGTCCTCCCTCACCATCCTAAGGTCTGGGGACCTCTTTCAGGCCTGCGGCTCTCATCTGTGCAGTGAGATCATGAGCCATCCACTGAGTTGGTGGGGGAAGTGACAGGAAGGTAACGGTGCTTACACTGTAGCTGGGGTGGAAGCCATTGTGAACATTCTGTCTGGGCGGTTTTGCTGGGGCACCCAGCCTGGGATCCATGGAGAAATCTAAGGTCAGGGAAGGTCACATAGTGAAACTTCCCAGGATATCCTTCGACGGTAAGGCCGAATTCTCCAAGATGGGAGAGCGAGGGAGCTTTACAGTCTTAGGGATGGGGATTCTATCCCGCAGCTCTTTCCCCAGGTGATGAGTCCCA
>NW_011495059.1:7329331-7329557 GCF_000754665.1 Bison bison bison | reverse complement strand
AAGCCATGGGCGACGAGGACAGTGACGAGTCCGGCGGCAGCCCCAAGCCCTCCCCCAAGACGGCGGCGCGGCGCCAGAGCTACCTGAGGGCCACTCAGCAGTCGCTGGGAGAGCAGAGCAATCCCCGCAGGTGAGCGCACAGCCCGGGCCTCTAGAGTCGCGCCCACAGGCCAGCCCCGCACCAGAAGCCCTGGCCACTCGGAGTTCGGCTCCCTAAAAGGACCAC
>NW_011495059.1:7316753-7329231 GCF_000754665.1 Bison bison bison | reverse complement strand
TTGCGAGCTAGCCTCTGGGAAAGCCTCTTTACCTGCTTGCAACCCCCGCTCCAAGCCTCGCCTTCCAGGTGAGCCCCTCACAGGTATGCCCAACCCCTGAGAACCTCGCCTTCTTCCTCTTCGGCCGCCGGCTGAATGAATGAAGCAGCCCCGCAGATGAATCCTGCCCTCCAGCTTCAGACTCAGGTACCCTAGGTGAACCCTCCTTCAGTTTAGCCCCCCTCCTGAGATCCTCCTCCTTAGGTTGGCCCCTTCTCTTTGATGAATTGACTCCGGACAGCCCCGCCATTTGGTGAGCTACCCCACTACCCCCCTACCCCCCAGTTAAGTCCTGGCCACAGGTGAGCCTTATGCTCTGATAAAGCGTAAGGGGAGTCTCTCTAGAGACTGGCCCAGGTAAACCCTGCCCAGAGGAGCCACACCCCCAAGGTGGTTTCCCCTCCCACAGCCCCAGGAACTTCTCCAGGGGACCCTCTTCTGGCTAGACGAGCCCTGCCCTTTGGAGGATGAGGGGGAATCCAGATGTCAAAGGGAGTGATACACAGCCTTCCCCTGCCCATTACCTCGCCTGGAATTCCTGGGATGGGGCCCAAACCTATTGTTTTAAGGCTTGAAAGAGTTAGTGAAAGTGTGAAAAATGAAATGCACTCACACAGAAAGCAACAATTAACATGTTAGAGAAGTGAGCTTTCACATGCAGAAGTCACAGTGGGGATTAGAACAGAAAAGAATGAGTAGAACACAGATGAAAGTTGTAGGCGATTCAGAACCCACTGAGGAAGAGAAACAAGTCAGAAGCAGACAAAAGACTTGGAAGGGTTAAAGGAAACGAGGTTAGTCCTAGTTCTTCAGTTCCTGGGGGCAACAGCCAAGGCTTCACTGAGAAGGTAGGCTGGGAGGACTGCAGCCATGGGAAGAGAGCAGAGCAGGTGACAGGAGCAGGGAGTCTCCTTGGCGAGGACAGAAGGCAGGGAATGGCCTCCAGGTGGGAATTCAGGACACCATGGGCTGTTTCTAGGTCTCACCCTCTCTGAGCCTTTTTCCCTAGCTTTAAGGAAAGGGGGCTGAGCTGGATGATCTCTAAGATCCCTTCTAGTCCTGACCTCCTACAATTCTTGAATGATCTGTGGGCATGGAGGTGGGAGAGGTGGGCAGGACCAGGGTACAGGCCTTGAATGTGAGCAAATTGATAATAGTAGTACAGGCATACTTCAAACCACGGTAATACAGAGAATATCCCAATAAAGTGAGTCACATGAATTTTTTTGTTTCCCAATGCATGTAAAAGCTATGTTTACATTCTAGTCTATTAGGTGTGCCATAGCATTATGTCTTTTAAAAGGTACATACCTTAATTTTAAAATGCTTTATTGCTGAAAAATGCTAAGCATCACCTGACAACTCAGGGTTGCCACAAACCTTCAATTTGTAAAAAAAAAAATTCTGCAGAGCACAGTAAGGGGAACTGCAATAAAAGGAGTATGCCTGTAGTAACAGTAATGGGGGCCATCTGTTAGCACTTGCTGCTCTCTGGGCTCTCTGCCTGCCCCAGTGCCCTTTGCATCTCTGAAACCGCCCCACAGCCCCAGCAGACAGGCATGGTGACACCCCCACTTAGAGGTGAGGAAACTGAGACTTACGGGGTGACAGCTTACCCAAGATCACCCTGGGAGGAGCCTGGGTTCCAGTCTAAGTTTGTCTATATCAAGGGCTGAGCTGTTGGCAGCTTGGATCTTACTTTGAGAGCAGTGGTGCAGAGGAGACTCGTGGTCAGGTAGTTGTGAGAAAGACTGAAGCACCGAAACTGTGGGGGAAAAGCGGTGAGTCTTCAGGAGCCTGGAGGAGGCTACCTGGACGTTCTGTCAAAACTGATGACCTTTGGGCAATCTTGGCTGGAGGTCAAGGCTTGTGGGCCTTGACAGTCTCCTCTGTCCAGCCTCTGGAATTGCCCCAGGCCTGCAGAGGAAGGCGCTGTAGAATTGAGCTGGTGTGGAGTGCCTCTGGTTTGAAATAGTCAAAAGCGAGCTTGTGCTGCCACCTCGTGACTACAGCGGACATGACCAATGAAAGCCGCCTGCACCTACGAGACTCACAAGGCATCCAAAAGCTAGGAGCTCTCCCCTTGCTCATCACCCCTCATACTACCCAGGCTGGCAGTGACTTCCATTTTCCCCTCTACCACTGGATAACCTTGGCCAGTTTTCCCACCTCTGGGCCTCAGTTTCCCAGGCTAAACAAAGAGGAGACTGAGCCCCATCTGCTCCCCATCCTCCCCAGGAGTCTGGACCGCCTGGATTCCGTGGACATGCTGCTGCCCTCCAAGTGTCCGAGCTGGGAGGAGGAATACAACCCTGTCAGTGACAGCCTCAATGACTCCAGCTGCATCAGCCAGGTGAGGGCGGTGGGCAGGCAGAAGGCCAGTGGGCTGGAGAGAGCCCCGACTCCCACCCAGGGGAAGGACCAACATCCAGGTTCAGCCTCCGCTGAGTAGTCCCAGCATGTCTGCCCTGTGCTTCTGTTTAGTCTTGGTTCCTGAAGCTGTCTGTGCATGCCTCTTCCTCACTGACCGTCCAGTGCCTGGAGAGCAACCCCAGGGCCCGACACTGATGGCCTGAGCTGTGGCCACAGAGGGAGGGGTTGCACTACTGCTGTCCACCCAGAAGTACCGAGGACGTGGAACTGGAGACCTGGCTTTGAGTCCCAGTCTTGTCACTGACAGTGTAAACCCAGGTCAAATCCCCCGCCCCCCTTCCCGGAGCCTCAGTTGCCTGACTTATCACCAGAAGGTAATCTTTCCTATTTGAAAGGGTTGTGAGGCATCAGTGAGATAATAAACACAGTGTGCTCAGCACAGGGTAGCTACCTTGATGGTTCGTGCTGCCATCCTGCTGTATGACTTCCGGCAAGTTGCTTCTCCACTCTGGACCCCCATGTCCCATCTGCTTGGTGGATAGCTGGGCTTCCAGGACCCGGCCAGTTCTGCCAGTAATAGTGGTAAGCACGCTGTGCTGTTAATTCTCTCAACCATCAGCTCCTGGATCCCTCACCACCACCCCAGAGGGTCCATACCCATATCCCCATTTCACAGATGAGGAAACTGAGGCCCAGATAGGTAGGATCACACAGGGAGGAGGAGGCGAAACTGGGCAGAGATGGACTGTCAGGCCCAAACCTGGACCTCAGTCCCTACTGTGCTGTGCACAGTACTTTACCATTTGCAAAGGGATAGCCAGGCAAGGCTCGAGGGCTCCCTCCACAGTGTGAATGGGGGGACGAGGCCCAGAGAGGGCAGACACCTGCCAACGGTAGCACAGTGAGGCAGCAGGGACAGTCAGGTGCAGACCCAGCTGCCTCTCTAGGCAGGAACAGGCCCCAGGTCTCACTGCGTGCAGCCCCACTGCCCGGGCTAATGGACTGCTTAGAACTTTTGGACCTCAGATCCCCACCACACCATTATTCCTAGCCTGGCCAAGCTCTCCCCAGCCCCCCACCCTCAGGACTGTCATTCCCAGACTCCAAGGAGACTGACCTCAGATGGGGGGTGAGGTAGAGCCCCCCCACCCCAGCCAGGGGACCCTCTGCCCCTCCCATCCTCCAGGTCCCACCAAGTCTCACCTGAACAGTTGTGCTGGCCTCTGTGCCTGTCACCTCCAACCTATTCACGGTGGCCAGAGGGAGCTAGCAAAAGGCAGAAGTCAGATCACGTCACCTGCTCCGCACCATCCCATAGCTCCTGCCTACCCCCAGGAAAGCCAGACCCGCGAGGCCTGGCCTCCCTCTCAGAGGTAATCTCTGACATATTCTGTCACCGGCCCTGCTCCTGCCACACTGGCCTCCTTTTGCTGCTTACATCCCTCATTCCTGCCCCAGCCTCCCCGTGCTTGTTCCTCCCTGGGAGCACTCTTCTCTCAGATCTTTGCACAGCTGGTTCCTCTGTGTGATCCAGGTCTTGGCTCAAATGTCACCTCAGAGAGACCTGCAGTATCACTTCCCACCTCAGGGGTGCCTGGGGCCCTGTTCCCTTACCTTGCTTCATTGTCTCAACAGCACTTCGCACTATCAGGAATTATATTTGTTTGCTTATTTATTTGGTGTCTGTCTCACCCTTAAGACTGGGAGCTCCCTGCAGATGGGGCCCTTGCTGTCTTGTCCCCAAGCAGGTGGCACGGGGCATGAGGTGTGTGCTGGATGGACAGTGCCCTTCCCTGTCTCTCCCATCCTGTCTGTTCTCTCATCCCTCAGCTGTCTTGTCTGTGTCCCTCTGCTTTTCTCTCCTCTCATTCACATTTTTCTCTGATTCTCTCCAGTACGTCTCATCTCCATGTTTCTCTCTGGGTCTGTCTGTCTGTCTCACATGCACCCTCTCCATCCCCCACCTGGCCTTGGCACTGGAAACACTATTTTGTCCTTTGGCCACACAAAAAGGTATATGGAATCAGCCAGGCTGGGGACACCACCAGTCTCTCCCACTACCCCCTGCCTAGCCCCAGTTCTCTTCTGGCCTAGAGTGCTCTGAACCCCCAAACCCTCACCCTGTGAAGCTTGAGTGACCTGAGCCACATATGTGGCCTCAAAGTCAGAGATGTCCAATTCTGTCTGTATCTCTGAGCCTCAACTCCTGCCAGGAGAAGCTCCCCTCCCACCAGGCACTGGACTGGGTAAGCCCTGACCAGGGAAGAGAAGCCTCCAGGTTCTTCCCCTAATCTATAGATCCTGGGAGGCTACCTGCCCAGCTGACAGGCAGCAGAGAGGACATCCATGGTCCCAGAAGCCAACCCAGGAGAAACATGTATAAACCCAGTCTCAGAAGGAGTGAGCCTCCTATCCCTGGAGGAAACCAAAACCTCCTAGTAAGTGGGCCCCAGCCAGTCTGGAGAGGAGGTTAGACCAGCCCCAAGTTCTCTTGTAGCCGAGCCTGAAGACCCCTCCCCAGCCCCCAGCCTCGGTCTCCCCATAACCCTCCCATCTCTTTCCTGCAGATTTTTGGACAGGCCTCCCTGATCCCCCAGTTGTTTGGCCACGAACAGCAGGTCAGTATGTTTGCCATTCTCTCACCGCCCCATCCCAGAGTCCAGGGCTGGGCCTAGGCACCTCAGTGTCCTGGCCCCTAACCCAGACAGCTGCAAGCAGAGCTAGCACCAGGAAAACCTCCTCCAAGGAGGATGGAATTGGGGCTCATATTGGCACCTGGACCTTTCACTCCCTGGCCCTGTCACTTCACTTCTCTGTGCCTCAGTTTCCTCTTCTCAAAAATGGAAAAGAATGAGTTAGGTTCTATGGATGAGGCAAGAATAGCCCCACGACATTAGGACAGCATTGTAATCAACTCTACTTTTTAAAAAAGAGTAACCCTAGGATAAGGGAAGGCATATCCTGAGAGATTCTAGCTCCCTCCTTGTCTTTTCCCCCAAAGCCTGGGAAAGGCCAGGCAAGACTGTTCTATTTGGACAGATCAGGGGCTGGGGACATTGGTCTCCATGTTCCAGGCCCCAGATCCTCTGACTTATCTCTTTTCTTGAATTCCATCAAGATTTTTAAGGATGTTAGGGTTCTGGAATGAATGCAGAGACTTTTCAAGTTTACCAAAGTTGGTGAAGATGATGCTGGTACTGGCACTGTCTGCCTGTCCTAAGGGTGCCCGGGGGTAGGATGCACACACATCTTACCCCCAGAAGTGGCCCTTTCCTCCCCCCATGCCCCATCCCCAAGGCCACATGCCCTACAGAGTAGAATTAGGACTGGCCCTACATCTCCTGATTCCAGCCGTGGATGCCTGATGCACCTCCCATCTTCATTTCGGAGTTCCTCTTGATCGCACTGATGCAGAGGGTCTTTGGGGAGCCCACAGTGGGCCAGGTGATCTCTTCCTTCCTTCAACAGCCTCATGATAAGGGTGTGATGTTTCACATATAAAACCTCCAGGGGAGGTTCCCTACACACAGTGTACCCTTAGTGGTACACATACCAACAGCACTAACCAGCTGGCCTCTCCCCCAAGAGCTTGGGAGCATCTTAACCAACACTCACAAATCCTTGCAATCACCCCCACAGAGCTTCCTGTGATAACAGATACAGGTTATCAGGTATTTACTTTCCCCCCAACACTCTTCAAAGCATGCGATATGAATGATCTCATTTAATCTTGACCATCATTCTGTGAAATCTGGTCTCCAATTAGCCCCCATTTTATATATGGGGAAACCGAGGCACAGAGCAGTTCAGTGACTCGCCCACATTCATATTGTGAGAAAATGATGGACCTGGCAGTGAAACTCTGGCCGTCTAGCTCCAGAGCTGGGCCATTACTGTGCAATCCCAAAGCAAGACCTCATTGCCCTTGGCAATCACAAGGGTCTCTCAGTATACCTCCCTCAGGTTGCAATTTTGGAGGATAAACACCTATCTCTTTAATACCCCCTCCAGGTGAATTCTGGATATGTCACATGGCCTACATGTTAATTTATCAGTGCTGTCTGATAGAACCTGGTGATAATTAGAAATGTTCTATAATCCATGCTGTCCAATAAAGGTAGCATGAGCAAGTGCAATGTGGCTGGTGTAATTAGGGAACTGAAATTCTTAAAAATTATATTTAACTTGACCCTAGATAGCCACACATGGTTAATTGCTACCATATCGAACAGAGCAAATTTAGCCCTTTCCAAACATATACTCTAAATTGGGTGATGATCCCACTAGCCAATTTACCTGGTGCAGGACCTGATAAGTTCACAGGCGTTCCACTCCATTTAGAGGAGGAAACACTGGTCTAAAGGATAGGGCTGGCCTGAGGTCACACAGCAGGTCCAGGGCAGAGCTGGCCCCAGGCCCAGCCTCATCTTTTCCTCCACGTGGTGGAGGAAACTTTTGCCCCCCTGCCCTCTTGCCCCCCTGCCCTCTTGCCCAGGTGTCTCCCAAGACCCCTAACCAGTGTCCATCTTTGGCCAACTCACTCCTCAGCTCATACTTTGTGATCCCCAGGTACCAAGATGGCCTGAGACATGGGTCAGACAGACCCTTCCAGAACTCTTGGAGGGTATATGTATGGTGAGGCCCCTCTATGCTCACAACTCCAGCTGCAGATTTGTAGGATCTTGAATGGTTTTCTCTAGAAGGACACTTAGAAACCATCCAGATGAGGTTGAGCTAAAGGAGAGATGGCAAATAGCACATATACCACCATTCTCCATATTGCCCATGGCAGACATCACTAATCGATCCTCACTGCCACGACCCTCATTCCAGTATTATTTTCTCCCACCAGACTATTGCATCGCTTCGTCTCTGGCCTCTGCCTCCATTCCACACCCTCTATCCAACATCCATTCTATGTCACAGGGCTAGATTAATCTTCCTTAAATACACATTTGGAGTGTTGATTCTGCTACTTCCTCACTGGGTGTACCTGGCAAGTATCTTCCCCTCAGTTGCCTTCAGTTTCTTTGCTTATAAAAATGAAGGAATTGGACCATAAGATGGTAAATGTCTAGCACATCTACTGCCACCTCCCCATTCCAACCGTCAGGGCAAACATTACTAATTGAGTATAGCCTTCTTTCTGGTTGACTTCAGATGTGACCTCAAAATCTATTAGTTAATCAGTCTGAACACATAAGATATAACCTAGTTAACATCCTAGAAAGTATATTGAACAGTTTCTCCTCCATCTTAGAGATGGGAAAATTGAGGCCCAGAGAGGTGAGAGGGGCTGCCTATTTCTTAAGGGCTCCCTCTGCCCATCACATGCCCTGAGTGAGATGGGAACAGGAAGGTGGGCTGAGTTGCAGCACCAGACTCCAGCTCTGCAGCTGAGCCCACCACCAGGCACCCCCATCCCTCCAGAATGGGTGGAGATGGCCCCTGATGCCTGCTTTTGCCCGGACAGGTCCGGGAGGCAGATCTGAGCGACCAGTACGAGGCGGCCTGCGAGTCGGCCTGCAGTGAAGCGGAGTCGACTGCGGCTGAGGCTCTAGACTTGCCGCTGCCCAGCTACTTCCGCTCCCGCAGCCACAGCTACTTGCGCGCCATCCAGGCGGGCTGCTCGCAGGAGGAGGACAGTGTTTCCCTGCAGTCCCTTTCCCCACCGCCCAGCACCGGCAGCCTCAGCAATAGTCGCACACTTCCAAGTGAGTACCGAGGTGGGGGCGGGACTTGTTCGTTTGTTTTGCCAGGGGGCCCCTGGGACCGTGCCTGGTGGACTGCAGGTGGATAGGAATCCATAGTGGGCAAGCCAGGAGTGGAGGGGTGGTTAGGCAAAGCAGGAGCCCTTGGGGCTGAACTTCCCACCAATTGGTAAACTGGAGCTCAAATGGGGTGTGGGGGAGGGGGTCACAGAGAGAGATGTCAACACTGGGAGTGGGGTGAAGAGGTCTAGCTTGTGAGGTACTTGGTGGCCCCTGGGTCTCTAAAACCCTGATTCAGAGCAGCCTCCTGCTGGCAGGCAGAGCTCACCGAAGCCCTACTTACCGGTTTGGATTAGTTCAGGTAGGCAAACCTGTGGGGAGAGTGGGACCCTGCAGGGAAGAGAATGGGATTTACACTGAGCCATTTCAAAGGGGTGAGTTTGCAGGTGTCTCTCATATTCACAATCAGGGACAACCTGTCCTTCCTGATACCTGTTCTGAGTTCTCTGACAATAACCCAGGGATGATCAGAGAAAAGGGGGACCCTCTCTCCCAGAGCAAGCCATGATATCAAGACCAAGGAAAATCATAGTACAGTTTCTAGCTTAGTAGACAGAACTTTGATCTCACTCTAGCAGCAACTTTTCCTCCCCGAGCTTCAATTTCCCCATCTATAAATTGAAGCATAAACCAGACGCCAGAGAGCTCTCCAGCAGATGAAGTAAGTCTGTGCCTGGGGAGGCTTAGGTGGGTAGGGCCTTGCACGTGGTAGGAGCTGACAAGTGTAGTTGTTATTACTGGTTCTCAGTCTTGACTTGGAGCCTCCTGACAATCAAAGGCATTTGGGGTTGGATTATTGTAGGAGAAGACACTTGCTTCAAGTGCTCAGTTGGTGTTTAATATGATCAAATGAGCCTGAATCTCAAGGAATTCTATACACAAGAAACCAGCTTATTGACTGGAATGAACTTGGCTGGGGACAGAGCAAGAAACCACTGTGTTTCACTATTGCCTTTCAAATCATGGGTGATATCTGGGCAGGTTCCTGAGCTTTTCCTATCCCTTTTAGACCTTAAGGAACAGTCTCGTTTTCAGATATTGAGAGTCTGGCCTCATGTCAAAATGCCAGGCTCATCCACTTCAGACCTCATGGACCTGGTAGCTAGGGCTTGACTGGGCTGGAAAGCCCACAGTGGGGAGCTGGGCATGGTGGTCAGTGTCTCCTGGGTTCCTTGTTCACCAGTGGCCATTGCTGGTTCCTCCAGTGGGAGGGGAAGGTCGCTAGCGCAGGGGTTGTCTAGCATCAGGACTTTTCTGTGGGACAGATGCCACTTGCCGGTCTTTCTTTTAGAAAGAGGGCCTGAAGGCCCTCATGATGCCTTCTCTCCTGGCCTGGGCAGACCCCCTCCAGGCCACTGCTGCTTATCCCCCTCAGCTTCTCCATGCAGTGGTCCCTCTCCTCCCCACTCAGCCTCTTTTTGCCAGGGGACCTGCCCCTGCCAGGCAGGCTTCTTGGACAGATTCCTCTGACGACAACTCCAGCCCTACTGTCTCCTCAGCTCAACTTAACCTATATGACAGTGGGGCCTGTGCCTTGCAAAACTCTGAAAGTACAGGGTGGTCTGCTACCCCCTTCCTTCTAGCTAACCCTGCCAGCCTCTCCATTTTAGGAGTCTCAAGCAGGCATTGGGGTTCACATTGCTTGGCTTCCAAATCCAGGGAATCTCTCTGCCCGACTCTCCCAGGTACTCCATTCCAGTCCTCTAAGAGCTTTGGGTGGGAGGATCAGATTCTCCACATTACCAGGCCCAAGAGAAGTTCTCTTTCTTTTCTTTTTTTTTTTTTTGGTGGGGGTGGATGTGGGGGCACGCTATGTGGCTTGCAGGATCTTAGTTCTCCAACCAGGGATCGAACCCATGCCCCCTGCAGTGGAAGCACAGAGTCTTACCCACTGGACCACCAGGGAAGTCCTGTAAGGGAAGTTCTCTAAGCAGAAGGTGAGCGTGGGGAATCAAACAGCACCTCCAACGATTTTGTTCAAATAAACCCTCATTCACCAATCTCCCCCTACCTCATTCACTCATAAATGGGCTGAGGTTGGGTGATGGGCTACATGACTCAGAACTGTTTGGAACCCTGTATTGGTCAAGTATTGATACAACATTCCTGCATAACAACCACAAATGAGGTATAAAAAAAAAGTAACATTTATTTCTTTTGCACCTCTGTGGTCAGCTGGAATGTGCTCCACATGTTTCTCACCCTCTTCCCGGGACCAAAGTGTCCTCCTGGGATCAGTGGCTTTGCCAGGCCATGTTCTTCCTGTGGTGCTGGCAGAAGCGGAGGACAGCAAGCCTAACTACACAGGCACATTTCAAGGTCCTTGCTTGCATAATATCTACAAAAATCTTATTGGTTGAAGGGGGTCATATGACTAAGCTCAAGGACAAGGGATGGAGAAATACCCTCCCACCTTTGTGTAAGAAACTGATTTATATGGTAAAGTGTGAGGATTGAGGAAGGGGTGAAGAATCAGGGTCAGTAATTCAATCTACTGTGGTCCACTTTCTTGGCCACGTTTAGTCCTGTCACTCTTACAGAAAATACCCTTATCCCAAAGATCCTGAAAAGTCTCATTCAACCATAACATCAGGATGTCATGGTACACCTGAAATTAATACTGAAAATCAACTATTCTTCAGTAATAAATAAATATATTTTTAAGGAAGAAAAAAGATCTCATGATCTGTGTCAAATCTGGATTTGGCTCCTCTTGATTGAGGAACCTAAAACCTAAAAAAGAAAAAAAAGTATCTACCTCCTACCTCCCAAATACCTCCTCTACACACACACACACACACACACACACACACACAGCATGCATTGGTGAAATAGGGACAGGATGACTTGCAGGTCACATTCTTGTTCAGAAGGAGGGGAGGAGGCTCAGAGACTTACTGATCCATGGCCATTGTGAAGTCCCTCTTGGCAAATGTTGGGCAAATACTCTGGGAGAGGGAATATCTCTTGATGAGGCCCAAGGTCTTGCTCCCTGGGGTTGATTCCCTAAGCCATGTTTTTCTATAGCTCTCTGGAAGCCCTTCCTTTTCCATTAGCCTTTTTTGGCCTTGTCTAAAGGAAGCACTGGAGAATATAGGTCTTTGGGCAGTTGATGAACTGTTGTTGCCTGCTTCCTGCCTGAAGGAAGTTAGGGACCCAGATGTCTTTTTACACTTTGAATGGTCTCAGTCTCTTTAGCCTAAGCGATCATTGTTTTGGCCACACACCTCCCTCAAACACTTTATGGGTTTTCTATGTATTGTATTCCACTTAACTTCCATGTTGCAAAAACTACACCATTAATTTTTAAGTTATGACAGTCTCTCTCTACTCAATTATGACTACTTTGGGTACATCAGGCTTCTATGGGGCCATGCTCTAAAACTTTCTGGAAGCCCTTTTGAGCAGCTGAGAACATCTACTAAATGGTACCTTATTATTTTCAAGTATTAATAAAAGATGTTGTAACCGTGCTCTTGATTGGATCTGGCCCATATGTTATATCTTAACTGGTCATGACCTTGGTTTGGTCTTTGTCCCCAGGCTGCATATTAATTTGAGACTGATTTACTGGCTGGAGAAGTGTTGATTGATTTATTTTCCAACTCAGCCAAGTTCTGGGCTCTCTGTATTCCCTCTAAACACTCAACACTCCCTATGTCTTTTATGAATTCCACTCTTTCTTGTAAGTCCTTTTCAAATCCAGCCCAGAGGCACCAGCTCTTGCTTTCAGCATTTACCTGGAAACCATCTTGCCCAAATCCATTGGTTCTCTTCAAATTACTATAGATGGACAGTTTTACCAAGTATTTGTTTCTCCATAGTGCAAGGTCACCTTTTTTCAAGCCTCCAGTAACAACTCACTGCGCACCACTTGGTCCCAGAGACAGTTCTACATATTTTCATTTTTATTGCTCATACACCCTACTCTTGGTACCAATTTCTGTATCTATCAACTATTATAACAATAATGCCATGGAACAAGCAAGCACATCTAATTTCAGCAGCACCCAATAATACACATTTGTTCTCATTCATGAGCTTTCCAGTCACCTAGTTTTGCTCTGCACATCCTATATCCTTCTCCTCCTGGGACGAAAGTGCATTCCGGGAATCAGTGCCCAAGCCATGCCATGTGCTTTCCACGGCGGTGGCAAAAGTATAAGAGGGCTAAGCCCACTGTACAAGCACATTTCAAGTCTCCTGTGAACATCTGGTTGGTCAAAGCAAGTCACGTGAGCCCAAAGCCAAGGTCCAGGGAAATACACTCGACCTTTTGTGGGAGAAACTGCAGT
>NW_011495059.1:7314961-7316653 GCF_000754665.1 Bison bison bison | reverse complement strand
TGCAGTTATGTAGCAAAGGGCATGAACACAGGGAAGGGTTGAGGATTGAGGCCAAAAATTCAGTCACAGCTCGTTCAGCACCTCCCATATGAATGATCCAGCACTTCTGGCTTTAAATGTAGGGGATGGCTGGGGGGAGGGGGGAGGACTTCAATTATTCTCAATTTGGGGACTTAATCCCAAACCAAGATACTCAGGAAAGTATGGGAGGACTTCCCTGGTGGCCCAGTGGCTAAGACTCTGCGCTCCCTATGCAGAGGGCCTAGGTTCAATCCCTGGTCAGGGAACTAGATCCCGCCTGCCAAAACTAAAGATCTGGTGTTCTGCAACTAATATCTGGCACAGCCAAATTAATTAATTACTTTTAAATTAAAAAAAGAAAAAAAAAAAGTATTGGTAGCAACATCTGATACCTGCCCAGACATATGTACACATATATACCTATTTGTGGACATATAGAAGATTCTATACCCTTAGACCTCTATGAAAACATATAAAAGCATATACACATTGGTGTTCTCACATGTATGCACACACATACACCTAATCTCTACATGCAGTTGCACATGCTCTCACATATGTGTGTATGTCTTCTTCAAGGCTCATGCCACCTCCACACCAGTGAGGAAATTGTGCCCCTACCAGATTGGAGCCACCAAAAACATCTCCCCCCTCCCCGCCGCTCTGTTTCCCCACTCAGCCCTCCATCCAAGTCTCCACAGTGACCACTACATTCTTGCTTCTCTCTACGCTAACCTCTGACTCCCTCATGCTCAGCAGGTAAACTCACCTGTCTTGCAGGGAAAAGCAAAGTCACCAGATTTTCAGACCTCTGCCCAGAGCTGCAATTGGTCCCTTAGGTACCTTAGTGCTGGGTTAGGAAAGACACTTAACTGTCATCTGTTGCAAAATTATCATGTCACACAATTTTTATTAGGCTTAGATCCTGTACTGCCATCTGCCACAAACATGTCATAATAAATGTATAATTCAATTATGTCTATTTTGTGAATAGCACCCTCTCCTATATGTGGCATCCTTAATCTGTGTACAACCTGTACCACCGTACATGGCAGTCTTGCCGGCCACCACCTCCCTCATTACAGACACACCCTAATATGCACAGGCACCCCCTCCTGCAGCCACTGTCTCCCTGCAGGGGTCTCCTGCTCAGAAGGCTACCCCCTGTCCTCAGCATATGTCTCCAAGAAGTGAGCCCACCGAGGACTCTTCTGAGCCCCCAAGTTGCTAAGGGGCATGAAAGCCCTTTGTCACTGTCATGTGGGCACATATGCTCTCGGGCCATCAGCCAGTGAGTGGGAGATGTGGGGGGCAATTATTGAGACAGTGAGAGCCTGGCAGTGGCGGGCCCCTCCCCAGTGGCCATGGGCAAGGCATGAAGCTGCCCACCCACCCGCTGGGAACTGGCCAACTTCCCAGCTGCCAGCGCTGCCTCCACAGACACCCCCCCTTTCCCTCCCCCTTTCTGACCCAGATTCCACATTCCAGAAATAGCTCTGGCAGGTGACTGGCAGGCGGGGGTCAGCCCCTACTGGGATGGTGGGGGAAGCAGCAGATACATGTTTAGGTACCTACACATGCCCCTCCCCAGCCACAGGACCTGCCGGGAAGGCCCCTGGGTACCCCTCAGTCTGCCCCATCCTCCGTCCTCTTTCTGCACTTCTGAGAAAG
>NW_011495059.1:7311219-7314778 GCF_000754665.1 Bison bison bison | reverse complement strand
CCCCACCATCATCTTAGCCTTCTGTCTGTCTCCCTCAGCCCTATTTCTCCCCACCACCCTCTCTCCTGTCTTCCTCTCCATTTCTGGCCTTTCTCCCTCCCCAGCCTGTCTCTCTCGCACTCCCTCTGAATCACAAGAGAGGCTGTGACATCACTCAGGAGCCGCGATGGTGGTGGGCTGCGGGGTGATGCCCACCACCTGCCCCTGCCCTGAGCCAGCTGCGTTCTCTGCACGGGCACGTGGGTACACGTGTGTACACACAGAGGTCCACATACCTGGGGTCACTCTCTGGTGGTGCTTGGGGCTCTAGGGTGAGCTGGGATAGGTTGCTGGCCTGGGAAACATCCTGGATCCTTTTGGATCTAGTTTCTGCTCTGCTAAGTCACTCTGGGTGGGTCCTGGCCCCTTCCTGTGCCCCAGATTCTCCGTCTATGTTTTGAGGCTTGGATTTGGAGACCACCAAACACCGCCTATCTGAGTCACAGAATGCTCTGTCCTCCTTTCTTTGTTCCCTCTCCCCTCCCCCGGAACTCCCCCAGTTTCTTCTCTGATTCATTCTCTTCTGCACAGACACAGGAAGGGAGGCTGACAAAATTCCAGTAAGCAGCCAACCTTCCAGGCGGCCTCGTCCCCCAAGCCCTCTCCCAGGCCTGACCCTCCACAGTCTCTGATTATCACACTACAGGCTCCTGTCAGGTTGGACACTCCAGTCTCCAGAGTGTCAGGGCAGAGAGGAACCTCAAAGACCATCATGTCCAGCGATGCAAATAGGCTTCAACTCACGTGTCATTCCTGATCCCTGGAGCTCAGGACTGAGAGTGAGTTAAGCAGAGAAGCGTGGCACCATTGATTAGTGATGTCTGCTTTGGCCAGGAGAGTTGCATTTATCTGACATTCCTGATTTAGCCCAGTTAATCATGCGCGCACACACACACACACGTGTGTGCACACATACATATTGACGGATATTTTACAAAGAAACTGTAGTCTAGAAGAGGTGAGTATCAAGTCAGGGTAACCCAGTTAGTAGGTCAAGGAGCTCTTCCCCTGCCCCGGGTCAGCCTGACTTGAGTTCCCCACTATTCTGTGGGTGTTGAGGGGTGCTCATCCAAGGTTCTGGTAAAGAGCTGCAGTGTGGTCACAGGAGTTTAAAGAAGAATCATCTGGCAACATGGGCAGGATGGATTGGAGGCTGTGCAGTGGCCCAGGCAAGGCCCAGGGAGCTTGGGCAGGGAACATAGTCAGAGAATAATGCAAGTGTCCAGGAGACCTTCCTAGAGTGAGTGATGAGGAGCCAGAATTCCTGCCTCCTGAACAAGGGCCCTCTCCACAGAGGGCACTGGGCAGAATGGGGCCTTCCTCCCTCCTTGGACCTCCTTGGGCCTTCCTTCCTCCCAGCCTTGGACCAGGAAGTCCCTGGTTAACTGAGCCACTCTCCTAAGTCCCATTTTTAGGCAGACCTGTAGAACCTTCTCAGGGAAACAGTGATTGGGCTGGTGGGCAGGTTGGGAACCCCAGGTTTCTGAATGAGACAAAAATATCCCTCACTCCCTCAAGGGTAGAGAGGTCAGGCCAAAGGAGGAGAGACTAAGGTGCTTACATTGAACTGTGGAGGCCCTAGAGTGGTGATGAAGGACAGGAGCCTTGCCATGGGGCATCCCTTTCATTGACTAGATGTTTACTGATCCCCTACCATGAGCCAAGTGGTGGTGTAGGACCAGGAACACCTCAGTAAACAAAATGGAAACCCTGGCCTTCATAGAGAGTATGCTCTTGTTGGGTGCAGATGGGTGGGTTGGAGGCCAGACAAAGCAGTCGGTATAAATAACGCAAATAAGTATATGGGGTTTTAAAAAAATATTTCTTTCTTTTGGCTGTGTCAGGTTGCAGTCTTCATTGTGGCATGGTCTTTTTGTGGTTGTGGTGCAGGGCACATCGTGGGCTTAGTTGCCCTGGTATGTAGGATCTTAGCTCCCAACCAGGGATTGAACCCATATCCCCTGTGTTGGAAGGCAGATTCTTAACCCCTGGACTACCAGGGATGTCCCCTAAGTACATGGCTTATTGGAAAGCAGTGTAGGGCAAGGAGTACTGGGAGTGCCAGCAGGGAGAGGGGAGGGATATTGCAGCATAAATAGGGTACCAGGGTAGACCTCATTGAGAAACATGTTTGAGCAAACTCTTGAAGGAAGTGAGGGAGGAAGTAGTGGTGGGTACTCCAGGCTGGGAGAAGAGTGGTACAAATGCCCAGAGGCAGGAGGGCTCAGTAGCTGATGGAGGCCAAACAGGGCTGGGTGTGGTTGGGACACAGCAAGACAGGCAGGCTGTGCTTTGGGGCTTCCTGAATTTTCCTACGTAATCAACCTAAAGAATAAGTGAATGATATAGGTGTAGCCTAGTGACTGTGAGAAGGGCAGAGTAAGCTAGTATTTTTCAAAGTGCCTAGGGCAGTGCCTGGCATCAATATTAAAAGCAAACGGTTGCTTTTAATATTTTTGTTGTTGCTGTTTGGTCACTCAGCCATGTCTGACTCTTTTGTGCCCCTATGGTAGTAGCCCGCCAGGTTGCTCTGTCCATGGGATTTCCCAGACAAGAATCCTGGAGCAGGTTGCCATTTCTTTCTCCAGGGGATCTTCCCAACCCAGGGATCCAACCCGCATCTCCTGCGTTGCAGGCAGATTCTTTAGCACCAAGCCACCAGGGCAGCCCGCTGTTATCATTATAACTTTATGCAAAAATCACAACAGTGGTATTGGAAAGACTGTATCATCTTCAGTAAATTTTTCTCCATTTTACATTTGGAAAACAGAGGTGCAGAGAAAGGCCGGGGCTTGTCTAGGTCACTTAGCAAGGCAGGTCGGGGAGCAGAAACTGGATATGCAGATGGTAGACCTACTGTAGGTGCAGCCTAGAGGGATGAGGCCCGGAGCAAGGGCCCGGACTGTGAGTAGGGGACTCACAGGGGCAAGGCGGGGACTCAATGAAGTGGGGAAGCTCCATGAGTTGTGAAGGGAGTGACTTAGGAATTTACACAGCTCCTACTGCACTTGACCCTCCAAGGTATCGTGGATGTAATGGTTTTATTTTACTAAAGAGGAAACTAAGGTTCAGGAAGTTGAATGAACATCTTGTCCAAGGTCACAGAGCCCTCCTGAGGCTGAGCAGGGATTAGAACCCAACCTGCAAGACCCCAGATGAGCACAGCAAAACCAGGAGGGAGCGGTGGGGACACTAGAAACCCTTAGGACGTAGAGTCCATAGTATTGGGAGGCTAATTTGACCACACACAGGTGAGACGACCCGCTTGTGCGGAGCCTCTGCTTCCCCTGGGGAATATCCAGGTGTAGCCACGATAAACTGGTACAGACTCCCCGGCCCCTCGCTCGTCAGGGAGCATGCGTCTCGTTCCAGCTGGAACCGGTTTGGTGGGGGCGGCTGGAGGCGCGGAGTCCCGGGTGCTCAGGCACGCGCGTGCTGACGTGGGCGCGCGCTCCCTCGCAGGGTTGGGCGGCCTGGGCGTGGGCTGGACTGAGCGCCCCGCGCGCTTGCGCACCCGCCC
>NW_011495059.1:7310509-7310688 GCF_000754665.1 Bison bison bison | reverse complement strand
CCCAGCCCCTCCCTCGCTCCCCGATCTCGGGTCCCCCTCAAAGCGCTCTTCTCATCCCTCAAAGTCTCCCTCTCGGAGCGCCCCTGTTCTTCGGGACTCCCTCTCTGAGCGCCCTCTCATCTTGTGGGGAGGGGGCTTTCTTTCAGAACACCTTTCATACTCCCCGCACATCCCTTGGG
>NW_011495059.1:7284945-7310409 GCF_000754665.1 Bison bison bison | reverse complement strand
TCCTCCCATCTGTCCCCCACACCCCGGGGGTCTTGCCTCCTCTTAGCCCTCCTTTCTGCAGGCTTTTGCCTCTTTTGGTGTCCCCCCTGTACGCTGGGACCTCTGATCCCTTGGGGTCTCTCCTTGGGAACCCCGAAGCTCCCCAGCTCCCTGACTTCCGTACCCCTCCCTGCCTTTCCTTGGTTTGTGCCCCAGTCGTTGTTCTCTGTCAGGACTCCGCGCCCCCCAGCCCCCTGGGTCGGGGTCCCCTGCTTTGCTCTCCCTGTCTCTCCCTGTCCTCACATCTGTCTTGCTGGTGTCACCGCTCGATGTCTCTTGCGCTGCAGACCCCTTTTTGAGGCTTCTCCTCTGCCGGGGTCTCTTGCCCCCCACCCACCCACCCCCCACCGCGCTTTCTCTGCCCCGTCTCCCTGTCTCCCCTTCTCTCCGCTCCTGTGTCTCTCCCTCTCCCCTTTTCTGTCTTTGCCGGTCTCTGGGTCTCTGACCCCCATCCGGCCCTCATGGCTTTGTGTCTGGAGCTCTTGAAGCAATGTGAGTGGTGGGGTGTCCGGGTCGGGCCGGAGTCCGCCCGCAGGCTGGCCGCGGCCGAGGCTCCATGGGGTTGGCGCTGGGGCGAGGGCTGGCGCTGGGGACTCCCCACCAAGAGGGCAAGGGGAGAGGGGCCGGGCTGTCTGGCAGAGGTGGGAGTGGGGGCCCTTCCTGCTCTGAGGCTTCTGCTTTAGTTGCTTGTGTGTGTGTGGACCGTGCCACGGGCTGGGCATCCCTGCCCGCTCGGCCATGCATGGCCTGGCATTTTGGAATCGCTTGTGGGAAGGCCTGGGCTATTTTGGAGCCAGCAGGATGTGATATCACTTGGGCGTTTATTTAGACCCGACTGGGGGTGGGGGCTGCGTTCTTGCCAACTTGAGTAATCAAATTTTGCAGGGGGGTGCGGCCTCCTAGGCAGCCGGGCTGTGAGGTTTGGGGCCAGAACTTGTAAGCCACCAGACTGGGCAGGTGAACCAGGGTTTATGTTGCCTTGGTCTTGCCGAGACCGTAGGTCAGGGTGAGGGGAGAAAGGAGTTGTTCTTCACCTGACCACCCTTGAGGTTTGGGCGTGGTGGTCTAAGACCTCTGGGGCCATGGGTCTGCCAGCCTCAAACCTTGTGACCTTGAATGAGACCCTCAACCTTTCCCAGCCTCAGTTTCTCCATCTGTAAAAAGGGAATAGTTGTGTCAATCTCACAGGGTTGTCATGAAGATCAAATGAAATATCTGTAAAGACACTGTGGGAACTGCCAGCCTAGCTCTAACCTGAGCCCCACAGAGGGGAAGCAGCTAGTTCATTGGCACACAGGCTAGTTCATGGCAGAGTTGGGACAGGGATCTGGGCCTGGGACGCCCTGGTCCAGAGTTCTTCACCCCAAAGTCCATTGCCACCTATTATTCAGAAATACACCTGCCCTGCCAATAGGCCAGGGAACCAGCTGTCCCCGTTTATGCCCCGATTCCCAGTTGTTGTTTTTCAGTTTGTAAAGGTAGGTGGTGTGCCCAGTGGGATGTCTGTGTTGGGAGGCTGTCGGATTTTCCGTGTTCCATCCCATTGTTGTTTAAGGGTGGTCCTGCTTGTCCAGTGGCACTTGGGAATAAAGTCAGTCAGTTTGTGGTTGTGAGCCCCACCTGCTTTGCCGGCTTCCAGTAGAGCAGGGGAACAAAGGCCCTGGCTGAGAGATGCTTCGCAGACAGCTGGGGTCCGCTGTCAGGGAGCCTCAGACATCCTAGAACTTTGGAGCAGGAGATCAGATCAGCTATGATAGCTCCCTTGTCTTACAAACAAGGTCCAGAGAGCACAGAGGGTTCAGCCAGGACTCCTGCATCCTCTTCTGTAGCACTGCCAGACCGGTCACAGTCAGGCGGGTGTCACCTGCTTACTGGTGTATAATGACAATTTCCAACATCCATTGACCTTTTATTGTGGGCCCCGAGCTTGACATGTTACACAGATTTCTTGCAGTGGGGAGGAGAAAGGGCTTGGTTTCTGGTCTAGAAGTGGGAGGATCAGGGTGTGGTCCTCACATCGCACCGTCTCAGGGAGGCTGCTTTTCCCTGGGCTTCAGCTTCCGTATCTGCAACATGGGAATGATCTTCCTTGTCCTCAGACTGATTCTGAAATCATGGATCCCTAAAGAAATTCTGGGTGGCAGACTGCCAAGGTTCTATTCTCGGCTCTGATGCTAAGATGCTGTGTGACTTCAGACAAGTGTCTTCCTCTATCTGTATTTTTCCTTCAAAAAAATGAGGAAGTTGGGTGTTGTGGTCTTGGAGGTACTTTCAGCTCTGACATTTGAGGATTTTTTTTTTAAACACCTGTGGTTTTTTTTATTTTTTTAATTATGAATGACATTTGAGGATATTGAGGTAACTGAAGGGCCACCTGTTTGTACCTACATCTCGTCTTACCTGTAAAAGTGCGTGTGATCACAAAATAACAGAATGTGTTGAGCGCTGCCAGGTGTGTGCTGATGATACACTGTGGGCTTTCATCAGAGAGAGACCTTGCCTGGGCAAAGAGATCAGAGACACTTCCAGAAGGAGGCAGTGCTTGAGCTGGGCCCCTGTACCCAACACGTTCTGCCTCTTACAGGAACTGTTCCAAACGAAAGAAAGAGTGTGGGGTTTTGAGTCAAAAATGCCTGGTTTTAATTGTTCTCCACTCACTGCGGGTGTAATCTTGCTCTAGTTACTCTCTTTCAACTTCGGCTTCTTCATCTGGACTCAAGATAATCATATTTACACTGCAGGGTCATGGTGAGGATTAAGTGAGCTTCTATATTTAAAAATACCTAGTACACAGTAGGTGACTTCTCAGGTAGCCCAGTGGTAAAGAACCCGCCTGCCAGTGCAGGAGATATGGGTTCAATTCCTGGATCAGGAAGATCCCCCTGGAGAAGGAAAGGGAACCCACTACAGTCTTATTGCCTGGAAAATCCCATGAACAGAGGAGCCTGGTGGGCTGCAGTCTATGGGATCACGATGAGTCCTTCACGATTTAGCAACTGCGCACGTGTGCAATACACAGTAGGCATTTAATAAATGGGAGCCTTCACCTCCAGGTAATATCTGGATCCCTTTTTCCTTTGTGGGAACAAGACAGAGGCCCAGCCTCTCCCACTACCCCCCTGTGGCTGGGGTTCAGGTAACCAGGAAAGCACCTTCTGGCTGTTCTGATGTATAATAGCAGTAATCCTCTAATCTCTCCCTCGCTGTGTGAGACCTTGTATAATCTGCCAGGCTCTTTCCTTGCTCATTGTTCCCCACAACAGTCCTGGGAGGAAGTCAGAAGCCAGTGGAGTTCTCCCTGTTTCACAGGTGAATGAAGCATAGGGGGCCCAGGGAGGGCCTTGTGCCCAGGCCTCTTGACTTTTCTTCCCCTGCAACCACAGTGTTGCTCCAAATTTACTGCTGCCTGGTAGCCTACCCCTCGGCCACCTTCTCTCCATCTGGCATTTGTTCTGCCAGGAGGGTTTGCTTGACATTTCCCCAGCCTCTGAGCTCATCTCAGATTTAAAGAGACTAGCTTGAGTTCGGGTGGGGACTGAGTCACCACCTTCCTCCACTTTCTTACCCTGAGCTGCAGCCACACATGTCCAGAGGGCCACCACCGTAGACCTGCTGGTCATAGACCCTGCATACAACAGGCGTTCCTCCCAGAAATTCAGGTGGCACTCTCTGGGCTCTCCGGGGAGGGCAGGCTGCAGGGAGGCTCCATATGTATTTCTTCACGCCTAGGGGTTCTGGAAGCACAAGCCACACTGAGTTGTTGCCTGGCCTCTCCTGCTTCTAGCCCTTGTGTGCTCTACCCTCCCCCGTGGTACCTCGCTTCCCTTGGAGGCCACATAGTCACATGCCTCCTCTTCCAAGAAGTCTGTGATTGCTGCCTCTGGCTGGAGTCAGATTGTGAATTTAGTCTGCACTCGATGAAAGTGTGACCTTGAAGATCACCTCTCTCTGCCTCCGTTTCCTCATAAAATTTAGGCTCCACATCTTGACACAGTTCAGGCTTCTGAGCCTATCCCCAAAGGGTCTCAGTTGACAGGTCTGGGGGCAGGAATGAGCTTTTTAAACCAGCCCCCTGGAGGAGGCTGATGCTGAGGGCTTATGGATTGCACTCGGGGAAAAACTGAACTGAGCGATTCCTGGCCTGGGATCACAGTTTGGCTTGTCCCTGCTGTGTGACCTTGGACTGATCGACTTTCTGCACCTCACTTTTCTTCTGGGTCAGAAAGGGATGGAAATGCATTTCTCCCACATTGCTCTGAGAACGTGAACTGGTATCAGAAAGGTCCTGCAAGACATGGAAGCGTGTCTGCCACACTGGGTGTTGGGGACTGTGCTAGGCGGTTTCTGGCATTATCGCGCTGCATTATTGCAACAGTCCTGTGATACGGGTCTCAATATGATCCCGAACTGACAGGTGGGGAGACTGGTGCCTCATCGTGCTCTTTGTTTCAGGCAGGATTGGTTGTTTCCAGAAAGAGGTTACCAACTTCCCCTGCTCAGTCCCTGCAGTAGACGCCGTCAGCCCTGGCCAGGGTAGGGGCTATGAAATTGAACAGCTGGGCAGGAGTGCAGTGCAGTCAGCAACAGGAATTGAATGAGGTTGTCCAGGTGTGTGCTGTGCGTGCCTCTCAGGTTCTCAGGTTTCCCAGTCCTGTGGGAGGGGAGCCACAGCTGCCTCCCGTCCCTCAGCCTGTGTTGGAATCAGCTGGTATATCACCCGCCCACTCCTGGGAACCAGGGAAGACAAAAATCTATATTCTGGAGTTAAAAGATTATTGTTGCTTGTCTCACTATAAGAAGCAGTCCCAGGGAGGGGAAGGGACAGGGGGTGCCTAGCACTCCAGAAGACCATGTCAGGGCCAGGCAAGAGCCACCGCCCTGCCTCCCCGCCCAGGTCTCCCACATTTCTCTGTCCCTGGCCTGGATCACCTGGGGAGAGCTGGTGCACGGAGGCTCCGTTTGGCCAGTGTAGAGGACAAGAGCCAGAAAAGTGGTCCCAAGTGGTTGAAGCTGGACCCGGCTTAGCTGAATTGGGCTTGGAAAACACTCTCTGACCAGCGATTTGCCCTCCCAGCCCTGGGCCGGGCTCCGAGAGGATGGGAAAGACCAGACAGACAGGGCCTCTGCCCCTGGGAACTCAGGCTCTGACAAGGGAGACAAGGCCTACAATTATGAGAGACTGTGTGACAGTCTGTAATTAAGCATCTGCTGAAGAAGGGCATTGTCTGAGGAGGAAGAAGTGAGCGTGAGCCAGAGGAAACAAGAGCCCTTGAGAGGGGGACTGGATTCAGAGACTGGCATTGGGGCTGGCGTGCCTGGGGGTGATTTCTCCTAAAGCAGAGGTGCGGGGGCTGGACGCGGTAAGCACGTATTTTGGAAACAGTGAGTAGACAAGTTTAGCTGCCGCTCTGGGAGGGCCCAGAAGGTTGTAGGCCGCATTGAACTTGAGCCGAAGAGCAGAGGCTTTGGAGAGCCATGGAAGGTTTTAGAGCCAGAGCAGCAAACTGGAGGCTTTTTTTCAAGATGAGTCAGGCTGTGTGAGTGGGACTGAGTGAAAGTGGTGACGGGAGGAGCTTTGCAAGCATCCTGGAAAAGGGAGAGGGCGGGGTGCAGGTGGAGCCCATGGGAGGGGAAGGGCCAGTTGGGGTGCAGAGGATGTGTGTTCTCTGAGGAGAGCCCAACTAGGGGCCTGATGGGCCAGTGGGAAAGATGCTGGGTGTTGCTATTTGGAGCAGGAAATAACAGTCTGAGCGCATTGCTCGTCCACCTGCTCTGTGCCAGGCTCTGTGCCAGGGCCTCCATGGGTGCTCTCGTGAAATCCTCTAAATAAGCCTGAGGCAGACAGACTTACCATCCCCCTTTTACAGATAAGGAACGTGTGGCACAGACCCAAGGCTGACTGCAAACACTGGCTCTCCCAGTTCAGCTCGCCTTCTTAGAAAGGAACCTCTTACTGTTAGGGTCCTGGGAGTCTGAACCTTCTTGACCCTTGAATTGAGACCCTTGAATTAATACATCCCCTGGGCTTCCCAGGCAGCGCTAGGGGTAAAGAACCCGCCTGCCAATGTAGGAAATGTGAGAGACCTAGGTTCGATCCCTAGGTGGGGAAGATCCCCTGGAGGAGGTTACGACAGTTCACTCCGGTATTCTTGCGTGGAGAATGCCACAGCCAGAGGAGCCTGGTGGGTTATAGTCCTTGGGGTCGCAAAGAGTCGGACATGACTGAAGTGACTTAGCACACATGCATGCACAAATATATCCCCTACAGCCCACACCCCCCGTGGTTTCTAAAGACCTGGAAGACTGGGCCTGAGAACCAGCTCAGAATTCCTTAAGGTGGAAGCCTCAGAGAACTGAAGGGCCTTCACATCAGCCGTTTTATTCACCAGGCTGTGAGCAGCCTCCAGAGCTGGGCCTCCTGTGTCTGGTCCAACTGTGGGCACGTCCATGACTGGGCACACTGGAATTCTCCTCTGGCCTCCTTCCCCACCCTGAGAGAGAGTGTTCCCTGGCCCAGCCACAAAGGCAGGAAGGGACTTGTCCAAGGTCCTCTCACCACAGGAGAGCCAGGTGATGAAACCCAGTTCTCCTCTCCCAGGCTGCAGCCAGGGATGCCCACTGGGCAGAGGGAAGGCGAGGGTGAGTGGCTACCAGGGGAGGCAGCGGTGGCTGGTCACAGTGCGCGGCTTGGAAACCAGTGGCCAGCCCTCTGTGTGCCCCCTTGAGCAGAGCCTTGGCTGGGGGTCTTGGCACAGCTTCCATGCCCCGCTCCCCACTCCTCCCTTGTCTGCAGTAAACACCCCTGGGACCCTTGTGCCAGTGCTAGTGATAAGTCACGAGTCTTATCCGACTCTTGCAACCCCATGGGCTGCAGCCCACCAGGCTCCTCTGCCCATGGGATTCTTCAGGCAAGAACACTGGAGTTGTTTGCCATTTCCTCCTCCAGGGGATCTTCCCAACCCAGAGGTCGAACCCACGGCTCCTGTATTACAGGCTAATTCTTTCCCACTGAGCCACCAGGGAATACATTGGCATGTACTCTCTGAGCCTTGGGGTTTACAGGGTACAATTGTAACTGCTCCCACAATTTTCATATCAGAAAGCAGGGTAGGAGTTTCGATGAGGGGTTTTTGTGCTCCTTTGGAACAGACTGAGCCTGAGAAGCCTGAGAAATTATGCAGACATTGGAGGAGTGAACTAGAGCGCCCCTGTGCTGTCCCTTTCGATTGTAGTCATTCATTTGGTCAGTGCTTTACCACTTGCCAGGTGCTTTGTGGTAAATGTGATCATTCTCAGGTATATTCATTCTTTTTATTTTGTTCACATCACATAGTTTTGGATCCTTAATGTTTGTGTAGCCCGTTTTTGATTTGCAGAGAACTTACCCACCTTATCTCAGATTCTTATCCAGCCCTCGGAGATCACTACTGTTCTTGTCATCCTCATTTTCCAGAAAGTGACTTGACCAAGGTCACTCTGGGATTTACTGACTGAGCTGTTGTTCACTTCTTCAACAAATATTTATTAAGTGCTTGCTGTGTGCCAGGTGATGAGCTGGGCCTGGGGATACAGTGACCAGGAGAGCCATCTAGAGACTTAGCTTCTGACCTCCCAGAGTCCACCGAACCTTTAGGGTCTAGCAAGGATCCACCCCAGTGCTCCTTCCCCCACCCTGGGCTCTTTCCACTGCAGAGCCCTGGAATTTGGGCATGAGGCTTAACACCTAAATTGTTGTAGCCTGTGAGCCTTCAACCTGGAGCGTCATGATAAAGCAAGCCAAGACAGCAAGTCTCCGCAAACTGAACTTCAAGAGTGACAAAGGAGGTCTTTGGTAATGACTTAATTATTAACAAGAAGGTGAGGGAGGGCATCTCTACAGAAGGCCATCTGCTTCTCCCCAGAGGGATGGAAGTCGCCCAAGGGCGGCCGTACCTAAGATCCTGGCCTGAATTTTCTGCCACCTCCAAATATTTGATTACAGTCTGCACAGATGTGGAGCCCTGTGGCCATGTGCTAAGCTGGGGACCCTCCTTGCCTCCTTTAATATTAAATGAGACAAAGTAAAGGCATATCGTAGGATATCAGTCTGGAAGGAACTCTCCCAGCCTCCTCACTTTCCCATGAGTGGGAACCATGTATCAGAGGGGAAGGGACTTGCCAGTAGCCCATATGGAGAGAGATTCTTTTCCCCCTTTCTGTCTTACCAGCCCAGCTTAGTTTCCCCAGTCCTTCTGGAGGAACTCCCCGCTCCCAACTGTACCTGTTGAGCATTCAAAACCCTCTTCAAGTCTTTCTTATGCCTTAAGTCCAAGTTTTTTCCCCCTGAGTCTTCCCTGCTACTTTCTCCCCTGCCAGAGCCCTGTGGTGTCCAGGCGGCCTCCGTCTGCTCTCGGAGGCTGACCACCTGTTCTGCACGGCGACCAGCAGCCCTGAGGAAGCTTCAGAATCCAGATGTCTGGGCCTTGCCCCCAGGGAATGCAACGTCTGTCACCTAGAAGAAAGCTTCCCTGGGTACATTTTGCTGGAGTTCTTTTTTTATGTGCAAAAGTTATGCTTCTCTTGAGAAAGCAATCCACGTAGGTGGTTAAACATTTCAAACTTGTAGGGGAAAAAAATGTCCAGTGACAGTTGTCTGTCTCCCACCCAAGCTCCTAGATAATCACTGTCAAACAGGCTTGGTGTTTTCCTCCAGAAATATTCTGCATACGCGGGCAGCTGTGTCCGTCAGTACATCCGGTTTTACTGCCTGCTGCCCCTGCTGTTCTGTTCCTTGTCGTCTTCACGCAAGACTGTCTCTGTGGTAGGTATTCCTGCGCGTGGCCGTGCAGTCCGCTGGTGGATGGGCCATCCATTGTTTATCTGGTCCTCTGCTCAGGGACTTTTATGTTGTTCCCAGCCTTGCTGTTACGAACACCGTTCCCCACTCGGCCGTATGTATGTGGGCAGGCATCACTGTGGGAGCCATTCCTGCAAGTGGAATTGCTGTTTCCAAGAATCTGCGCACCTAAAATTCTATTACCTTCTTTTGCATCCTGAAAATCTGTATGTTTTATAAAGCACTGTGGTTAGGTATTGACATGACTGAGCGACTGAACTGAACTGAACTGATGCTGATCCAGCCCAGAGAGGGGGAGGCCGACCAGTGTCACTCAGCAGTGGTCAGCCAGTGAGATGTCTCTGGAGTAAGGTTCAGATGGTTGGGGGGGGAATGAAGGGAAGAGGTGGGTTGGGGGACACATCAGAAGTGGAGCCAGGATAGGGGGAGGGATGCTGTTATAGGTACCTGGGGACCTGTTTGTGACTTGGTCTCCAGGGAGAGATGACTGCCCCTACACACACACACACACACACACACTCACACTCCTCCTTTCTCTGCTTCTCTGGTGTGTGCCACACCTGCTTGGCAGCAGCTAGGCCAGTGAGCTCATTGGTCCAGCAAATATTTACTTAGCTCCTGAATCCAGTTCTGGTTTGGCCACTATGTCTCTGTGCCTTTCCGAGCCTCAGTTTTCCTCATCTGAGAGATGGGGAGGCCCCTCCCTGCCTTTCTCATGTGACCAGGCTCCATCTCACCAGTGGGGAGATGTGGTAAACCAGCCAGGGGGAAAAACTCTGAAAAACAGATGGCAGTGGTCTTAGCCATACTGTGGCTGGCACCCCGGGGTCAGCAGAGAGTGAAGTTTGGACCCACCCTGGGTGGGCTGCTGTCATTCTTGGCAGATGGCCTTGACCCTCGAGTCAGGAGTTTCCAGGCAGCTGTTGGTGTTTCCTCTTGTACCAAGACTGGGTCGGGCTCATCTCTGGGGTCTTCCTGACTTTACTCTGTCCCAGGGGCTGCTCAGGATGAAAAAGTTGACAGGTTGGAGAGAGACAAGACAGGAAGATGAGGGAGGGTCTCCACACGGCAGCCAGAGTTTTGCATCCTCCCACAAGCCCACAGGAAGACCCACAAGGATGACCCAAAAGGTCATCCTCTGGTCATTTCTGCAGCTCCTTGTCAGTTCTCAGTGGTGGCGGGGATGAGGAAGGGGAAGTTCTGTCCTTTTTCTAGTTTAAAAGGACACTTGAAATCACTAGCCGAGTTCCTCCTCCTGTTTTATCAGTGGGGAGACTGAAGTTGAGGTTGAGGCCCTCCTCCCAAGTGAGAAGTCAGGTGTTCAGCCCTTAACTCTCACTATCTCTCCCACGTTGTCCCCATCTTTAGTTTCGCTTTGGGGTTAAAACCCAAAGTGAAAGAAAAAGATAAAGCAGGAAGCAGCCGCCCGAGACCCAGCCCAGGCCACAGTGGGCCCTGGGGGGCCTCACAAGGCCTCGCTGGCAGGGGAGCAGGCCTCTTTCCGACTGGCTCCCACCCTGGTTCTGGGGGCCTGGCTGGGTGGGGGCCGGGCAGGGCCCCGCCAGGAGAGGCGCCAGGCTGCAGACAGGCGGTGGCCTCCTGGCTGGGCCCACGCTGTCTGGGAGACAGCCAGTTCGACGGGTTCCCCCCGGTAAAGTCAGCCTCTCCCAGGTGTGGCCCCAGGTGGGAAGCAACTGCCTTTGAAACTCCCGTCCTTCCGGGGCAAGGCTGGGCTGGAGCTGGGCCCGTGTTGGCCTGGGAAATCAACCCTGGCTTCCCGAATCCAGCTTGCACAGAGCAGTTCCAGTCTCTCTGAAGGTAAGAGCTAGCGCCCGTCTCCACTGAGAAAGCTTTTAAACTTTCAGTCCCTGTGGGCACTTACCTTACCCCCTGGCGGTTTCAAGGACCCAGATGGCCTGAGAGCCTTTTGTCCTGATTGTGCTTCCAGCCCCAGAGGCTTAGAGAGGATGGGGTGTGGAGAGCAGGAGCCGCGCTTCTCCAGGAGTTGATAGGTGGCCTCCAACAAGCCCCTGGATCTCAGGTTCCCCATTTGTTTCTTGGCAGGAGCTAGATCCTTCTAGCTCTGCCGTTCAGCCAAATCGATCCTGGTCCCTCGGGAGCTAGTGATAAAGTTCTAACACGCTTTGGGTTCACCCGTGTGTTTCAGAGATGAACTGTTGCCTGACTACCTGGGGTCTCAAGTTCCTGTTTCTCTGTGCTTTTTCTAAGGAAACTCTCAGCCTTGCCAAAGCAGATATGGTAACAATTTGGTTGCTTCAACAAATAGGAATTTTTGTCCACCTCTCTTCCCCTCCTCTGCACAATCCCAAGGTCCCCAGGCACAGAGCCATGTTGGTTCAAGTCTGCTCCGGGGGGCACACACTGAGCACACAGTAGGTGATCTGGACGTTGTGGCTGAGCGACTGCACTGCCGATCCACACTGGACCGTGCTGCTCCCATGGGAGGCAGAACCGGGCGCTTACAAAGCCCAGCCGTATCCCGAAGCCCACATGCCAGGGGCCGTGCAGCCCGTTAGCTAAGAGCATAGATCTGGAGTCATACTGCCAGGATCCAGATCCTAGACTGCTGCCTGGAGCTGTGAGGCTTTGGCAAGTTGCTTAACCTCTCTGGGCCTCAGTTTCTTCATCTGCAAAATAGAGGTGATAATACTGATATCACACGAGTCACAGTGTGAGGATGAGAGTGAGTGTGTGTGTATGTATGTGTGTAAAGCACTCAGCTCGGTGCCGGGCACAGTGGGAGCACTCAAGAAATGTTAGCCCTGCTCTTATTGATATCCAGAGAAGATTTGGAATATTTAAAGACCATCCCTGTCCCATGCCTGAAAAAGTTCAGATGCACCTGGTATTTGGAGAGGAGTTGGTCATCTGATGGCTCTTTGTCGAGTGTGGGGCTCTGATGGGGAAGATGAAGCCAATCAAGGCAGGCTTTAGAGAGGACCTCAAAAGCTGGGCAAACTCTAAGTGGATGGAGATTTTTAGGTGAGGGTGCCTAGGGTAGGAGAGAGAAGGCAGGGGCTGGTTGTCCAGGGGCCTGGGGATCTGAGTCAGGCTAGAGAAGCCTGCTCAGGGCCGTCAGAGTCCACCAGGCACTCAGCCAGGGTTTATTTCGGCATGGTCATCACTCCATTGGGCAGTTTGCTTCCTCAGGCTGTGTTGAGGAGTCTGCTCTTATGTGTTGTGAATACAGTACAAGATCCAGGCTCTCCTGGAGCATTCTTGCCTTCCCAGGCTGCATGAGGTGCTGTCGGCCCAGCACAGGGAGTGGTAGCAGTCAGGAGGTGTCAGCCTGCAGGGTGGGAGGAACTGGACTTGTCCGACAGTACCTATGAAGGCAGGGCAGCCAGCGCTACTGTACCACAGCAGTTTCCTCAGAGGGGGCACGCGCAGCAGTGTGTGGGAACAATCCAGGGGAGGAGGACTTGGGTTCACCCCAGCCAGCTCCTCCCCGCCCCCACCTCCACGCCCCTTTCCAAACAATCGGCCATTCATGCCAGGCGCTGAGCCAGGGGAAGAAGAGGGAACAAGACAAACTTGGTCTCTTTCCTCAGGGAGCTTGGAGATCCCATCTGAGCAAGTACCCATGCACAGGATACTGTATAATTGAGATCAGAGCCCTGAAGGAAACATAGTTGCTGAGAAAGAGGATGGGGAAGGCACCTCAGGGAAAGTGGGGTGGAGGATGGGAAGGAGGCAGGCCAGGGCAGATTGGGAACTGTAAGGGGCAAGATCCTGAGGTGTAAGGCGTTTGGTGTATGGAGGGAACTGGGACAGGTTCCGGTCTGAAAGGGTCTGCAAGGTCAGGGCCGGGTGGCTGGGCTTGGTGAGTCTGGTTAAGTATCATCAGAGCTTCCAAATACTTACATCATCATCACTGTCATCATCAAGTTTCCATACTGATCATTAGTCATCAAGAAAAGCTTCTTCAGCACTCCCTGCTTACTGCTAACGCCCTTTCACATACTGCTTCAGCAGTGCAGAGCCCTGTTGCTTCCCTTGCTGAGGGAGGCGGGTTGCAGTTAGTACTACGTTCTTAGAAGTGATGGAACAGAGAGGTCAAGTGACTTAACTGGAGTCACACAGCTTAACCAAGATTTGAAATCCTGATTCACTACTCTTTCTTTTCTGCCAACTGCTTTTGTTTAAGAAGGCCAAAGCAGAAGTTTCTGCTGCTTTTTAGCCAGATTGCCATTCCAAAAGGGCTCATGATCAGTCGTACCCAACTCTTAGCGATCCTTTGAATGGCAGCCTGCCAGGCTCCTCTGTGGGATTTTTCAGGCAAAAATACTGGAGTGGGTTGTTGCCATTTCCTCTTCCAGGGATATTCCTGACCCAGGGATCAAACCCACGTCTCTTGCATCTCCTGCATTGCAGGCAGATTCTTTACCCACTGAGCCATTGGGGAAGCCCAGTTTAAAAGTTTTTGTGTAGAATGATGTCATAGTGATTGTGTTAGGGCACTGGGATTAAAGTGACTTTTTAACTTTTCTATACTGTTATATATTTATAGTTCTTTTTTTATTTTAAAAAATATTTATTTGCGTTGAGTCTTAGTTGCAGCACACAGACCCTTTAGTTGTGGTGCGTGGACTCTGGAATGCACAGGCTTCAGGAGTTCTGGCACACAGGCTTATTGCTCTGTGGCATGTGGGATCTTGGTTCCCAGGCCAGGGATCCAACCTGCATCCCCTGCATTGCCAGGTGGGTTCTTAACCATTGGACCATTAGGGAAGTCCCGAGTTTTTAATTTTTTAACCTCCACATTTACCTTCCTTCTATCTCCTTTCCAAGGTTCTGATACTAACACATCCATCTCTACCCTTGTAGACCTCCAGTCTTTTTAATTTTCTATTTGCATTTTTAAAATTTTGTTTATTATTTAATTTTGTCTGCACTGGTTCTTCATTGCTTAGCTCAGGCGTTCTCTAGCTGGAGCAGGTGGGGACGGCTTTTCGTTGCAGTGTGTGGGCTCCCCACTGCGGTTGCGGAGCACACGCTCTAGGTTTGAGGGCTCAGTAGTTGTGGCTCCCCGGCTCTAGAGCGCAGGCTCAGTAGTTGTGGTGCACGGGCTTAGTTGCTCCACAGCAAGTGGGATCTTCCGAGACCAGTGATCAAATCTATGTCCCCTGCATTGGCAGATGGAGTCTTAATCCACTGCACCACCAGGGAAGCCCTATTTGAATTCTGGTGTTCCCCCCACCTTTTAAAATTTCTGTTTCCTGAATCTCAGGAAATAGTCTCAGATTATTAGTCAGCCCCTGCTCATAAATACATTTAAGTCAGATCAGAAAAGTCATGCTTAAAGTAGCTTTAAACATTTTATTTGTGACTTCTGGATTTTGGTGAAAAATCAGTGTGATGACTGGGGCTCATTTGTAGAGGATTCCTCAGTGGACTCTCACTAGCCTATTTTTTTTTTAATTGTGGTTAAGTATACATAAAACGGTACCGCTGAAGCTGTTTTTAAGTGCACAGTTCAGTAGTATGAAGTACAGTTCACGTCTTGTACAGCTATCACTGCCCTCCATCTCTTTTTATCTTTGCAGAGCTGAGACTCTGTACCCGTTCCCTCCTCCTCCAGCCCCTGCAAATCGCACCTCTACTTTCTGTTTCTGTGGCCGGGTACCTCATGCTCTGGCCCATTTTAAGGAGGTATATTTGAAAGGAGGAGTAGGTGGTGTCTGAATAACAAACTCTTTGGGTTAACTCTCCAAGTTAATGCACACTGCAGCCCTCAGCTTTATGTGGCTGGGTTCCAGCAGAATTTTTAAAAGGCTGCTTATGTCCCAGGAGGGCTGTCTCCCCAGAGGCAGCCTTGGTTCCCACGCCCGCGGTGGCTGTGTGGAGCCTGGGCACAGCTTCAGGATCCTTCTTAACACAGGCAGGTGCTATAATCAACCAGAAGCAGCACACCCAGTGGAAACTAACTGTGCCATCCCCGCCTAGTGCCGTGCCCAGCCTTTATAGATCAGGATCAGTCCTAGGAGGGGAAGGGACCATTTGAGGGGTAAGTGATGTCACAGGTCTCTTTGTGAGAGCAGAAAAGGGCCTGGGAGGACAGCCCAAAGCCTGGGGGAGGTGGGTGATAGGTAATGCTTGCAAAACATCGGGCAGAGCAGCTCCAGAGGGGTGGAAGGTAAGGTCAAGGTCAAGGTCAAGTCCACTTTCTCCAGGTGCTCTTCAGAATGCTGGCTCGGGCTTGAGGTCTGTATAAAATTAAACCAGGCTCCTCCATCCATGGGATTTCCCAGGCAAGGGTACTGGAGTGGGGTGCCATTGCCTTCTCCACCAATACAGTATACTAACGCATATATATGGAATTTAGAAAGATGGTAATGATAACCCTATATGCGAGACAGCACAAGAGACACAGATGTATAGAACACTCTTTTGGACTCTGTGGGAGAGGGAGAGGGTGGATGATTTGGGAGAATGGCATTGAAACATGTATATCATATATGAAATGAATTGCTAGTCCAGGTTCGATGCATGATACAGGGTGCTTGCAGCTGGTGCACTGGGATGACCCAGAGGTATGGTACAGGGAGGGAGGTGGGAGTGGGGTTCAGAATGGGGAACACGTGTACACCCGTGGCGGATTCATGTTGATGGCAAAATCAATACAATATTGTAAAGTAATTAGCCTTCAATTAAAATAAATAAATTTATATTAAAAAAGTAAATGCTAGCCGGAGTCTGCCAGCAGAAAGGGGAGACCAGACTTTCTGCGGTGACTTCTAAGCTCTATAGGAATGTGTGTTGTCAGTCTCCTTGCCAGCAAACTTGTATTTTTGTTGTGCGACCAGATGCTGTGAAGGTTGGTTTTCTGGAGACTGAAACCTGGAAGGTTTTCCCTCCCTTAGTAGATAGCTTGCTGTGTGATGCCGAGCAAATCCCTCAGCCTCTCTGAGCCTCCATTTCCTCAGCCGCACAAAGGGCAATGGTGAAGACATCTCCTTGTGGGGATCAAAAGGACCTCGGACAGCGGCAGGGCCATAGCCACCAATGCCTGAGCAGGCAAAAACACCGGTACCTATGACTATTAGTCGCTAATATTCAACCAGTCCTTACGGGGGGTCTCACACTGTGCCATTGCAAGGGCAGGGTTCTGTGCATGGGGTTTGGAAGCTGCTGACCTTCCCTTGGGTACGTGTTCTTTCAAAGAGATCTTCCCAAGTGTCGCCATATTGTGCTTTTAGAGGCGGTCGGGAGAAACATCGAGTAGAGAAGGGCATGGTGGCGTGAGGGGGAAGGCCCTGCAGCCCTGCGCTGCTTTGGGGGTGAAGTCAGAGGATCCCGCCTCGTGAGTGGCAGCAGGCATTCTCTGGGGGGACCCCTCCTGGGTGCCACGGACATGGGAAGCACGCGGTCCTTGCCTTCCGGGGACTCAGAATCTAAAGGGAGAAGGAGAAAAGTAAGCAAATCTGTGAAACAGTGTGATGGCAGAGGCCTGTGACGTCTCTAAACCCCGGTGGGTGACCCAGTGAGGGGCACCGGGCCGGGGTGGGAGGACAGTCAGGGAAGTCTCAGAGCGAGGAATGCTCGGAGTAGACCGGAACGGGGGGAGGCAGTAGGGTGCAGGAGGGGTGGTTCAGGCAGGGAGCAGCCATGCAGAGGCCTGGACACTGAGAACATGTGGGGTTGGCATGGAGAGGGGGGCAGAGAGGAGTTAGAGGGGTGCTTGGCAAGGCAGTGTCACCAGAGGTCACTACCCTAAAATATTAACACAGCCATGCAGGCGTGGCCTGGGGGATGGGCAGGCAGCTGGGGTCCTCAGGGCCCTGAATTTTCCTGAGCCTGCCCCCTGGAGGGACAGGACACCTTGCTTCTACCCCAGGCCAGAAACCCCCAGCTTCTGGGCCCTCGAATGCTTGGAGGGCCTGGGGTCAGACAGCTGCCCTGAGGGCCCCTGGCTCCGATATACAGGCCCCTCAGGCAGTTGTATGGAGAAGGAAATGGCAACCCACTCCAGTACTCTTGCCTGGAGAATCCCATGGACAGTGGAGCCTGGCAGGCTGCAATCCACGGGATCGCAAAGAGTTGGACACAGCTGAGCGGCTAACACACACACAGGCAGTTGTAATGATGGTTCCTCACCTGCCAAGCCCTTTCCCATCTGTGGGAAGATGAATCTTGTGGCAGTCCTAGGGCAGTGAACAGGGCGAGCCCGTATCCTTCCCTTCTTACCAGTGGGAGCCTTAGTCATACCATGAGTCAGTGCAGAATGGTGCTCACACTCAGGGCCTCCCGACCTACAGGCTTCCCCCAACTCAGCAGCAAGTATGGGGGGAGGCAAGAGCCAGGATAGCCAGTGCCAGCCGCTCTCATGTTCTCAGGAGGGGGTTTCCCGTCACAGTTAGGAGCTCTGTGCTGCCAGACTGTCCAGAGGAAGTCCAGGTCCAGCCCTGACTGTGCTGTCTTAGAGGTAGTCCTTCCTTATTTCCTCTGCAGCTTGGCCATCTGAACATTCTCCTCCCCCTCCTCTGATTGTTAGAACCAATTCTCTGGAGGCCAAAACAGAATTGAACAATGAATGTCATACACACAAAAAAGATGTCTGATGTCACGTCGAGAACTGAGTGTGAAGTAGGGAAGCAAAGAAAGAGCAAACATCTCAGGCCTGGGAGGCATCTTAGAGGCCACACCTGTGGGAGCGTGAGTCCCTCCCTGCATCCATTGTGCCTGGGTCCAGCCTAGTTGACTGCCTCCCAAGCAGCTTTGCCCCTTAGAAACCCCTCCTTAGGATGAAGCAACATCTGCTCCCCCTGGAACCCCACCTTCGTGCCCCCCTTTGGTTGCACTGTGATGACCGGGACCATGTGTGTATGTGACAGTCTCCTAGGTATTTGAAGACTTTTCCAGGCTCCTACTCCAATCTCTCAAAGCCCCCCGACCCGTCGTGTTAGACTGGGCACGGCTCTTGGTGCACACGTGTCATACCCCATCTGTGGTAGATCTGTGACACAAGTCACTAGTCAGTTGCGGTAACTCTTGTTCCCTGGCAGCTAGGGCTTCCCTGGTGGCTCAGATGGTAAAGCATCTGCATGCAATGCAGGAGATCCAGGTTTAATCCCTGAGTCTGGAAAATCCCCTGGAGTAGGAAATAGCAACCCACTCCAGTATTCTTGCCTGGAGAACTCCATGGACAAAGGAGCCTGGTGGGCTACAGTCCATGGGGTGGTAAAGAATTGGACATGACTGAGCGACTCATACTTTTTCTTGCTGTTCAGTCAGTCCCAGGCTTTCTCCTGCAGTACTCCACGTGGCTGCGCCCAGTCGGTGGAGCTTTACTTTATTGTGAGTTTCCTGAGGTCAAGGACTACGCATCCTGGGTCCCTGGTGCCCACCAGGGGCCAACGTGTGGCCTCACTTGTTATAACAGGAGGATGGATTAGAAACTTCTCCCCAGTGCAAATTGTCCCCTTCTCATCAGGCTCCAATTTGGCAACGCCCCTGTCCACAGTCACCAACAGTCCCCACTGCTTTACCCAGGAGCCCCCTGGGGCTGCCGCCTCCCTGGTCCTGCACCTTCCTCTGGTGGTATAGCCTCAGACCGTGTCTGTGATCCACCAGAGTCACTGAGGCATTTTCCCATGTGTCTGCTGCTTTGTGTAATTGTCTAACTTGGGATCCTGAACTGAGGACCTTAATATAAGCTCTGAGGACCAGGCCCTCTCCCTTCCTGTGTCCCTGTCCCCAGGCCTGGCACCATGGAAGGCGGCCGGCCTGGGCTGACCTGAGCTGAACTCACGGTTTTCCCCATTCACTGCTGCACCGTTCATCTCATCTTGTCTCTCGGCCGCCCAGGGTTCTTGGCTCCAGATTCTGTCACCCGATAGGCCACCTGTCACTCCAGGCGCAGTGAATAAGCCTATTAACACCGTCTTTCTATTCCGGGATTCGCTTGGTCATTCAGAATGATGAAAGAGGCCAGCAATCGAGGTGCACAGGGCCTGGCAGTGTCTGGCTTTGCACACTGGACGCAGGGTCCTGTGACAGCTTGTCAAAAGCCAGGCTTTTTGTGACCCGTTACCAGGGTTTGACGTCAGCCCTCCAGGAGTGAGGATGGTTTTAGAGGCTCTTTCTTTTAACTGGCACTTCCCAGGCTGGGCTCCTGGGACCTTAGAGTTTTGGAAAGGCCACAGTGAGGTTCACATGCTAGAGCCAGCATTTGACAAGTCAGATAGTATTTGAAAAGCCAAATCTTGGATCCTCCACCCCCTACCCCTCCGCCAGGCCAGGCAGGGGCTGTCCACGTCAAGTTTTTGCATTGGGCTGGAGCCATAGTGGCCCTGTAACGGGCCATCTTCTACTTGTCAGCACCTCCTTACTAGAGTTTATAGCTTTAATGTACGAGAAAAATCATGATTCAGTAACCACTGGCATCTCTTTAAAGCTTGGATTCCCAGTTTTGGTGGTAATAAGGTGTCCTGTGGGGTAGGGCAGGGGCCTCAGCAGAGCTTCTGGCAGAGCCAACTCTGCAGGCAGGTCTCCAGGGAGAAATAAAAGGATGCTTGCAGGAGATTCCATCACAGAACGGGTGGTAAGGGGTGAATGTTGCCTGATAGGTTGCTGACTGGATGCAGTTGCTGTAATGGTAGAAATGTTTTTTGAGAAACAGCATGCTGGTTAGGGGCTGGAGGAGGTGGGGCTCGGCCACAGGTGTGTGCCTCCCTGAATGTCTGGAGCCGGTGGTCTCCAGGCTGGGAGGCAGGGTGGGGGGCGGGGGGCATGGGGAACACCACACTTACAGCCCCAGGCGAGGTCGTTGCTCTGGTACCTACTCTTCAGGGAGCGCATTTGCCTTTCTGACCCTCAGTCTCCTCATTTGTACTATGAAGAGGTTGAATTAGTCTGGTGGAGCTCAAAATACCACATGGGGAAATGGTATTTCTCCCCCACATGGAGGGGAAAAGGAAAATGGAGCCCCTCCAAGGGCCCTGGCTGGGAGTCAGCCAGCCTCCCCAGGCCCTCTTGGGGGTCCCCAGAATCTGGCTTGAGAATCACTGGAATTACTATCTCCTCAGACCCTGGAATTTGAGAGTTTCACATCCTCGTTCCAGTCACAGTACCCCGTCAACCAGCTGTGTGACCTGGGACAGGTGGCCTCACGTCTCTGGTCTCTGCTTTGAGGCTGTAGTGAGATTTAGCCAAGCTGGGAAAGTCCTGAGTGACTGGGAAACCTGTATCAGGGGTTCTGGTGTTTTCTGGTGAAGGGTCAGAGTGTCCAGGACTGCACATCCAGGGGAGAAGGGCGCTGGGTGGCCATGATCACAGGCAGAGCAGGGCACCTTTTTCGTCCATATGCTGGGGCTCTTGTCCAGGGGCAGCAGAGCCAGAGGCACCGCCAGCTAACCCACTCAGAGGATATTGCCAGACCTTGTGTGAGGACCAAGACTAGGGTCCTGACTGGGGAACTGGCCTGGCCAAGATCTTGCAGGCCTGGCTGAGTGGCACCTGCCTCCAGCCCTGGGCAGGGTGGTGAAGCAGCAGCTACGAGTGCCGGCTCTGGAACCAGAAAGCCGGAGCTCAGATCCTGGCCACCTGACTTGGGGCTGTTCGCTACTCTCTGAGCCTCACTGTCTTCCTCTTTGAAGTGGGAACGATAGGCCTGGTGAGGAATTGATGATCTGATACAGTTACATCTTTTCATGCTAGGCCAGTTCACGGCCAGCCCTCCGTCTGGGGAGATGCCCTGGAGCTTGTGAGTCATCTGACTGGCAGCTCGCTATCCTCAGAGAACCAGCTGACCTGAACTGTGGGTCTATCTGGAGGGCATTGCTTAACCCCATCCTCCAGCCCCTCCGGCCTGAACGTGTCAGGACAGAACCACCTCAGACCTTGAGCCCAACGGGGATGTGAGCAGGGCTTTCTAAGGAGCAGCTGTCTCTGGAGGGCACCAAGGCTGTTGCCCCAGCAACCGAGCAGGTCCCTCCCAGGCAGCTGCTCCAGGGCCTTGAAGAGGGGGCAGCCATTTGTGTTCCTGGTAGGGCTCTCCCGTTCCCTGTGCCCTGGTGCCATGAGCCTGCAACCAGACCTGGCCTGCCACCAGAAGAGGTTTCTTTGCTTTCGCCCAGCAGACCTGACATAGTGCCAGAGGGGCCTCCTGCTGCCTCCATTTCAAAGTTCCCAAGGGTCTCCTGCCTTTGCAGGAGGTTCTTGGGGACCGGCTTCCTGGGGTGTAGGGGAGAGGAGCTGGGGTTCCGGAAGGAGCGGGGAGGTCTGTGCCATGGGCCATGTTAGCAGGTGGGCGTGTGCCAGCACAGTGGTGTGTTTTTTTTTTAAACTTTGGATTAACTAACTCCATTTGTTAATCTTGAGGTTTTTTGTTTTTTTTTTTTTAAGTCCAGATATTTCTGGCTTCGCTCACCCATGTCTCCACCTGACAGCCAGGGGCCAGAGGCATTAGAGGCCTGGTGTCCCATAGACATTTAAACTTCTGATGCCCATTCAAGGCCAACCCACTTAGCTGGGAAAACTAAGGGATTAGACCCTGTGCAGAGTATACGGCCCACCACGGTCTCACAGAGCAGACTTTTCTACACAGCCACTCTTTTTTCCTTTTTAATAATTTTTATTTATTTACGGCTGTGTTGGGTCTTTGGTGCTTCAAGGGCTTTTTTCTGGTTGCGGTGAGTGGGGGCTGCTCTTCATTGCGGTGCATGGGCTTCTCCTCACGGCTTCTCTTGTTACAGAGCAGAGCCTCTAGGCCCTTGGGCTTCCGCCGCTGAAGCACACGGGCTCAGTAGTGGCAGTTCCCAGGCTCTAGAATACAGGCTGAGTAGTAGTTGCGGCACACGGGCTTAGTTGCTCCGAGGCACGTGGCATCTTCCTGGACCAGGGATCAATCCCAAGTCTCGTGCACTGGCAGGCAGATTCTTTACCACTGAGTCACCAGGGAAGCCCCACAGCCACTCTAGAAAGCTAAAAGTCTGTTCTCGAATCTGTAAAACGTCAGTGATGATTATCTCCCCTGTCTGGAATAAAGTAGTATCTGCCCCAGTACTCACTCAGTCATGATCCTTTTAAATCTGTACATAAGACAGGCCTTGCCTGGAAGACATTGCTTGAAGCACAGCTCCATTGCTGAACTTCAAACAGAATTGCTCCAAGCTTTACCTCCCACCAGATTGCACTCGTATAGTGTGTGTTTGTGTGTGTGTGTGTGTGTGTATGTGTTGAGGGCTGACCTAAAGGGATCTTTCCTCTTTGTTTTTTATTTTTTTTAAACTTTTTATTTTGTATTGGGATATAGTTTTGGGGAATACAATTTATATTGGGATATTGTATTGGGAATACAATTTATATTGTATTGATTAACAATGTTTTGATAGTTTCAGGTGAACAGTGAAGGGACTCGGCCATACATGCACATGTATCCCTTCTCCCCCAAACTCCCCTCCCATCCAGGCTGCCACATAACATGAGCAAAGTTCCGTGTGCTATACAGTAGGTTCTTGTTGGTTATCTATTTTAAATATAGCAGTGTGTACATGTCTATCCCAAACTCACTAACTATCCCTTCCCTCTATCCCTACCCCTTGGCAGCCCTAAGTTCATTCTCTACGTCTGAGTCTGTTTCTGTTTTGTAAATAAGTTCATTTTTATCATTTTCTTTTTAGATTCTGCCTGTAAGGGATATCATGCAATATCTCTCCTTCTCTGTCTGAATGACTCACTTCACTCGCTGTGAGAATCTCTAGGTCTGTGTATGTTGCTGCAAATGACATTATTTCGTTCTTTTTAATAGCTGTGTAATATCCCATTGTATGTATGCGCCACGTCTTCTTGTCCTCTGTCAGTGGACATGCAGGTTGCTTCAGTGCCATGGCTGTTGCAAACAGTGCTCCGGTGAACTCTGAGGTACATGTATCCTTTCAGGGCATGTATGCCCAGGAGTGGTATTGCAGGGTTATACGGTAGCTCTTATTTTTAGTTTTTTAGGAGACCACCATATTATTATCCATAGTGTCTGTACCAATTCACAGGGAGTTTTTCAGAGTGTTTGCCCTGGGCATTAGATTACAGCTCCAAGTCAGGAGTAAATTATTCTTCCCTGAGCCTCAGTCTATCCAGCTGTCAAACAGGTTTGTTCAGTCATTCAATAAATATTTACTGAGCCCAGCCCTGTATTGGGCTTGGTCCTAGGAAAGCATTTTAATTCTATAAAATATTCAGGGTTAGTCTGTAAAGTGTCTGCCTGCAATGCAGGAGACCCGGGTTCAATCCCTAGGTCAGGAAGATCCTCTGGAGAAGGAAATGGCAACCCACTCCAGGATTCTTGCCTGGAGAATCCCACGGACAGAGGAGCCTGGCAGGCTGGGATAACGAAGAGTCAGACACGACTGAGTGACTAACACATACACACTCTCAGGAAGCTGTGTTAGATACCCAGGATGTGTATCTGTTTGGGGAGAGGGACAGAAGACTAGTGAACCAGTAGGTGGATGAGTGCCTGATAAAACCAACGAGGTCCTCAGAACAAGAATAGCCGCTGTAGACAAGGGTGGTCAGGGAGGATCCATCAAGGATATGACCCCTGAGCCAAGACCTGAGTTGGCAGCAGTGATGAGAGCAGGTTAAGGAGTAGGTGTGCAGAGATGGGGGTGGGAGCATCACAGACAGGGAGCAGCAGGTTCAGAGGCCCTAATGTGAGCACACACTTGCAGTGTTTGCAGAACAGCAGCGTGACTGGAACGGAAGGAGCAAGGGGGACGTGCAGGAGCTGAGCGTGGAGAAGGGGCAGTGCCTGTTGCAGGCCAAAGTAGGCAACGTTATAGAATGGGGAGCCTTGGCAGAACTTTAGAAAAGGGAGGCAGTAATCTAGTTTGTACTTTTAAGTAACTCCTCGGGTCACTATCGGAGAGTGGTTCTGGGTGAATTGGGCCACTGACAAAGCAGGGCGGCAGGAGGGTAGGAAGTGGAAGCCTGGACCGGGCTGATGGGATGGAGAGAAACCTGGCTCTGTGACATGTGCTTTTGTGGGGGAGGCCGGGGAAGAGGGGGTAGGACTCCCCAGGCTCCTGGAGTGTGTAGCTGAGTGCAGGGGGTCCCCTCTCCAGGAAAACAAGGCCGATGTGAAGGAGGGAGGTGCAGGTTCATCTGGACACTCTGGACTTGGGATGGCCTTGGCGCCTGACACAGGGCTGCCTCGTGTGCCAGGCCTTGGAGATAGGAGGCGATAACGTGCTTCCAGCTGCAGTCATGTCTGCGTGCTGTGGAATCCTCCAACTGCAGGCCCATTTAGAGGGACTGTGAGGGATTCTCTGGGCAAGAAGGTTGCACTGTTCCCATTGTCTGGGCAGCCCCAGGAAACCAAGGACCCTGTCCAAGAGGCGGCACCCCTCTCTTGGGCCCCCTGGCTCCCCTTCACCAGCTGAATTACCACTTCGCCAAGCCAGGCCCTGCTCAAATCTGTCTGCCCACGCCTTGAGCTCTTCTGCCCTGCTCCTCTGCTCAGAGTACCCCTCCACCTAAAAACCCTGCCTTTCCTTCCCTTCAGTGACTCTGGTCAGTCCTGCCAGACCCAGTCAACCTTAATGTCTTCCAGCCATCCCTCAGAAGGTGATCAGTCTCTCCTTCATCCAGAAACCATGGTGACTGGAGTTGCAGGGGCCACCCCAGGATTACAAGGCATCTCCATATCTGCCAGCTTTTTGGATCCCACTCAGAGCACTTGGGGTGTCACACCCCACTTTCTGGGCAAAGCAGTTGACGTGCTCAAGGCTGTTGCCTCCATGTGACCCTCATCGAGTTGGTGCAGTAGCCGGGGCATGGGGGAGCGGTCAGACTTCAGGCAGCCTGGGTTCAAGCCCTGGCCCCAGTACCACCTGGCTAGAAGGTGAGCTCCACCAAGCCTCCCCACTTCTCTGAGCCCCACCTGGAAAATGGGGCAACGACAGACCTACCTCGCATAGCTGTTCTGAGGATTCGTTTGGCCAAAGTCCAATCCATGCTCATTATTCACAGTGCTTACACACATAATGTCTCACAGACACTGAATTAGCGATCCTGAACTATTGTTCCAATGGGAAATGCAGAGTCCTTGCATGTCCACCAGCTGCCAACAGAAAACACCAAGGCTTCAGTTCAGTTGCTCAGTCGTGTCCGACTCTTTGCGACCCCACGAATCGCAGCACGCCAGGCCTCCCTGTCCATCACCAACTCCCAGAGTTCACTCAGACTCATGTCCATCGAGTCAGTGATGCCATCCAGCCATCTCAACTTCTGTCGTCCCCTTCTCCTCCTGCCCCTGATCCCTCCCAGCATCAGAGTCTTTTCAACTCTTCGCATGAGGTGGCCAAAGTACTGGAGTTTCAGCTTTAGCATCATTCCTTCCAAAGAAATCCCAGGGCTGATCTCCTCCAGATCAGCTGGACTGATCTGGATCTGGCTGGATGGACTGGCTGGATCTCTTTGCAGTCCAAGGGACTCTCAAGAGTCTTCTCCAACACCACAGTTCAAAAGCATCAATTCTCCAACTCTCACATCCATACATGACCACTGGAAAAACCATAGCCTTGACTAGACGGACCTTTGTTGGCAGAGTAATGTCTCTGCTTTTCAAT
>NW_011495059.1:7276238-7284845 GCF_000754665.1 Bison bison bison | reverse complement strand
TGGCTGGATCTCTTTGCAGTCCAAGGGACTCTCAAGAGTCTTCTCCAACACCACAGTTCAAAAGCATCAATTCTCCAACTCTCACATCCATACATGACCACTGGAAAAACCATAGCCTTGACTAGACGGACCTTTGTTGGCAGAGTAATGTCTCTGCTTTTCAATATGCTATCTAGGTTGGTCATAACTTTTCTTCCAAGGAGTAAGCGTCTTTTAACTTCATGGCTGCAGTCACCATCTGCGGTGATTTTGGAGCCCAGAAAAATAAAGTCTGCTGCTGCTGCTAAGTCGCTTCAGTCGTGTCCGACTCTGTGCAACCCCATAGATGGCAGACCACCAGGCTCCCCCATCCCTGGGATTCTCCAAGCAAGAACACTGGAGTGGGTTGCCATTTCCTTCTCCAGTGCATGAAAGTGAAAAGTGAAAGTGAAGTCATGTCTGACTCTTAGCGACCCCATGGATTGCAGCCCACCAGGCTCCTCCGTCCATGGGATATTCCAGGCAAGAGTACTGGAGTGGGGTGCAACTGTGTTAAAGACACCTATTTAGTATATTGTTGATGTGTCAACGTGGAATTCGGCCAGTAACACTGTAACTCGTGCCTGAACGAAGCTTGTCTGACACAGATGGTTTCTCCATAAGGCACATCACAGCCTTCCTGCACTTAACAGCACTGGACAGCACTTCGGCACTATACTTCAGGCCGTTTCAAACTGAGAAATCACCACCAGCAACAAAAAACACACAAAAATGTGGAAGTGCAGCATCAAGGAGACCAGGAAAAGGAGGCTTGTTTACAGTATGAGCTAAAACAGAAGGACAGTGTCGCCCTGTTCAGTGTCAGCTGGGAACCTGCGTGTGGGGGCGATTCGATCTGTCAGGCTCTGCCAGTGGCCACAAAAGCCCCACGAGTGTTGATTTAAAGGTTACAGATGAGTCTTAGCGTGTAGGCAAACTTGCGTTACAGACTTGTTAATAATGAGGGCTGGGTGTAGATGGAGCACTCGCTCAGTGAGGTCTGTGGTTAGTGTTGGAACCAACACCAACAGGAGTGTGTCCTGAGCGCGTCCCCTCTGGACAGGGCTGGGACTCCCTGAGCTTTGTGGCTTTATCTTCCCCAGAGTGTCACCTTGGTAACCTCTTGGCTCCTGTGGACTTAGGGGTGGGAGGCCAGTGTAGGTTCTGGAGGCCTTGAGGCCGCCTCCCGCCCCCCTCCCCCACAACTGAAGGGTTTGTTCCAATTCCACTGGGTGGGTGGTGGCACCACTGAAAAGTTTCAAAGCAGGGGTGTGATTGGATTCCTTAAGTGGCCCATTGATCAGCATGAGAGAGGGATTCGAAAGGTAAGGAGGAGGCTGGAGGGCCAGGGAGCAGCAGTGTGGGGCGTCTGCGGGCACTGGCTCTTGATCAAGAGAGAAGGGAAGGATGGGGAGGCAGTTAGGAAGCACCTGGCTGTGTGCACTCGGTCCCCAGGAAGATGTTGGGGGGAGAAGTGCCGCCAGTCCCTCTTGCTGGTGTTTGAAATTAAAGTTTGATGATGTTCTTCTAAGGAGCAGTGAGGGAGGTGGTTCCAGCCTGGCACAGGGAGGGAAGAGCAGGGAGCATGCGGGCCGTCAACAGGAAAGTGGATCTCAGAGGCCAGTCTGTTCCTGGGATTTTCTCCCAGCATCCTGTGCTTTGGGGAGGGAGACAGGGAAGAAAGAGGAATTGGAGGCCGAGTGGGTGGGGAGCCTTGACTTCTGTTTTTACCATAGCAAGTGAGCCGCCCAGTTTAGCTGCGTGTTGACCCGTTGCATGAGACAAAGAGGGATCTTACAGGTTCTCAGTCAGCCCTTCCTCCAACAAGTCCTCCCTGGAGCCTGGCAGAGCCAGCAAGGGAGTTTAGAGGTCTGGATTTGAGGTCAGCTCCGTTTGCACAGGGTCTCGGGTGGGTCCACTGGCTCTTCTGCAGAGCCTGTGGCCGTGGCTCCCACATTGTTGAGGCTGCTTCCTGCTCGGCTCCTGGGCACCAGCAGACCTGAGGGCCAGGCTGGGCCTCCAAAGCACTTGCAGGGGGGCTAGCATCCTGAGGTTGCTAGGGAACCACAGCCACTCCTCTGAGCACCTGAACTCTGATTGGCCATCTTCTGTATCTTGACATTAAAAAAAACAAACAACGTGCAGAAGCAAATTTATTCCAAGCTGAGAGTTTGCTGGGTAAAACCTTGGTGCAGAAGGCAGTAATGAGACAAAGGGGGCCCCTTCTCAGAAGAAGCAAGGGCTTGTGCACAGTGGGGTGGGGAGACTGGGCTGGATGTCTGGGGTCGGGGGCAGGTGGCCTCGCACAGCCGGCTTCTGTCTGATCCTGGGCGTGAGGGACCGGCCGGGCCGAGGAGAGGGCAGGGAGGCACGCGGCCCCCAGGGCTCAGCAGTGCAGTGCACAGACAGTGCTAGGGCTCAGCAGACACTTCTCTCAGAATCTTTAAAAACACACACAAGAACCAACTGGAGGAGCTAGTCATCCTGGAGCGATCCCCACGCTTCCCAGGGCAGGTCTGAAAGCTTTCCAGAGTGAATGGACACAGAGTTGGCCCCACTCACCATGCCGGTGTCAAGTGTGGCGCACAGAACGTCTCCACACAGGGCAGGGAGGGCCGCAGTCACATCCTGGCCGGTGCCAACATCTTGGGGCTCGGGGCATTTGCTTCCTCTAAAGTTCGTTAGCAAATGATGGTTGTGCACCCTCTGGACTGGGGCCCGGCTGCCCACATGCATGGGACACACACTCAGTCGGAGACTTGGCCATGGGCCTGAGTGCTCCAGAGGAGAGGGTCAGACTGCCTGGGCCAGAAAGGGCTGGGGTGGAGGGCTGGGCCGGAGGGCAGGAAACATGGAGGATGTGCAGAGGGGTTTTGCCTGAGATGATGCATGTGCAAGAGGGCTTCGGTGCATGAAGAGTGTGGCATGTTTGGGAAAGGGTGGGAGGGCTCTCTGAAGCTCGAAGGGGCATGCTGAGGGGGTGGGAGGGTGGGAGGTGAGGCTGTCCGCATGGGAAAGCGGGACCAAGAAGAATGGGCTCCAGAGTTGGGATGGGACTAGAACCTCAGGTTCTAAAGTGCCAGAAGCCTTCACTATGGCTAAATCCTGATTTTCAGCACCCGAGGGCTTTTTTGTAGTGGTGAGATTCTTTTTCTTATTCAGCAAATACTTATTGAGAGCTTTCTGTGCTTGAGACGTCACCATGGGCCTGGGATACGACCTGCTGTGCCAAGACAGACAGAGTCCCCCATCCACGTCAGGCCTGTAACCACTGGCGAGTAAATGCTGAGATGAGCGATGACAAATGTGGCAGGTACTCTGATGGAGATCCTGAGAGACGCGAGATTAGGGAGCAGTCAGGGGAGGCCTCAGGGAGGAAGTGACCCCTGAAACGTGAGGAGCTGAGAGAAGCCTTCCAGGCAGAAGGGACAGCATGTGTAAAAGCCCCAAGGTGGGAGGAAGTGCAGGAGTTGAGAACACAGGCTGGCTGCATCTGGATGCTGGAAGGGGCTGCGGAGGTGTTGGCCTGTATTTCTTGGCATTTCATGCCTGTGAAATGAGGGCTGTTCCTTAGAGTCAGGCCCCATCCTCCTGCCCTGGGTGGGGGGGGGTGGGGTACAGTGCTCACAATGAGTGCCGCCTCCCACCCACAGAGGCCCCAAGGCTCCAAACCCACTCCATTAGTCACACCACTTGTCTGACTGTCACCTGTGCCCCTGGAGACGTAGAGAATCCAAGGTAAGTTCACTTTTCTTTTACCACACCTGGCTATCTGGCCTGGCCTCCCTAGTTCACTTTCTCTCTCTCTCTAATGAGTGAGTACATCAGCAGGACTCCGGCCTACACACCCTGACAGAGACTGGAGGGTCAGCCCTCTGTACAGGCCCTCGACTGTGGACGGTCCCATAGTGTCCTGGGTGGGGCGCGTCCCCGCACAGATTGACTCCTTCAGGCCAGTGTCAGCCGACAGCACAGGTGGGGGACAAGGACCTCGCCTGTGATCACAGGGCCTCAGCTAGGCTTAGAGCCCAATTCTGGGTCCTCACGCTCAGTGCCACCCCCTTTAGGGAGATGTTCTTAGGGACGTGTCCCCCTTTAAGCATTTTGAGCAGATTGAGGTTTCCTCCTGATCTGGGGAAGAAAACTCCACTGAAGCTTCCTTGGAACTTTCAGGCCAACCAAACAAATGAATCATGAAATCCCTGGTGAGTCCGGGCTCTGCTGGTCGTGGGCTTCAACAGGCTGCTCTCTGTGTCAGCTCTTGAGGGAGACTGCCCCGGGCCTGGTCTGAGAACCAGTCCAGTCTCCCACCAGGGGCTGGGGAGTGGTAAACTTTTGGCTCACCCCTAGGCCTGTCTCCCTCAGAACGAGAAAGCAGTCAGAGCTGCGCTGGCCCTGGGCTGTCTGACCTCAGTGATGTAGCAGGTGTGTGTGTCTGAGGGGCTCCCCAAGCAGGGCTGGGGAATTCTGAACAGAGAAGGGACTGAAAGCTCCCGGAGCAGAGTCACCTGGGGCGGGCACGAGACGTGGCTCCTGGCTCCGGGGCTTTCCTGGGGTGGCCTCTGTTGTTGTTGAGGCACTCGGCTGTCGCTCTGCTGAGGAGGGCCCCTGGCTTTCCTAGTCCCCAGTATGGGCCTGGCCTAGTACACGTGTCTGTCAGGTGAACAGGCGGACTGTCTAAATTGCATTTTTTATTTTTGTTGTTTGGTCACTCAGTCGTGTCTAACTCTTTATGTCCACATGGACTGCAGCACACCAGGCTTCCCTGTCCTTCACCATCTCCTGGAGTTTGCTCAAACTCACGTCCATCGAGTCGGTGATGCCATCCAGCCATCTCATCCTCTGTCGTCCCCTTCTCCTCCTGCCCCCAATCCCTCCCAGCATCAGGGTCTTTTCCAGTGAGTCGGCTTTTTCTTTTTAGGCAGTGGTAATTTGCATACACTGGCAGGAAATAATACAGAAGGATCCTGGTACCCGTTACCCGGTTTCCTTCAGTGATCAAATCTTGCAGACCTGTAGTCTGCTGTCATAGCTGGAATACTGACACAGATACAGCCCGGCGGTCTTACTCAGATTCCGCCGTCTTCACTTGTATCACCTGTGGTGCATTTAATCCACTGCTTTCATCACAAGTGCAGGTGCCTGTGTCCACCGGCACGGCCAAGATACACAGCTCCCACCAGTGAGCACATGCTGGGGTCTTCCCTGTCACCCTTTTATAACCAAGTCGCTCCAGCCTCTTCATCACTTTCTCCCCCTAGTCTCCGCACATCTGTTCCCATCTCTGTAATTAGGTCATTTCAGTAATGTTTTATAAATAGAATCACGTGCTCTGTAACTTTTGAGATAGCTTTTTCACGAGGCATGATTCACTTGAGATTCACCCAAGTGGTCGCTTACATCAGTGGTTCCTTTCTCTCGGTTGCTGAGTGGTCTCCCATGGTCTGGGTGCACCACAGCTGCTCACCCATTGAAGGACTTCCGGGTTGTTTCCAGTTTAGGCCTATATCACATACAGTTGCCTTGAACATACATGGCTAAGTTTTTTGTGAACGTGTTATCATTTCTGTGGGCTAGATGCCCAAGAGTGTGGTTATTGGGTTGTATGATATTTGCATGTTTGATTTTAAAAGAAACTGCCAGATCGTTTTCCAGGTGGTTGTATCATTTTACACTCCCACCAGCCATGTGCGAGTGATTCCATTTTCCCACATCCTCAGCAGCATTTGGTGTTGTCGCCGTTTCTCATTTTGGCCATTCTGGTGTTTGCACAGTGATGTCTCATGGGGCAGATGAATGGGTTCTCCTGTGCCTTGTCCACGGCCCTGGTGGCTCTGAGCCTCGTTTCGAGGGTTCCCACTGGGCCGTCACCATCACCTTGATTGGCAGCCCCTTGAAGGCCAGGCTTAAAGCCCCTCCTCTGGCTCCTGCTCCCTGTGGGCCTCACCTTGGTAGAGGCTGTTTCCGTCCTCACTGGGGAACGGACAGTTGGAGTTAAGATGCCAAGAAAAGCCACTGGATGTGACCCCACCCCTCAGAGGAAGTAGCTTCTGCTAGTTGACCAGCGTCTCCTGTTTCAGACCGAAAGTGGAGCCAGCCCTGGGCCAGGACCGGAACGGGACTCTGAGACCCTACTTCCCACCCAGGGCAGGTCTTAGTTCCCTGAGTCTTGCTGGAAATAGAGAGCCTGACTGGGTGCGATGGAGTCTTGGGGGAGGCAGACTGGTGTGTGGGGTTTTCACATAATGAGGTGGGGGTGGTAGGGTGGGAATGGCACCCTGTGGGGAAGGATAACTGAGCCCTGAAGGATGCGCTGGTCTTTGACCAGACAGGGAGGGGGCCTCCGGCAGCGGAGCAGCGGGGGGAGGGAAGGTAGAGCAGGAAGGAAAGACCGAGAAGGGGAGTGGCAGGTCTCTGCACTTGAGGACAGGCGAGGTTAACCATTCTTGAACTGTCCTGACCACACCTCTGCTGTCACCATGTTTGCCCCAGCTGGATAATCCCTTTGTGTGGGACTAAGAGGCGGAGGGTGTTGTTGTTCCCTGTGGGCATCCCCCACTAGACTTGACCTTGGCTCAGCATGAGGATGGGCAGGGCTCAGGTCTGTCTGTCTTGGTCATGGCTGTGTCTGACCCCCATTCTCCTCCAGAAATCCTCACCGAGGCCAGAGCTAGGGTCGGGTCAGGTGGGGCCTCAGCCCTGAAAGGGACTCCAGAGGGCTGGCGGCTTCACCCCTCCCCTGCCTTCCTCTCGCCCATCTGCAGGTTCATCATGCCTAGTGGCGTATAAGAAGACCCCGCCACCGGTCCCTCCACGCACCACGTCAAAGCCGTTCATCTCTGTCACAGTCCAGAGCAGCACCGAGTCTGCCCAGGACACCTACCTGGACAGCCAGGACCACAAGAGCGAAGTGACGAGCCAGTCTGGCCTGAGCAACTCCTCGGACAGCCTGGACAGCAGTACCCGCCCACCCAGCGTGACACGGGGCGGTGTTACCCCAGCCCCCGAGGCCCCCGAGCCACCCCCAAAACATGCAGCTCTGAAGAGCGAACAAGGGACGCTGACCAGCTCTGAATCCCACCCCGAGGCCATCCCCAAAAGGAAACTGTCATCTATAGGAATACAAGTAGGGGCCCCTTTCGCACTCTGTCCTCGGCCTGCACCGCACACCTGCCTGCGTGTAATTACATCTGGCGGAGGCCCACTAGGTCTCCTGGGTCACGGTGGTTTGTCTGTTTTGGGGGGTCGGCCCCAAGTGGCCAAACCAAATTCCACCCATAAGCCATGCCTTCCTCGAGGTCGCCCGAACGTGGTGCGGGCCGTGCAGCTGTGGGCACGTGTCCCCGCTCCAGCGATGGGTTGTCCCGGTGAATGTAGTTACACTCAGCCAGCCATCTCCTGTCCACTGTTTGCCTGTCCTTTGTCTGTCTGTTCACTCCACCCTTTGCCCTGCCAGCCGACATGTGGGAGACAGGACTGGCCCGACAGTTCTCTGATCCAAGGTCAGCTCAGGTGCGGAGGCTGCAGCCCTGCCTGGTGGTGGGAGCAGCGTGGAGCATAGATGCCAAGGGCCGGGGGGACCAGGACCCAGGGCCCTGGAGCCTTGGGGGTTGCTCCAGGGGGACTTTGCCCAGAGCCTTCTCGGGCCTTGGGGACAGGTAGGTTGCTCAAGGTGCCAGGCCCACAACAGATTGAGAAGTGGGACGTCGGTCCTGACGCTTCCCTCCGTAAGAAACGATCCAGGCAGATAATTCCCTGGGACCGAGGGGCCAAAGCCAGGAGACGCCTCGGGAAGCCGGGCTCACAGCGCACTCGTGACCGCAGAGCACAGCAGGGCCGGGTGCGCTAGCTTCCCCCGCACTGCTGCGCGGTAGCATGATCTCATAGCAGTACTTGTGCTGTGAGCTGAGCAGGGGAAACCTGGGCCCCGCCTGGCGACTTTCAAGAGCTGTGCTACGTCCTTAATTAAGTAAAGCACGCCCCGGGCGGGGGTGGGGCGTGGGGAGGGCAGCTACAGTGGGCTGAGAGCTTGGGGATGGCAGAGCCCCTCCTAACCCAAATGGCGATCAAGGACATCCAGGTGGCGTGCATGGTGGCTTAGATCAGACAGGCTCTCCATTTCCCCGGCCACCCCTGGCCAAGTGCACAACAAAGCACCAGAATTACAGAGGGAACATGGGACTCTAAGGAGGGCTGAATGGACCAGAGATGGCTCACTGGCCAGTTGCTTGCACTTGCTTCTTGGGGAGGCAGAGTTTAGGCAGCTCTGGGCTACAGTTTCGCCACGGACACAAGAAAGTTGGCCGGGAGACTTGTTTTCTGGTCTCCTTCGTAAGAAGTTCAGCCCCTGGCTTGCACGTCACTCTGGAGGGATTCTGAGGGGTACAGAAAACAGCCTAGTCTTGGTTGGGCAGCCCCACCCTCTCTTTGGCCAAACCAGACGCTCTCATCTTTACAGAAGACCCGAGGGAGAGTTAGACTCACCCTGATTCTTTCACTCAGAGGCTCACACAGGGCTGTGAACTCTGGCTCTCGGGCCCATCTAGGCTTCTCCCTGTCGGATCACCCCACCCCCATCCAAGCTCTCCA
>NW_011495059.1:7274394-7276106 GCF_000754665.1 Bison bison bison | reverse complement strand
AGCCAGTGATGCCACGTCCCCTGAGCTGGCTATAGCTGAAGGAGACATGCAGTTACACCCTCCATGGTGGGGAGGTGCCAGGCACTCAGCCCCGTCCCAGGAAGCCTCTCTAGCCTCTGTGAAGCCAAGAGACCAGAGCTTCCAATTTCCAGTGACAGTCCCAACAACCCTCGTCCCATCCCTTAGTTCCTCAAATTGCTCAAACGTGGGTTCTCCCTCATTCATGAGGGGTGATGGGGGGGCTGGCCTGGCTACTCTGTGGCCACATACCTCTGTCCCAGGAATGAAAGGTAGGCCCAGAGCATCCCTGGTATAGAGAGAGAGTGCTGGACTTGCACGTGGCCCTGGCCCTACTGCCCCCCCGGCCCACTTGGTGCTGAAGGTAACCTTAGCTGAGTGTGATCAAGGCCCAGGGATGGCGTCCCGTAGGGCCCAGGGACTGGGCCGGCTGTGGCCTTGGTGACAGCTTTCAAATCCAGAACTGCTGCCCAAGGTTTGCCCCTCATGTGGCGCCCCCAGCCTGCCCTTCAGCTGCAGGGTTGGGGGAGTGACCTCTGCCTCGAGACAGCCCGGCTTCAACTACACCAGATAACGGCTGTGGCTTTGTGTGTGTGTGTTTTCTTTCTCTTTCGTTGTCCTTTTTTTTTTTTTCTTCTCTCTGATGCGTGTAAAGGAGAGGACTAGAAGGAACGGTTCCCACCTCTCGGAGGACAACGGACCCAAAGCGATCGATGTGATGGCACCCTCCTCAGAGTAGGGAAAGGCGGTCCTCTCCACCCCATCCCACCTCCCGCCCGCCTGCCCGCCCGCCTCCGCGCGAATGAGCAGTGCCCGGCTTCACCTGGTCCGGCCTCGGGCCCACGTGCAGTGTCCGCATGCCTCGTGTGCGTCTGTCCGCTCGTCCGTTTGCGTCGTCCCACTAATGTGAATTTCAGCAGCAAGTGTGGTGTTTGTTTTTTTATTTTTGTCTTTGTCCCCGTGCCGTGGCTGTCGTTGTCCTTCAATAAGGTTGACTGCATTCAGCCAGTGCCAAACGAGGAGCCCAGTCCCGCTACCAAATTCCAGTCCATCGGGGTTCAGGTAGAGGACGACTGGCGGTAAGTGGCACCGGGGTGGTGGCTGCCTCTCCCCTCTCCTCTCCCTCCCTCTGCTCTCACCTCTCCCGCGCCTCCTCCTCCTGCTCTCCCTAACCCACTTCTCCTTGCTGGATTTCTAAGAACCAAGCTGGGTTGGGGGTGCGGGCGGTGGTCCAGGCGTGGGAGGCTGGGCGGGCGGGGCGGCCGGGTGTGCTGATGAGCAAGGGTGAGCGCTTGCTCCGTGAGAGGAATCAGCCACGGGGACTGAGGCCGGGCGGAGTCACGGCCCAGCACCCCCAATGTTGGTGGGCTTCCTGGCCCCGCTGCAGTAAACAGGCAACCTTATGACCTTGTCCGTGTGTGCGTGTGCGGGCAGGGCGGGGGCTGAGCTGAGAATGAGACGGGGCTGTGGGACCCGCTTCAGGCGCATGGTGAGCAGACGATGCATCCGTTTCTCTGTCTCCCGTGTGTCCGGGTCGGGGTGGCCTCTGGTCTCTGACCCTCTTGGTGACTCACCCTTTCCTGTCCCCACTCCTCCTCCACGCCGTTCCCTCCCTGCCCCCCACAGAAGCAGTGCCCCCTCTCACAGCATGTCCTCCCGACGGGACACCGACTCGGATACCCAGGATGCCAATG
>NW_011495059.1:7272235-7274294 GCF_000754665.1 Bison bison bison | reverse complement strand
GCCCAGATCAAGCGCAACCTCTCCTATGGAGACAACAGCGACCCTGCCTTGGAGGCGTCCTCGCTGCCCCCGCCCGACCCCTGGCTGGAGACCTCCTCCAGCTCCCCGGCAGAGCCCGCGCAGCCCGGGGCCTGCCGCCGGGACGGCTACTGGTTCCTGAAGCTGCTCCAGGCAGAAACGGAACGGCTGGAGGGCTGGTGCTGCCAGATGGACAAGGAGACCAAAGAGAACAACCTCTCTGAAGAAGGTGGGTACTGCGAGGCCGGCTGGCTGGGGCAGACTGTGGGGGTGCCAGCCCTAAGTCTCCAGGGTTCGGCACGGGGAGTCTCTTTAAGTTCTCTTCTTAGGCTTAGTTGTGAGCCCACCTCTTATTTTCATTCTTGCTTTTCTTCCTTCTATCCACCTACATAACCAGCCTTTTTCCAGAAAGAATTTACGTCAGCAGCTGCTAGTTGCATAGGCTGTGGGGTCAGCCGTCCCCGGGGTTAAATCCCAGCTCTTTCCTTACTAGGGAAGTGACCTGGGCAGGTTTCTCTGAGCCTGTTTCCTTACCTGTAATGTGGAGATAGTCCTACCGTCTGATGTAGTAGTACTTGTTCAAGGTCTGATGAAGTACCAAGCACAGAAACTTGGCACTGTAATTATACCTTCAGCAGTTCCTTATTGAGTACCTACTGTGTGCCAAGCATCAAGGATCTAACTGTGGGCTCAGCAGGGTGTGAGGAACTGTGAATGGGTGAGACAGAAATCATCTACTTCCCCACTTAGGTTTCTGTTTATACCATACCTGTTCCCAAAAATTTCCCTGAGAAATTAGTTCAAGAAAGATCTAGGAATATGTAGGGAGCCTGGAGTCACAGGTGGTTGATACAGGGGAGGGAAGCTCTGGCCTCCAGTTTGCTCCCCTCCACAGACCAGGCAGGAGGGACAGGTCCTTAGATTGTCCAGAAGGGACGAAGCATCCCACTAACCCCTGGTGGGCAGGGCCTGAGGAAGACACCCCTTGATGCTGCAGAGTCCCTGTTTCTACTGTCTCTAGGCCAGTTCCCAGCTTTGATGTCACAGCAGGGAACTGTTGTGAGGTATATACCTAATGACTTCTTACAATACTAGTATTTACAAAATCAGAGCAGCGGCATGGATCCTGAACTGCTTCTAATAGAAACCATCCAGCCCTCTGGCCTTCTTCCTCAGCCTTCCCCACCTTCAGCTCTCAACTGCTCTGTCTTCTGGTATCTACCTTCAATATTTCTTTCATTTTTTTTTAAATGGGAATACCTTTCATTTCCTCTTAAGTTAGTCATCATCATGTATTGAAATCGGCTATAATAGTTCATATTTAGCTCTGTCACCTCCACTTCCTGTGCCCCACCCTCCATATATTACATCAGTTTGGGGTTAAAAAAACAACCAGTATTTCTGTTTACTGTGAGCATGTAAGTGATGTTCACTGCAGAGCCTTGTAGTATGATTTCATTGTCTGATACGTCTTGTTTTTCCTAAAAAGAATGGTTGCCTCCTCTTCTGTATACTTTGTTTTCTAAGCTCTTATTTGTAATTTTTTTCACATGCCCCACAAGATCTGCCAGCCCACCATCGACATTGTTTCCCAGGTGTGCAGACGTATCAGATCATCTCATGATCTCCTGTTTTCTCCCAGCGCCCTCTGTCCCCGGCTGTGGTCTGGCCAAGTTGCTATCTAGGCCTGCTACCTAGCTGCTGTCCGGAGACTTCCCTTTTCATCACCTGAGACTGCCCGTAGCTACTTTCCTGCTTTTTGGATCATGTGGTCTTCTGCTTTCCTGGGTTTAGTCCTTCACTTTACTGGAACACACCTTCAGTTGGAGATAAATTTTTGGAAACCACCATGTCTTTTTTCGGACCTCATATAGTTTGGCTGAGTGTAAAGTTGAAAATAATAAATACCCATTATTTTTATATAAATGTAGATATATATATATAATATTAAATAAAATTGAAAATAATTTTCCCTTAGAACCTTAAAGAGGCTGTATTATACTTAGCTTCCATTACTTGTGCTTAAAAAAAAAAAAAAAAA
>NW_011495059.1:7269132-7272135 GCF_000754665.1 Bison bison bison | reverse complement strand
GTGGATTTCCCTGGTGGTTCAGATGGTAAAGAATCTAACTGCAATGCAGAAGATGTGGGTTCAGCCCCAGGGTCGGGAAGATCCCCTGGAGAAGGAAATGGCAACCCCCTCCAGTTTTCTTTCCTGGAGAATTCCATGGACAGAGGAGCCTGGAGGGCTACAGTCCATGGGATCACAAAACAGCTGGACACGACTGAGTAACTAAGACTTTCACTTTCACTTGTGCCTAAAAGTTTGAGGCCGATCCAGTTCTCAGTCCTTGGAAGCTGTTAAGTCTTCACTTCACCTCTTGTGAAGGTTCTAGATGCTGTGTCCTGGAATGGGTCTTTGCACCAGTGGTTAATAGGCCACTTGTATGTGGAGACTCAGACCTTTTGTTTCTGAGAAATAGTCTTACATTAGTTTTTAAAAAATAATTCCCTCACTTGTTTTGTTTTGTTTCTCTGAAACTGCTGTCACTCAGATGTTGGGTTTGCTGAGTTGATCCTGTCTCAGATCTTTTTTGTCTCTTTTTATTGTCTGTCTTTCTGGAAGGCTTTTTCTTTTTTTTTCCATGCTATAACAACTTTGAGATATAATTCACATGCCATAAAATTGACCCTTTTACAGTGTTACCATTAGTACAGTTAGTACACTCATAATGATGTGCAACCATCACTGCTGTCTGAATTCAGAACATCTTCATCACTCCAAAAGGAAACCCCATGACTATAAGCAGTCACCCTTCATCACCTCCGCCCCACTGTCTCTTAGCAACCACTAATTCTGTCTCTGCGGATTTGCCTATTCTGGACATTTACGCAAATTGAGTCATACAGTATGATCATGACAGGTCTTTTGTGTCTCACTTTTGCCTTTTTTTGCCACGTTTTGCAGGTTCATTCATGGTGTAGCATGTATCAGGTTTTCATTCCTTACCATGGAATAATACTCCATTTTATGGATATACTACATTTTATTTAAACATTTGTCTGTTGATGGACATTTGAATTGTTTCCACTTTTAGGCTAGTGTGAATAATGCTGCTGTGCACATTTGTGTACAAGTTTGTGTATATAACCAGAAGTGTAATTGCTGGGTCATATGGTTATTTCGTGTTTAACTTTTGGAGGAACCTGCTGAACTTCCATAATGACTGCTCCATTTATAACATTCCCACTAGCAGCACACGAGGGTTCTAATTTCCCCACCTCCTCACTTGAACTCCTGTAATTACTGCCCTTATGATTATAGCCATCACAGGGGGAAAGCAGTGCCTTGTTGTGACTTGGATTTGTGTTTCCATGGTGGCTAATAAAGTGTATAGCATTTTTGCATATGCTACTTGTGTATCTTTTACTGGAGAAATCTATTGAGATTTGGAGGTTTTCCTGACTTCACTGTGTCCATCAAATGTTTATTAGAGCCATCCGTATAACAGCACTTTGTTACTCTGTTCCTTTTTAGTAACAGTTTTTCCTTGTTAAGTGGATAGAGTATCTTCTATCTTTCTAAGACCTACATATATATTTATTTAAGTTTTCACGTGTCTCTGTGTTCTCTCTGTTTCCTTTAGATGCTTCTTTCTATGTATCTTTTTCAGTTGGAATCTTTCTTGGAATGTCAAGTAATCTTTGGTTGTTTATTTATATTAAAAGTGAGCAACTAAAAAAAAAACAAACAAACAAAAAAAGTGAGCAACTAACCCAGGAGCAGGAAGGGATGGAGTATAAGATTGCTGACTTTATTGTTAGCCTAGTAGTTCCTCTTGTTTTTTAATTTTATGATTTGATTTAAAATAGAACTTCAGAATTTCCTGGCAGTCCAGTGATTAGGACTCAGCACTTTCTCTGCTGTGTCCCAGGTTCAGTCCCTGATTGGGGAACTAAGAATCCCTCAGGCCATGTGGCATGGCCAAAAAATAAAATAAAACTTAATTTTAGAGTTAGCAAAAGCAAATTATATAAAAACAGCAAAAGTCATGGTAATATACTGGTGTGTTGGTAATATACAGTAATAGCATCAAAGATGAAAAAATAATTATTTAACCATCAAGATAAAAACTCTCTAATAGCAGGATAAAACTCATAACAGCAGATAAAACTATTATGAATAATGCCGCTGTGAACATTCATGTACAAGATTTTGTTTGACTACCTTCGTTCAAGTCTTTTGAGTATATAGCTGGGCGTGGAAGTGCTGGATCATGTGGTAATTCTTTAAATTTTTTTCATTTTGTTACTATGAAATATATGTAACACCTGCCATTTTAACCACTTTTAAGTGTAATGCAATGGCATTACTTATATTCACAATATTGTATATCACCAACATCTATTTCCAAAACTTTTATATCACCTCAAATTGAGATTCTGTACCTATTAAGCAATAGTTCCCCATTCCCCTCTGCACAGCCCCTGGTAACCTCTAATCTGCCTTCTGTCTCTATGAACTTCCCTATTCTAGATCGTTCATGTAAGTAGAATGATAGTGCTTGTCCTTTTGTGTCTGGCATGTTTTCAAGGTTCATCCACATTGTAGCATATCGGAACTTCCTTCCTTTTTATAGCTGAATAGTATATTCTACTGTATTTGAATATTGATACCACATTTGTTTGGTCCATTCACCTGTTGGTAGACATTTGGGTTTTTTCACCTTTTAGCTACTATGAATAATGCTGCAGTGAACACTGGATATAAGAATCTGTTTCATTCCAATTTTCAGTTCTTTTGAGTTTAAACCCAGAAGTGGAATTGCTGCGTCACATGGTAATTCTGTGTCTGGCTTTTTGCTGCTACTGCTGCTGCTAAGTCGCTTCAGTCGAGTCTGACTCTGTGCGACCCCATAGATGGCAGCCCACCAGGCTCCCTCGTCCCTGGGATTCTCCAGGCAAGAACACTGGAGTGGGTTGCCATTGCCTTCTCCAATGCATGAAAGTGAAAAGTGAAAGTGAAGTCTCTCAGTCGTGTCCAACTCCTAGCGACCCCATGGACTTCAGCCTACCAGGCTCCTCTGTCCATGGG
>NW_011495059.1:7257622-7269032 GCF_000754665.1 Bison bison bison | reverse complement strand
TTCTCCAGGCAAGAACACTGGAGTGGGTTGCCATTGCCTTCTCCAATGCATGAAAGTGAAAAGTGAAAGTGAAGTCTCTCAGTCGTGTCCAACTCCTAGCGACCCCATGGACTTCAGCCTACCAGGCTCCTCTGTCCATGGGATATTCCAGGCCAAGAGTACTGGAGTGGGGTGCCATCTCCTTCTCCGTAGCTTTTTGAGGAATCGCCAAACTGTTTTCCACAGCAGTTGCACCACTTTACATTCCCACCAGCAATGCATAAGGGTTCCAGTTTCACTATATTTTTGCTAACACTTGTTATTCCATCTTTTAAAAAAAAATTATAACCATCCTAGTAGGTATAAAGTAGTATCTTGTCATTTTGATTTGCATTTCCCTAATGACTGATAGAATTGATCCTTTTGAACTGTGGTGTTGGAGAAGACTCCTGAGAGTCCCTTGGACTGCAAGGAGATCAGCCCTGGGTGTTCTTTGGAGGGAATGATGCTAAAGCTGAAACTCCAGTACTTTGGCCACCTCATTGGAAGACTTGACTCAATGGAAAAGACTCTGATGCTGGGAGGGATTGGGGGCAAGAGGAAAAGGGGACGACAGAGGATGAGATGGCTGGATGGCATCACCGACTTGATGGACGTGGGTTTGAGTGAAATCCGGGAGTTGGTGATGGACAGGGAGGCCTGGCGTGCTGCGATTCATGGGGTTGCAAACAGTCGAACACAACTGAGCGACTGAACTGAACTGAATGACTGATACTAAGCATCTTTTCGTGTTCTTATTGGTCATTTGTATATCTTTGGAGAAATATCTAATTCAAATAATCTCTTTAATGGGGCTGTTTGTCTTTTTGTGGTTGAATTTAGGAGATCTTTACATATTCTGGATAATAGGCCCTTGTCAGATATATGATTTATAAATATTTTCTTCCATTTTGTAGGTTGTCTTTTCATTTTCTTCATAGTGTCCTTTGATGTGCAAAAGTTTTTAATTCTGATAAAATCCAATTTATCTATTTTTCTTTTATTGCTGTGCTTCTGTTTTTTTTTAAATTATGAATATATATTAATTTAATAAAAATTAAAATTAGGACAGGGACTTCCCTGGTGGTCCAGTGGTTAAGAATCCACCTTCCAATGCAGGGGACTCAAGTCTGATCCCTGGTCTAAGAACTAAGATCCCACATGCCACAGGGCAACTAAGCCCACACCCTGCAATTAGAGAAGCCCACGAGCTGCAGTGACAACCCAGCACAACTAAAACAAAACAAAAAAAATTTTTTTTTAATTGGGACAAAAAACAATGAGGCAGTGAGAGGTAACCAGCAGGTCTGTGGGCAGGGCCTTCTGAGAGGTAGGCTTGCAGACACCTCAGAATACTGGTTTCAAATAACACACAGTAAAAATCATGTCAGGATAACAAAGGAAGCCAGGTACTTAATATATAGTTACTAAAATAATAAATAAGCCTGTGATGTGATAATATATGTACTTCTTTGTTAAGGCATGAAATAAACAGTCTTGCAGTCTGTCTGCTAAATTTTAAAGTAATGATGACAGCAGTATTTCGAGATAACTGTAACTGCTGTAATGCTACGTGAAATTCTCTTTGATTTCTGTTGGTGACAGTGTGGCAGGGACTGCTGACCCTGAACCGAAGTATCTGTTGCCTATCTGAGTTTAAGGGCGTCCTGGTCCTTTCCTTAGAAGATCTTGAAACGTCAGTGTCTTTTCCCTGTACCCCTTCAGAATCTTCTTCAGAAAAGAATCCTCTAGTTTCTCCCTGGGGCCTGTGTCTGGTTGCTGGCATCCCAGATGCTAGGCAGCAGGAGGGCGATCACAGACTATCATTCATTCCACGCCGTCCTCCACCGACCCTGCCTGGTAGCCTAGGGTTGGAGCACCTAGAGCAGCACTTTTAGTCAAAATATAATGTGAACCATGAACTTTAAATGTTCTAGGAACTGCATTTAGAAAGAAAAAAGAAATAGGTGAAGTTAATTTTAATACATTTATCTTATTCAGGATGTCCAAGTAGTAGTGTTTCAACATGTGTTCAACACAGAAAATTATTGAGGCGTTACATTACTTTCATACTGAATGAAGTCCAAAATAAATAAAGTCCAGTGCATACTTTATTGTCCATCTCAATCCAGACAAACCACATTTCAGCTGCTCACTTGCTTCATACGACCGGGAGCTGTCTGTTAGACGGCACAGATGAGGAGAATAAGACTGGGGTTGAGGGGACTTCCCTGGTGGTCCAGTGGCTAAGACTCCACGGTCCCAATGCAGGGGCCCCCGGTTCGATCCCTGGTCAGGGACCTAGATCCCACATGCCACAAGTAAAAGATCCTGCATGCCACAACTAAATATCCCACATACTGCAACCAAGACCCGGTGCAGCCAAATACAGTAAAAAAAAAAAAAAGCCTAAGGCGGAGGTGCAAAGGTACCTTAGTGACAAAGTGTTGGTGGAGTAGGTTAAACTTTCTGGCACTATTCTTAATTCTTTCTGGATTGAGAAAAGGCTTCCCTGCTAAGGGTTATTATATCATGCCAAACAGTATTACCTTCCTGTAGTATTATGAGCACGTGCTCTTTCAACATGATGACATTTCTCAATAAGCAGTCCCAGCCCTTGCTATTGAACCCGAACTCTGCATGGAGCCCTTTTCCCAGCCCTGCATCTGTGGCTATAACTTAAGGACAGAATTGGTCACATTGCTCTGTCCCTTAGATTCAGGATAAGTATTCTGACTGCTCAGGTGAATCAGTAACACGCAGGTGGCTGCCTTTCTCAAATAGGTTTTGTGTTATACCACCATTCATCTCCAGAACATTTTCATCTTCCCCAGGCGACGCTCTGTACCTATCAAACACCAACTCCCCATTCCCCCTCCCCCACCCCTGGGCCACCACCATTCTTTCTGTCTCTGTGAATTTGACTACTCTGCTAAGTCACGTCAGTCATGTCCAACTCTGTGTGACCCCATAGACGGCAGCCCACCAGGCTCCTCCGTCCCTGGGATTCTCCAGGCAAGAACACTGGAGTGGGTTGCCATTTCCTTCTCCAGTGCATGAAAGTGAAAAGTGAAAGTGAAGTCGCTCAGCCGTGTCCGATTCTTCGTGACCCCATGGACTGCAGCCCACCAGGCTCCTCTGTCCATGGGATTTCCCAGGCAAGAGTACTGGAGTGGGGTGCCGTTGACTACTCTAGGCACCTCATATAAATGGAATCATACGGTGTTTGTCCTTTTGTGACTGGCTTAGCATAATGTCCTCAAGATTCATTGACGTTACAGCTTCTATCAGAATTTCCTTCCTTTTTAAGGCTGAATAATATTCTCTTGTGGGGAAAGACCCACGTTTGCTTACCCGTTCGTCTGTCAGTGGCTACACAGATTGCTTCCGTCTTTTGTCTGTTGCCAGTAACGACACTTGTATCTCTTAGGACCACAATTCTTCCTTGACGACCATGCTTTCTGATTAAATTTTGTGTGTCCACGCAAGGCCCTTGCCTAACTTACGGCCACAGGTTTTTTGTGTTTAATATTTATTTGCTGCATCGGGTTTTAGTTGCGGCACGCAGGATCTTTTTAGTTGCAGCACTCAAGCATCTCTCTAGTTGTATCACGCAGGCTGTAGAGCACCCGGGCTCAGTAGTTGCTGTGCGCGGGCCAGGGATTGAACCTGCATCTCCTGCATTGGAAGGCGGACTTTTAACCACTCGACCACCAGCGAAGTCCATGGCCACAAGTTTGTTTTTTGTTCTTTTTTTTCTTATGGCCACAAATTTTAATGTCACTGTTCTTAGATCTCTGGAAGAGCGTTACCAAGGAGGTGCCTGAAGGAGACCGCGGTACCTGCATATCATGCAGAAACCTGGCGGAGATCCTCCAGGCATTGCAGCTGGAGGGAACAACGGGGACAAAGGCAGGGAAGGGCAGATTCCAGGAACCACGACTGAAAGAAAAGGATGGGAAGCGGGGGATGGGCGGATCACAAGAGTAGGAAGCTGACTGAGAGGGGCCTCAAATATCAGATCAAAGTATTGAGCATTACCCTCCAGGCAGGGTGGGGAGCAGCTGAAGATCTGAAGTAACAGTGAGATGGTCAGATTTTCTTATTAGAAAGCTCACCCTTGATTGCTGTGTTGAATAGGCTTTGGAAACAGGGAGACCTGGGGTGGAGGAGGAAGGAATGGATAAACAAATGTTTCTGAATGTTCTGAATGAACCAGCCAGAGGGGCCCTGGGTTGGAGTCAAGTGGAGAGCTCCAGTTTCCCTGGTTTGGGCCACGGGTGACTGGAGAGGTCATCAACTTGAAAGAGGGAGATGGAGGCAGGACGTGCCTGGTTGGTTAAGGGGGAGCCCTTGGATAAGCAAGATCAAGTTGTGCGCATGTCTTTCTTGCTGTTGAAGGAGGTGCAGATGAAAGGAACACTTAAATACAGCCTGTGGAAACTCCTGTGGCCTGGGGGCGTTGATGAGACTAGTTCCAGAGAAGCAGCCTTGGGCGCTGGGCGGCTTACCACGAGCCAGCTCTCAACATTCACCGTCCTGTTTACTCGCTTCTACCCATTGAGGTCTATTCAGTCGCTCAGTCGTGTCCGACTCTGCGACCCCGTGAATCGCAGCATGCCAGGCCTCCCTGTCCATCACCAACTCCTGGAGTTCACCCAAACTCACCCCAGTGAGGTCAGACCTATTAAAATCCTGTCTTGAAGAAACAAACACATGGAAGCGAAGTGCTCCACGGCTTAACAGCTGTGTGACCTTCGGCACATCTGCGCCTACTTCTCCCCATGTTCAGTGGGGATCATGAGCCCCACTCTTAGCCTACGGCGGGGGTAAGATGGGACCCTGTGTATGAAGAGTGCTTGGCCTGAGGGCCCAGTGGTGAATGATACCAGCTGTGCCTGCTGCAGCGACCGCCACCATCACCCTAACTTGTAGATGGATGCAGCCCAAGCCAGGAACTGAAAAGGAGGCCCAGTGCTGGGAGGCTAGAGGTGAACAGGGGTGGAAACAGGGCCAGCAGCCCGAGGGAGGGGGCCTGCCATCCTGTCTCCTAGGTGCCCTCGAGAAAGGGAGCTATGAGAGAGACCTTGGGTGAGTCACCTCACTTCTCCAGGCCTCCACTTCCTCACATGTGACTTGGGTGGGCCAGTATCAACCCCACCGGGCTGTGTATTAATGCAAGATTAGAAACACGAAGCCCTTGGCAAGAACCCAAAAGATGCTACCAAAAGATGGTAGCATCAACATCTTTTTTTATGGATATAATTTTATTATTTATTTATTTTTGGCCATGCTGAGTCTTCGTTGCTGCACGGGCTTTTCTCTGATTACAGTGAGCAGGGGCTACTCTTCATTGCAGTGTGAGGACTTCTTATCCAGTGACTTTTGTTGTAGCTCCTGGGCTCTAGAGTGCAGGCTCAGCAGCTGTGATGCACAGGCTTAGTTGCTTGGTGGGATGTGAGATCTTCCCAGACCAGGGATAGAACTCATGTCTCCTACGCTGGCAGGCAGTTCTTTACCACTGGGCCACCAGAGAAGTCCTGTATGAGTTTCAGGATTGATTTTTCTGTAGCTGCAAAAAAAATTACTGGAATTTTGATAGGAATTGTATTGAGTCTGAAGATTGCTTTGGGTAGTATTGACATTTGAACAATATTAAGTCTTCTAATTCATGAGTAAGGAGTGTGTTTCCATTTATCATTAATTTCTTTCAACAGGGTTTTATAGTTTTCATTGTACTAGTTTATCACCTCCTTAGTTAATTCCTAAATATGTTGTTCTGTTTGATGGTATCATAAATGGAATCATTTTTATAATTTCCTTTTCAGGTATTTATCATTAGTATATAGAAATGTAACTGATTTATTTTTGGCCACACAACATGGCTTGCAGGATCTTAGTTCCCTGACCAGGGATTGAACCCGGACCCTCAGCAGTGAAAGTGCAGAGTGCTAACCACTGGACCACCAGGGAATTTCTGAAATGCAACTTATCTTTGTGTATTGACTTTGTATCCTAATCCTACTTGCTTTGCTAAATTCATTTATTAGTTCTCTCAGATTTTTTTGGTGGAATCTTTAGGTTTTCTACATACAAGGTCATATCATCTGCAAACATTATTTTACTTCTTCTTTTCCAATTTAGATGCCTTTTATTACTTCTTGCCTAACTGCTCTGGCTGAAACTTCCAATCCTATGTTGAATCGAAGTGATGAATGTGGGCACTCTTGCCTTATCCCTTATCTTAGAGAAAACACCCTAAAGTATGATGCTCATTGTGGATTTTTCATATATGGCATTTATTTACTGAAGTAGTTTCATTCTATTCTTGGTTTACTGTTTCTCTCATGAAAGAGTGTTGAATTTTGTCAAATGTTTTTTCTGCATGAATTGATTGTATGGTTTTTGCCTTTCATCCTGGTGATGTGGCATATTTCATTGATCAGCTTTCACATGTTGAACCATCCTTGCACTCTAGGAATAAATCCCACGTGGTCATATGTATAATCCTTTTCATATGCTGCTGAATTCTGTATTTTGTTGAGTATTTTTGCATCAGTGTACATAAGGGATGCTGGCCTGTAGTTTTCTTGTAGTATCTTTGTCCAGCTTTGATAACAGGGTAATGCTGGCCTCATAGAATGAGTTAGGAAGTGTTTCCTCCCCTTCAATTTTTGGAAAAGTTTAAGGAGTGCTTTTGCTGCTGCTGCTGCTAAGTCACTTCAGTCTTGTCTGACTCTGTGCGACCCCAGAGACAGCAGCCCACCAGGCTCCCCTGTCCCTGGGATTCTCCAGGCAAGAACACTGGAGTGTGTTGCCATTGCCTTTTCCAATGCATGAAAGTAAAAAGTGGAAGTGAAGTCACTCAGTCATGTCTGACTCCTAGTGACCCCGTGGACTGCAGCCTACCAGGCTCCTCCGTCCATGGGATTTCCCAGGCAAGAGTACTGGAGTGGGTTGCCATTTTCCAATGGTCATGTCTGGATGTGAAAGTTGGACTGTGAGGAAAGCTGAGCACCGAAGAATTGATGCTTTTGAACTGTGGTGTTGGAGAAGACTCTTGAGAGTCCCTTGGACTGCAAGGAGATCCAACTAGTCCATTCTGAAGGAGGTCAGTCCTGGGTGTTCATTGGAAGGACTGATGCTACAGCTGAAACTCCAGTACTTTGGCCACCTCATGCAAAGAGTTGACTCATTGGAAAAGACTCTGATGCTGGGAGGAATCGGGGGCAGGAGGAGAAGGGGAGGACAGAGGATGAGATGGCTGGATGGCATCACCGACTCGATGGACATGAGTTTGGGTGAACTCCAGGAGTTGGTGATGGACAGGGAGGCCTGGCGTGCTGTGATTCATGGGGTCGCAAAGAGTCAGACACGACTGAGTGACTGAACTGAACTGAAATTATGGTGGAGGTAATGAAGATAATGGTGACCTCCTTCAAAAGATCCCATGCATGAACTGCTACACTCAGTGCCCCCAACCGTGCAGCAGGCCGCCACAGACCCACACCCCACCTGAGACTCCCAGACACCCACAGGCAAGTCTGGGACAGTCTCTTGAAGGGTCACTGCTTTCCCCTGGGTCCTGGTGCACAAGGTTCTGTTGTGCCCTCCCAGAGCCTGTTTCCCAGTCCTGTGTAAGTTCTGGCAGCTGTACGGTGTGGGTAATGGTGGAATGCTTTTAGTCATTTTTAAATGACGGATTTCAGCAGTGAAGCCACAGAATCCAGAGTTTTTCTTTGTTGAGAGTTTTATTACTAATTCAGTCTCCTTACTAGTTACAGGTCTATTCAGGTTTTATATTTTTCATGATATAGTCTTGGTAGGTTTTGTTTTTCTATGAATTTGTCCATTTCATCTAGGTTTTCAAATTTGTTGATGTACAGTTATTTTAAGTACTCTCTCATAATCTTTATTTCTGTAGAATTGGTAGTAATATGCCCACGTTCATTTTTGATTTTAGTATTTGAATCTTTTTTTCTTAGTCTTCCTAGCTGAAGTACTGTCAGTTTTCAAAGAGCCAACTTTTGGTTTTATTGATTTTCGCTATTGTTTCTCTCTTTCACTTATTTCTGCTCTAACCTTTATTTCCTTCCTTCTGCTAGCTGTGGGTTTAGTTTGTTCTTTTTCTAGTTTCTTAGGTTGTAAGTTAGGTTGTTGATTTGAGATCTTTCCTAGGTTTTTTAATGTAAGTGTTTATGGCTATAAATTTCCCCCTTAGCATTGCTTTTGCTGTGTCCCATCAGTTTTGGTATGTAACATCTTTTGTTTTCATTTGTCTCAAACTATTTTCCAGTTTCTCTTGTATTTCTTCTTTGATCTATTGGTTGTTCAACTGTGTATTAATTTCCACAGTTTTGTGAATTTTCCAGTGTTCTTTTTGTTACTAATTTCTAATTTTGTCCTCTTGTAGTTGAATAAGATACTTTGTATGATATTATCTTTTAAAAAGTCTACTGGGGCTTAATTTGTAGCCTAACACATGGTCTGTCCTGAAAAATGTCCCATGTATACTTGAGAAGAATGTGTATTCATTTGTTGGGTGGAGTGCTCTGTATGTGTCTGTTAGATGTAGTTGGTTTATTATGCTGTTTAAATCCTTTTCCTTACTTATGACTGGTGTTCTATTATCGTGAATTAGGTATTGAGATCTCCAGCTGTTGCTATTAAAGTTTGGGGGGTTTCTTGTTTTTTCATATGTAGGTGTTTAATCCATACGCAGTTTGCATTTGTGCATTCTAAGATCTCATCTTACTTTTTCATATGCAGAGCCAGTTGTCACAACACATTCCTGAGTCTCTGCTTTCTTTGCTGATTAGTCATAGCAGTCATAACCTCTGCCGAGAATTCTACACACGCAGGGGTGTGTCTCTGAGTTCTCTTCTCTTCTGCTACCCTTTTGTCTGTTTCTGTGTTAATACGACTTAATTGCCATAGCTTTTTGGCATGCCTTGGCATCTCAGAGGGTGAACCCCCTTCCCTGTTCTTTTTGTTCTGAAAGAAAAAGTCTACTTATATCTTCATTCTTCCAATCCTAATTTTAGAATTAGTATATCATATTCCTTAGAAAAACTTTGCTGAATCACTGACTAGAAATAGAGTGTATAGATTACTTTGGGAAAAACTGATACCTAAAAAATACTGAGTCTTCTTAGCTATGAATGCAGTTTATCTCTTCATTTATTCAGATCTCCTTCTTACATGCTCCTTTTCAAGTTTGAGTAACATATCTATGAAGACTACGTATTTGTATTAGATTTATTCCTTGCTACTTCCTAGGTTTGTATTTTTTGGTAGTAAAATGAGTTTCTATATTTGCATACTTAGCGTTGAGACACCCACACTGATCTTGTGTCCCGAGACCTGTTCAGCTCTCAGTCCTCTTGGAGTCACATCATAAATGATCACTTTTGCTCGAATGGCAATTGCATATCTCCTTCTAATCTTACTGTGTCTCATGCGCATCTTGTGTAACTGCAGGAGTGTCAGGACATTGTGGGACAGTAGGAAGACAGCGGCATCCTTCCCTTGGTCCTGACCTTCATTCAGTGAATATTCAGTGAATATTTACTGAATTCTTTCCACATGCCAGCTCCTGGGGATGTAGCAGAATAACATGAAGTCCCTGCCCTCATGGAGCTTACATTCCTTATGGGGAGAGACAGAAAATAACCCCAGTGTGCAGGATGGTCAGACATGCAACAGAAAACAAAGCCCAGTAAGAGCAGGATGCAGTGCTGCGTGGCTGGGGCAGTGTTGCTGTCCCCCAGAGTGTGGTCAGGGAAGGCCTCCCAGATAAGGCGACCTTGGAGCAGAAGCCAGAAGGAAGGAAGAGAGAAGCGGTCTTAGAACTCTGAAGATCAGAGAACTCCAGTGGTGAGCAAGAGCTTGACCTGTTCCAGGCTTGGGGAAGGCCGCCAGTATAGCTGCAGGAGTGAGAAGGGGGGAGATGGGGGATGAAGTTGGTGTGGCGGAGCCCCAGATCACAGAGGGCCTCAGAGTAAAGGCTTGGCTTTGACTGCCCAGAAGAGAACACGCTGGAGAATTCTGAGCCCTGCAATGTGACATTCTTTTTTACAGGATTAATCTAGTTTCTCTGTTCAAAAGAGAGTGGGGGGAGGGGTGCAAGGGGAAGCTGGAAGATGACTTAGGAGGAAGTAACAGGATCTGGGGAAGAGAAGATGGAGACTGTAGATTGTTTAAGGGAGGGGTGAGATTCTGGGTGTATCTGCAAGGTAGAGCAGGATTTCCTGACAGGGTTGGATATAGACTTAAGAGTGAAAGGAGTCAAAAAAGATTTGGTGTTGTGAGTCACAGAAAGGATGGAGCTGCCCCTGCAATAGGAAAGACTAGTGTAGATATCGGGAGAAAAGTCAGGAGTTTGGTTTTGAACACTATCGAATTACGTATCAAAGTGGAGATGTCAAGCAGGCAGTTGGATACATGAGTCTGGTCTCCCCAGGTCTCTGGGTTGGAGATCATATTTGAAAGCCATCCAAGTACAGACTTAAGGTCAAAAATGAGACGAGAACTCTCAAGAGAGAATCAACTGTGTCAGATGCTTTTCTGATGGGCACAGCAGGGCAGATTTAGGAATGTGAGGTCATCACAGGCTTCAAGAGCTGGTCTGCTTTGGAGGTGGTAGAGTGCCGAGGGGAGGACAGCCTGACTGAAGAAGGATTAAGAGAAAATAGAATAACTGGGAGACCACAAGTACAGATGACTCCATTGATGAAGTTTTCTGTTCAGGGAGCAGAGAAATGAAGGGAGCGAAGGGTCAAAGGGGAGGGCTCGGATTTTTCTGTTGTTCTTTTTATGTTTAAATGGAGTGTTACAGGCACATTTCTATATTGTTGAGAATGACTGCAGGAAAAAGGAAATTCATTATGCTGGAGAGAAAGGGGATAACTGTTGGATGACATTCTTAGGTGGGCGAGAGGGAACTGAACTAGTAGAGAACACACAGTTCCTCCAGAGTGACAGGAGGAAGCTGTGTTCGGGGAACCCTGCAGTGGGGGAGCAGAGTTACCAACACAGACTGAGAAGGTCAGAGGGGAATCAGGAGGTTGGGGAGCATCTGAAATGGTCATGGAGGAGAGCGAAGGAACCACATGCCAGATGAGGCTGTAGAGGGAGATCTGAGTGGGGATGTTAATCCAGAAGACGGGCTCCTTTTTATTTTGTTGTCAGCGTAATTGTGTTGTATTAGGGGATGTGTATCATGCACTTAAAATTGTTTTTTTAATTTTGGTTGTTCTGGGTCTTGGTGCTTTGTGAGGGCTTTTTCTCTCGTTGCTGTGGGGGTGCGGGGGGCTACTCTTGGTTGCAGTTCGTGGGCTTCTCGCTGCAGGGGCTTCTTCTGTTGCGGAGCACAGGCTCTGGGGCATGCGGG
>NW_011495059.1:7244128-7257522 GCF_000754665.1 Bison bison bison | reverse complement strand
GCTCTGGGGCATGGGCCTTAGTACTTGCAGCTCAAGGGCTCAGTAGTTGCGGCTCCTGGGCTCTGAGCAAGGGCTCAGTGGTTGTGGCCCATGGGCTTTAGTTGCCCCCGAGGCATGTGGAATCTTCCCAGACCAGGGATCGGACCTGTGTCCCCTGCATTGGCAGGTGGACTCCTATCCACTGTACCATGAGGGAAGTCTAGCACTTTCTATAAAATGGTGAGTTGGTCCATTTCTCCTTAAAGTTTTGTCACATTTTGCTTTATGTTATTTTGAAGATATCTTAGATGTTTGCTTTATGTTATTTTGAAGATATCTTAGATGTACGAAGCTCAGGATGTAATAATATCCCTGGTGAATGTTTAGTGATTCATTCTATTTTTCCAGATGCCTAATTGTGTTTTGCCTCAAAGTCTTTGTTGTAAAGTGTTGAGAGTATTGCTGTACCAGCTTTCCTCGGTTAGTGTTCATCTGCCACACAGCTTTCAGTCCTTTCAACTTTTCACTCGCCTTATAATTATGCCTCTTATACACATATACCTGAGTTTGGTAATCTGTTCAGTCTGTTAATTTTTATTTCAAAAGTAGAAAATGTCACCCATTTACAATGGGATTGCTCCTTTTGGGATTTATCCTTACCATGTTATTTTGTGCTCTTCATTCTACTTTTTAGAGGTTTCTTTTTTTCCCTTTCTTTTCTTGCCTTCTTTTGCATTAACACACCTCTCTCTCTCCATTCCCATTGCTATTTTGAGGCTGTGTTTTAACTTGGATTCAGTTCAGTTCAGTCCCGCAGTTGTATCCGACTCTTTGCGACCCCATGAATCGCAGCACGCCAGGCCTCCCTGTCCATCACCAACTCCCAGAGTTCACTCAGACTCACGTCCATCGAGTCAGTGATGCCATCCAGCCATCTCATCCTCTGTCATCCCCTTCTCCTCCTGCCCCCAATTCCTCCCAGCATCAGAGTCTTTTCCAATGAGGTCTGCCTATAAATAACATTTAAAAAGGAAAGAAAAGGTGGTTTGAACAAGACTTTATTTCTCTCACATTCAAGAATGTCTGCAATAGTAATGCTGTAGCCCCAGGCTTTCTTCTTTAGGTTCGATGTCATAATTGGCTTCCATTCATGAGATCTTCTCATCTTTCCCAATGGCTGCTGGATTCCAGAACCCTGAGAGCATTCCAGCTGCAAAGGAACCAGTAGCAAAATAGAACAAGCCAGCCCCACCTACCACTCCCACTTCTATCCCTTTGACCAGACTTCTCATAGCTTGTCGCAAGGGTAGCCTGGGAAATGCCTGAGTCTGGGCAGCCATGTATGTGCCCAGTTAAAACCACAGGTCCCCCCCAGAGTACTTGTTTTCAAACGTCTGTGCCGCGCTTGCTGGACAGAGTGTGCATATTAGAGATAGGACATCATACTAACAGCAGAAGTCGTTATTCAACCCTGGTACTGATGTAACTTATTCTATGACTTTGCATACCATGTCTCATATTTTCCGTTTGACAGTACTTTTTCCTAGAAAATCCAGTTTGCCTGAGAAATTCCTGTGTTTTATTTCATCTGAATAAAGTTGCTGTTTCAAACAAAATAAAGAAAAGGCTCTACTTCTGAGGGAGAAGGAGAGACAAATGCTAGGACAACTAGCCATAACCACCATAGAAGTTATGCACCGTATTTCTGTTCCTTTAACACTTAAAATTGTAAAAGCAAGTTATTCAACATTTTTACCTTTCTCCCAAACAACACAAAAGCCTTAACATATAATTTATCTAATTGTTTTCTTATAATTTAAAAGCGCACACATTATCATTATATAATTTTCAATTATCTAAATGTGTGTATATATAATAACTCCCATGTGTTTATCATTTTCTTTGTTCATAATTCCTTATCTCAGATCTTCCTTCCTGGATCATTTTCTTCTTTGCTGAGTTCATCCTTTAGAACTGTCTTTTTTTGGCTGTGCTGGGTCTGGGTTGCGTCACATGGGCTGTCTTCGTTGCAGCGTATCAGCTTTCTCTAGTTGGGGTCTGCAGGCCTCTCTAGTTGCCCACAGCATGTGGGATCTTAGTTCTCTGACCAGAGGATCAAACTAGTGTCCCCTGCATTGGAAGGTTGATTCTTAACCATTGGGCCACTAGGTAAGTCCCTAGAATTGTCTTTAGTGAGAACCTGGAGAACTGGCATTAACCCTGTTTTGATTTATCTGAAAACCTTTATTTTTGCTCTCATTCTTATTAACCTTCATTTTTATTGTGAAATACACATGCAAACAGTAGACAGAATAAAGAAAAATTTAGAACACTCCTTTTCTCACCACCTAGTTTACAAAATGGAATATTACCAGGATCTTTGGACCTGGTGATAGATCACCTTCTTTCTGCCATAGCAGTAAGCACTATCCTGATTCTGTGTTAGTTATGCCCTTGCTTTTCTTTATACTTGTACCACATATATGTGTGACCCTAAGGAACATACTGTTTAGTTTTGCCTGTTTTCAAAATTTACATTCATAGAAGCCGGGTGTCTGAATTCTTCTGAAGCTTGCCTTTTTGGTTCAGCCTGGTTTGTGAGATTCATCCATGTTAATGCATGTACGTGTAGTTCATTCTTTCCATTGACATGCAGCATTCCACCGTACGAACATGTTGCTTATCCATTCCACTGATGAGCATTTGAATTGCTTCTACTTTTTGGTTGTGAGCAGTGTTTTTATAATAGTATTAAAATGTAATTTATATATCATAAAATTCACCCCTTGAAAGTATACAATTTAGCGGTTTTTAGTAATCCAGAGTTGTGTGACCATCACTGCTACCTAATTTTAAAACATTTTCCTTACCCCAAAAGAAACCTTGTACCCATTCAGCCATCACTCTAGGAAATGGCAACCCACTCCAGTATTCTTCCTGGGAAATCCCAGGGACAGAGGAGCCTGGCAGGCTGCAGGCCATGGGGTCACAAAGAGTCAGACACGACTGAGCAACTGAGCACAAGCACTAAAACTCGCATCTGCTTCATTCGCTATAGATCCGCCCGTTCTGAACATTTCACACGCATGGAATCATACGCGATGTGTTCTTTCATGTCTGGATTCACTCTGCCTAATGTTCTTGAAGTTTATTCATGTTGTAGCATGTGTCAGCACTTCACTTCTTTCTATTGCTGAACAGTATTCCATCGTGTGGATATATTGCATTTTGCTTATCCATTCATCAGTGGTTTCCGCTTTTTGGCTAGTAGGTATTCTTTGAAACACAAAAGTTTAATGGAGTCCAGTTGGTTTTTTTCATCTGTCGCTCGTGACTTGCTGTCAAGTCTACGAAGCCGTTGCTAATCCAGCCTTGTGAAGATTTACTCCTGTTTTCTTCTGAGAGTTTTATACCTTTAGTAATTACATTTAGGTCTGTGGTCCATTTTGAGTTAGTTTTTGTATGTGGTGTGAGGTGTTGGTCCATCCTCATTGTTTACACTCGGATATCCAGTTGTCCCAGCATTTATTAGCGAGACTCTTCTTTCTCAATTGAATAGTCTTCTATCTTTGTCAAAAACCAGCGGACTAAATGTAAGGATTTATTTCTGGACTCAATTCTATTTCACTGCATTAATGGACATGTGTATACTTAGGCCAGTACCGTACTGTCATGATTACTGTAGCTTTGAAATAAGTTTTGAAACTGGGAAGTATGAATCCTCCAATTTTATTTTTCAAGCAAAAGAAGTTTATGGCTAGCTCTCATTTTCTCACTAAAGGAAGTTCTAAAGTTCATACTTCATTTTTCATTTCCATATGAATTTTAGGATCAGATTGTCAATTTCCTCAAAAAACAGGCAGATAGGATTTTATTTTGATAGGGATTGTGTTAAATCTGTAATTCAGTTTGACAGGTGTTGCCATCTTTTAAGTCTTCTGATCATGAACATAGGCTATCTTTATTTAAGTTTTTAAAATTTTCTTTCAGTACTGTTTCGCAGTTTTCAGTGGACAAGTCATATTTCTTTGTTAAGTTTATTCCTAAATATTTTATTCTGTCTGATGGTATTGTAAATGAAGTCTTTCTTCATTCCATTGTCAGCTGTTCATCCTTACTATATAGACACAATTGATGTTTGTACATCAATCTCGTATGCTGCAACCTCACTGTTTTGGGGGGAATTCCTTAGGATTTTCTATATACATTATGTCCCCTACATATGAATGAGTTCCACTCCAAGAGCACATCTGTAAGTCGAGTTTGTTCATAAGTTTAACGAAGTTGGCCTCGGTATCCAACTAACACAATCATTTATATAGTACTGTACTGTAATATTATTTTCATGCAAATAATACATAAAAAACAAGTACAGAAGTAAAGAAAACATTTTTAATGTTACACTACAGTACCTTGAAGAGTCAGGCAGTACAGTGCAAGAGCTAGCATCCAGGGGCCGGCACTAACAGGCAGGAAGCGTCACTGACTAGAGGAGGGAGAGGCTGTGGGAGACAGCGCGGCTGAGCGACGTCGGCATGGGGAGACGGGCAGGCTGCAGTTGCACCCAGCCTGACCCTGATGGGACGCGTGTTCTCATCTTTGAAAGTTCACAACTTGAATGTTGGTACGAAGGAGACTTACTGTAAGTGAAAAGACAAATTCCTCCAACCTGTTCTTCTTCAGGAATATCTTGGCATTGGCTCTTTGCTTTTTCCATGTACAATTTAGACTTGGCTTTTTAACTTCTATGTTGAGGTTCTGACTGGAATTATATAAAATCTGTACATCAGTTTGGTAGAAAATTGATGTTTATAAATGAGTCTTTTGTATCCAAGAACATGATTATGTCTCTCCATTTATGTAGGTCTTCTGTAGTGTCCTTCATTTAAATTTTATATTTTCCACACAGAAGTTTTACATATTGTTTAAAGATTCGTTAGATTAGTATTTTAATTTTGGAAAGATGTTAGTATTTTTATTATTGTATTCTTTTTCTTTAGTTGATGAAATGCTCTTGCCCTTTTTATTGATCTTGTATCTAGAAATACTGCTGTATTCTTATTTGTAAATAAGGAATTGCTTTTAGCATTGTACCATTGTGTATGATGTTTACTATAGGTCTCTTATAAATACACTTATTCTGGTTAAGAAAATTGTTGAATTTAATGGAATTTTGTGTATCTATTTAGATAATCATATTGTTTTTCTAATCTGTAATGTGGTAAATTTATTGATAGATTTTTCTCCTTTCTTGTCTTATTTTTAGATTAATCAAATATTTATTTCCACTTTTCTCATGTTAGCTTATTGTTCTTTTAGCAGTTACTCTGTATCCTTGACTTGGTAAGACTAAATTAATACTTTTACCACTTCACAGATAATGCAAGGACCTTGATCATGTGTACTATGGCCGTGAGATATTTCAGTTCTATAAATATGATCTCACTGCCCCAAGACATTATTGTTGTTTTATACAATCAATATTACCCACATAATTACTCTTTTCTTTCTGGTAACACTTCACTTCTTTATTTCTGTGGTTATGAGGATCACTTTCCTCTGCCCTAAGAACTCCCTTTAGTATTTATATTAATACAGTATTTGTCTTAAAATCTCTGTATTTTTCCCTTTTTTTGAACAGTATTTTTTGCTAAGTATAAAACTCTAGGTAGGTATTGATCTTCTTTCAGTACTTTTATTTATAAAAGTTATTATGTTCTGGTTTCCAGACTTTCTATTGGAAAGTCAGTCTTCCTGCTGCTTCTTTGAAGAATAGTTTTTTTCCCCTTTGCTTTTAAGATTTTTCTCTTGTATTTGAGTTTTATCCATTTTTACTAGGATACCCAGGTATGGTTTTCTTTGTGTTTTTCCAACTTGATGCTCACAGGGTTTCTTGAATCTTCAGCCTGAATAAATTTCATCAGTTTCAGAAAAGTCTTGGCCATCATTTCCTCAGATCTCTGCTCCATTTTATTTCTTCTCTCCTTGTGGACTCCAGTTACACATATTTTAGACTGCCATGTCGTTTCTTCATTTTCTCTTCTGAATTTTCCTTCTTTTTTTTCCTCCTCAGGACCTCAATCTGGACATTTTCTGATGGGTTATTTTATAGTTTAGCTGTAATTAATCTACAAAACTTATCTATTGCAATCAGTGGGCTTCCCTGATAGCTCAGTTGGTAAGGAATCCAGTGCAGTGCAATCCGCCTGCAATGCAGGAGACCTGGGTTCGATCCCTGGTTTGGGAAGATCTCCTGGAGAAGGCAATGGCTACCCACTCCAGTATACTGGCCTGGAGAATCCCATGGACTGTATAGTCCATGGGGTTGCAAAGAGTGGGACACGACTGAGAGACTTTCACTTTCACTGCAGTCAATTTCAGTATGTTTTTAGTTCTAGAATTACATTTTATTCTTTTTGCTAGATTTCTGGTTCTTGGCTGAAATTCCCCATCATGTCATATATTTTCTTGGACGAACTCAGTCATTTTACAGCCCTTGTCCAGCGCTTCTAGTACCTGTATCCCCTGCGGGTCTTTTACTTTTTTCTGGTTTTTCTCTTTTGCTGTGCAGTCATTTGGTCCTACCTCCTGGCATGTTTGGTAATTTTTCTAAATTTTTATTTTTCATTTATTGGCTGTTCTGGGTCTTTGTTGCCGCATGGGGTTTTCTCTAGTTGTGGCGCACAGGCTTCTCATTGCAGTGGCTTCTCTTGTTGCGGAGCACAGGTTCTAGGGTGCTCAGGCTTCAGAGGTTGCAGCTTCTGGCTCTAGAGCACAGGCTCAATAGTTGTGGAGGCTCACAGGCTTAGCTGTCGCACAGCATGTGGGATCCCCCTGGATCAGGGATTGAACCTGCGTCTCCTGCATTGGCAGCGGATTCTTTACCACTGAGCCATGAGGGAATCCCCATGCTTGGTAATTCTTATTCAACACCAGAAACTGTATATGAAAACTACAGAAATAACTTGAGACTCGGGATGATTTTTTTTTTTTTTTTTAAAGAATGATTTTCTATTCTTCAAGAATGGATTTACTCTTACAGACAATAGCATAGGGCGAAACCAACTTAATCCAATATGAGATTCAGCTGATTCAGAGCTGGGTTTTGTGACAGCTTGGGGTATTTCCAAGCCCCTCCTTCTTGGCAGACACTGAGCTCCAATTTTTGTCTTGCCCCCATCTTAAGACGGCTGGAAGCTTTGCTCAACTTAAGGTGCTTTCCCCCAAGTCCTGTCTGCCTTGTAGCTCCGAATTCCGGTTTTGGTCTGTCTCCCGGTCCCTGTGGAACTACCACAAGCTCTGCCCAGCTTCTGAGACTCTCAGCCACCACTTCGTCTTCGGAGCACTCAGCTTTTTGCTGCCTATAAACTTGGGAGGTGCCTTGGGATAACAGACTATCAGACTCACCTGGTTATAGTTTCCCTTCTCACTAAAACCTTAGCCTCTCAAATTCTGGCTGCTTTGGTAATTTTTTAATGCCTTGAAAGAGATATTTTGTTGTTTTGAGTATCTTATTTAGTTTTTTTTGTGGGTTTTTTAAGTTCAGTTTATCTGATAGTAATTGGTTTTTCATAGCCAGAATCAGAAGTTATTAGAATTTTCTAATATTGAATCTGTCTTATAGTACCAGAATAAACCCAGCTGAGTTATATTACTTTAGTACATTGTTGCACTTTTGTTAATATCTGATTTAATCATTCTGCCTTTATTCTTGATAATTTGGCTGGTAGTTTTCCCTTCTCATCCGTGTCTTATTTTAGTACCCAGGTTCTCTAAGCATAAAATGAGATGGGGTGGTTCTTCTAGTCATATCCTAAGTCATGATCACTCTGAAGAAATTTCTTTTCTTCCATTTCCTCTGTCCTTTTAGAACTCTGACGGATGTATGTTAAGTTTCCCTCTCTCTTCCATGTCTCTCAGTCAGTATCAGTTCAGTTGCTCAGTCGTGTCCAACTCTTTGTGACCCCATGGACTGCGGCATGGCAGGCCTCCCTGTCTAACACCAACCCCTGGAGTCCACCCAAACCCATGTCCATCTCATTGGTGATGCCATCCAACCATCTCATCCTCTCATCCCCTTCTCCTCCCGCCTTCAATCTTTCCCAGCATCAGGGTCTTTTCCAATGAGTCAGTTCTTTGCATCAGGTGGCCAGAGTATTGGAGCTTCAGCTTCAGTCCTTCCAATGAATATTCAGGACTGACTTCCTTTAGGATTGACTGGTTGGATCTCCTTGCAGTCCAAGGGACTCTCAAGAGTCTTCTCAACACCACAGTTCAAAAGCATCAATTCTTTGGCACTCTCTCAGTCACTTTCTTTTAAATAGTCTCTTCATTATAATATACCTACTTGCTTCTTTTTTTTTTTTAAGTATTTATTTTATTTTGCTGCACCAGGTCTGGGTTGCCACATGTGGGATCCAGCTCCCTGACCAGGGATCAAGTCCAAGCCCCTACATTGGGAGCACAGAGTCTTGGCCACTGGAACTACCAGAGAAGTCCTCTAGTTGCTTCTTCTATTTCTTAAAAAAATAAGGTACCTAAGTGCAGTCTTATGATGAGGAATTCTTCAAAAGGGACTTCTTTTATTCCCATTCTACTTTAGACCAAGCCAGGTACATACACCCACTGCTGCTGCTGCTGCTAAGTCGCTTCAGTCATGTCTGACTCTGTGTGACCCCATGGACAGCAGCCCACCAGGCTCCCTCGTCCCTGGGATTCTCCAGGCAAGAACACTGGAGTGGGTTGCCATTGCCTTCTCCAATGCATGAAAGTGAAAAGTGAAAGTGAAGACGCTCGGTCGTGTCTGACTCTTAGCGACCCCATGGACTGCAGCCAACCAGGCTCCTCCGTCCACGGCATTTTCCAGGCAAGAGTACCGGAGTCGGGTGCCATTGCCTTCTCCAACATACACCCACTACCTGCAGTTATTCCTGGCAGCTTTAAGATGTCCATCTAGCAGTGTAAGGGTTTTACACCGGGAGCTTTTCCACTCCTGTCCCCTCATCCTTACTGGTTTTCATTACGGTTTATTCTTTGTGCTGTGACCATCATGACCCTGGTTTCTGTGATGCCTGATTTTTCTCTTGCAGTAGTTCCAGAGCTCATGTCTTACCTCCTTCCATGCTCTTAAATCTCTTTTCAGAGCACCTCAATCTCTGCTTTGAACTACCATTTAAATATCTGTGGCTACATGTCACACTTCTCATCTGTTCTCTGGCAACAACTTCCTGGTAAACACTTATCTGCCGTTTGCTGCTCCTATACTGTGTTGAGCTCCTGCATGGGCTCCTTTGTAAACTAATTTCTAAATGAGGTGAAATTCCTCCTAGATAAGCTGTTTTAAGTAGACTATTATGGGGGAGGAGGCAGGAGGGTGTCCCAGGCTGGCAGGAGCTCCTCAGCATGGCGACGGGTGCAGTGCATCCTTCAGCGTGGTCTTCTCTCCAGGACACCAGAGGGCAGTTACCAGGCAGTGTTGTCGCCCCCTGCCCCCCACCCTCGGTGCTGAATCAGGTTCAGGGAAGCTCCTGTTGCAGTCCACACCCCTTTTTATTTCAAACAAGAGATTATTGGTTCTCCTCTCAAGTTATGCTACTTTTAAGAACTCAAAACTGTCACCTTTATCTGAGCCCTTCAACTGCAAGAACCCCCCCTGTGTGGCTGTCGCTGCACATTGACACTTCCTCATATACCGTGCTCTGGAGCTCCACCAGGAGACTGTGCGTTTACCGTGCTGCAGAGCTCCATCAGGAGACAGCGTTTACCGTGCTCTGGAGCTCCATCAGGAGACAGTGTGCGTTTTGATTTATGTACTGTTTTGCTTTTCAGTGATTTCTAAGGGGGTTAGGAGATAGTATTGTCTTCCTGTTACTTTATTATTTTGATGACATACTTTATTATTTTGATGACATACAACATAATTAATTTTTTTACTTTAGAAAAAAAAATATTTGACTGCGTCAGGCCCCAGTTGTGGCCTGGGGGAGCTTTCACTGCAGTACACAGGCTCTTTGTTGCAGCCTGTAGGCTTCTCTTTCGTTGTGGCGTGTGGCTCGTGGGATCTTAGTTCCCTGACCAAGGATCAAATGCGCACCCCCTGCATTGGAAGTGTGGAGTCTTAACCATGCGCACCCCCTGCATTGGAAGTGTGGAGTCTTAACCACTGTACACCAGGAAAGTCTCCCCTGCCACTTTAAAAACAGAAATCGCACTAAAAGACTTCAGTCTGGTATTCCTGGGCTGAACACTTCATGGTTAACGCTGCTCTTTGCTCTTAAGGCTTGTGTGTTCCTAATGCAAGTGGCCCATTCTTGTCGTGTCCTATCTTTTCTCAGGGCTCCTGAAATTAGCTGTGTCATTTTCTGTGTATGTTTACTCTCAGGAAGAATTTGAATATATATAACAGGGGTTATCTTTTCCTTGAAGGTTTTGTAAAACCTCACCTGTAAAACTATATAGGCCTGGTTCCTTTTTCTAGAGAAGATTTTTAACTCCTGCTTCAGTTATTTTAAACAATTATTGGTCTAATCAGATTTTCTATTTCCTGTTGAGCCTATAGTAGTAATTTGTTTCCCTGAAAAGTTTTTTTCCATTTAAACTCAGTTTTCCGATTTATTGCTATGAAATATCCTTAGCAACTAGTGGGTTAATTACTGTGTAAATAAAATGAAGACTGGCTGCCATCACCACATGATGACTGGTATCCTGAGGTGGTGGGGAGGGAGGTGAAACCAGACCTTGTGCTCTGCTCAGCCTCTCTCCCCCTTCTCTCTCAGTCTTAGGGAAAGTCCTCAGTGCTGTGGGCAGTGCCCAGCTACTGATGTCGCAGAAATTCCAGCAGTTCCGGGGCCTCTGTGAGCAAAACTTGGTAAGTGTGACTCTTCTTCCTCCACAGTGGGGGCTGGGTTAGCCTCCGAGCCTCTGTGGCCTCCTCCCTGACATGGCGAAGGCCCTGCCTCCTCAGCCATCGGAAGGATGACACTGCACGTGTCGGTGCCCCCACCAGAAAAGGGCCGGGGTGCTCCTTTCAGGTCTTTAACACCTTCTGAAATAGAAACGTGAGCTCTGTGTAAAAACAGACAGTCAAGGTAAGAACTAAAGAAATAACCACCGTTAGGCTTGGTGGGTCTCCCTTCTCCGTCACCCTCACCTGTCGGGCGGCAGCTCTTCCTGTGGGGAGCCTCTTTCCGTCCGGCCAGGGCTGGGGCACAACGGCCAGTGTTTGTCTCTGGGACCAGTAGGGGTTTGGGGGTTCACTGAGGAAGTCATGAGGAATGTGTTGGCTGAGAACAGAATGATGGGAGGGCACCCCCATGGGTCTGTAATCACACCAACCTGGGAGTGATGCTGCCTCCTCCCTATGAGACGATGAGTCGCCCGCCAGCCACACAGTAGGCCCCGAGGGCCTTCCGCACCAGAGCCCGGCAGAGGTGGCGAAGGCTTTGTTACCATGTGCATGAGAACCCACGCAGGGCCAGGAGACCATACTTGGGATGGGGTGCAAGACAAACCCCCCTGCCCTGCTGGCCCCACTGACCCACCTCTGTCCCACAGAACCCTGATGCCAACCCACGTCCAACGGCCCAGGACCTGGCAGGGTTCTGGGACCTGCTCCAGCTGTCCATCGAGGACATCAGCATGAAGTTTGATGAACTCTACCACCTCAAGGCCAACAGCTGGCAGCTGGTGGAGACCCCCGAGAAGAGGAAGGTGAGCATGGAGCAGTGCGGAGGGGAAGTCCAGGGACAAATTCCTGGTCGGCAATAACGCTGCCCACATCGGTCAGTGCTGCTTGGCTCCCTTCTCCGTGTGTCGTCTCTGAGCTGGGGGCTCACGTCCATCAGTGTGTGGGGTCCATGCTCGGCGCTCGTCCAGCATGCCGCTGGTTCTGTGTAGTTGAGGCTGCCCCCGAAGCATGCCTTCCTGCCCTGCATGTTCGGAAAATGGGACTCCGGGAGACACATGCCCTCAGCCTGGAGCGCTAGTGTAGTCACAGCTGTTGGAACGTCAGAGGCAGAAAAATGGTCCTCCTCCTAGGACCACACTGCCAGGAGTCCAGGGGTCTGGACCGGATTCTGCCTCCCAGGCCGGCCTCGTCCCTGAGGCCCGGGCTTCCATCTGTGAAACAGTGGTGCCCAGTGACCCCTTCGGTTATTGGGTACTGGACTGTGGCCCTTGTGAGTTCTGATCCCCTAGAATAGCACTTGCAATGTGATCTGGGAGTCGGAGGCCCTGAATTTAAATCCCATCTCTCGCTGTGTGATTCCTGCGTGAGTTTTGGGCTCTCAGTGGTTCCAAGCAGGGGTGGGAAGGGGTGGTCTGTCTGTCCCCTCCTCCTAGAACTCTAGGATTGTGAGCTTGCTGTTTGCTCCTCTGCCTCGTGCTCTTCCCACCATCATCGCTTCTTGTGGCTTCCTGGTTCCAAATGTGTGTTGCTTGTGCCCGATGCAGGGGAGCTGGGGTAGAGACTCCAGCTGCCAGCATATGGTGGGTGGTAGTGCCGCCACATACACGGTGGCGCCTTTATTTTATTTTTCTTCCCTCCTCACTGTCTCACTAAAGGAAGAGAAGAAAGCACCCCCTCCGGTCCCAAAGAAGCCAGCCAAATCGAAGCCGGCAGTGAGCCGCGACAAGGCCTCTGATGCTGGGGACAGGCAGCGGCAGGAGGCCCGCAAGAGACTCCTGGCGGCCAAGCGGGCGGCTTCCGTGCGGCAGAACTCAGCCACAGAGAGCGCGGACAGCATCGAGATTTATGTCCCTGAGGCCCAGACCCGGCTCTGAGACCAGGAAGCAAGCAGTTTTAAATCATTAAACAAAAAACCACAAACTAAATGCAAATGGAACAAAATTTTCTCAACCTTTAGTATGGTTATTCTGTCTAGAGACCCTGAGCCAACTTTCAAATTGATGCATCCAAGGGCTCACGATTTGGCTTCTTTGGGTCCCTCCAAGCTTTAGGTTATGGAGACTTCACACACACACAAAAATCAACAAAAACATGAAACTAGGAAACTTTTTTTTCTCCTCTTGCTGGCCACGGCGGACTAGATAGATGGACTTCGGCAACTCCCCGGCCCAGCCTCCAGACCACGGTCTTTTTACTCGTTCTGTCTAATGAGAGCTTAAACTAGCCTGTTTACAAGATGACCACAGCCCAGGGCCAGCCTTGGGCGCCTGCCACGCCCTTCCTTCTCCCGGCTACCCAGCTCTGACCGTGGAGTTCTCATCCTTACGTTTCTCTTTGCCCTTCAGAGCTCACACAGGGGTCACCATCCCGACGCTCGGCTTTCTGGTTCTCAGCCCTTTGTGTGGTTGAGCCCAGAGGACAGAGAGATGGACACGCGTCCCCTCCCCCACCAAGTGCTCACACACAGTCACACACGCGCGTGCACACGATTGCAGGTTCCTCCCAGCAG
>NW_011495059.1:7241394-7244028 GCF_000754665.1 Bison bison bison | reverse complement strand
CCCCCCCCTTTTTTTTTTGACTCTTGCCTGCCCCCCACCATGGGCCCATCTGCCCAGCCTCTGAGTTTTCTATTTTTTCACCCCAATCATCCTTCTCTCTCCCCAGTGCCACTCCCAGCCCCACTCCCAGGGTGTCATGAGCCCTGCGCTGCAATGGTCCAGGCCTGCAGGGTGAGGGGAGGGTGGGCAGGGGGCAGGGAGAAGGTGAGGCCGGCCCGCAGCAAGCTCTGTGCACGAGGCTGCGCGCTCCAGTGGCCACGGCTATGGTATTGGGGCTGTCCTCTGTCCAGCACCCACCGCAGGGGGCCTGGGTGAACTGCGGGCCTGCTCTAGGGCCCATTCCAGCTTGGCCGCCGTCTGTGACCTTGGGCAAGTCACTTGACCTCTGTGTGCCTCAATTTCCTCCTCTGTAAAATGGGGACAGTCCCCGCCCCTCCCTACCTCACAGGCATGTTGTGAGAATAAATGAGGTAATGTGTACCAAGGGCTCATGGTGTTATTGCGGTGGGGTGGGCCAGGCTGGCATGAGGTGGGTGGAGTGGACACCCCAGGAGGCAGCCAGACCCCTCCCAGGTGGCAGGGGTCTCTTTGGAGACAGGTGGTCGAGGGCAAACTGCAATTCCAGCTAAAACACCAGCTCTGTGACGCTGGGCAAGAACACTAAGCTCTGGATTCCCTTATCTGGAAGCTGAGTGTGTAACATCTGCCTGACCAGCTTCCTTGAAGAAATAAAGGCTTAGGAAGTTGCTATATGGTGGGACTTCCCTTGTAGTCCAGTGGTTAACACTACACGCTTCCAATGAGGGGTTGTGGCTTTGATCCCCAGTTGGGGAACTAAAGTCCCACATGCCACGTGACACAGCTAAAAAATGTTGTTTTAAAAAGTTGCTACACCAGAGCCAGGATGGGCCACCCTTGCTGACAGCTGGTGCCCACGCCAGACCCCGACCCTGCATGCACTTCACCCAGGATGGGGCACTCGGTACCCGCAACAGCCGTCTCCACCCAGACAGTTACACGCCCTGGATGCGCTTCCTGAGCACCCACCCTGCCAGGCCCATGGCCTGGCAGGTCACTCGCAGAGCTCACACTCCGGTGGGGGAGACACAGAGCGTGTCCCAAGTGAGCGCCAGCCCGTGGCAGACAGTAGAGAAGGCGCTGCAGCGCAGTGAGGCCATGGGAACCCTGAAGGCACTGCTCAGGCTGGCCTGGGCAGCAGCCTCTGGTCAGGGCAAGGGACAGGGGTGCTCACCGGCTTCGGGGGCGGGTGTGGCAATGGGGAGACCACGGGAAAGTGCATTCTAGGCAGAAGGAACAGGAAGTAATGATGTCTGGAGGTAAGAATATGTGTTATAGAAGGTTCCTGGATTAACACACCATTGTAAATACAACACTGTAAATCAATTCTACTTCCCAATAAACATTTTTAAAAAAGAAGGTTCTTGGGCCCAACTAAGCTACAGATACCTGGTCTCCTCCCTTGGCCCAACCCAGCTGAGGTGCTGGTTGACCTCAGACCCAAGGGAACTAGCTTCCCAGGAACTTTGTTCGGGCTGCCCTGCCCTCCCCAGCGGGGCCGTCTGTGAGCTTATCTGAAGCCACTGGGCCGGACCCCCTTCCCAAGGAGCAGGGTGCCCTCATGTCTAGATCCTGGTAGTGGCGGCTGAGCATCCAGTGACCACGGCTGGCTCAGATTAACTCCTGGGGCTGCCTGGACCTAGCCCCACCCTGAGACATAGCCAAGAGTGACTTGAGGGTAAGTGAACAAGTTTCAGGTGGCCTGGGCACTGAGCCGGATGCTCAGAACCAGAAGCCTGGAGGAATATAGGAGCTGCTCCCACTGGCTCTGACCAATCAGCAGCCAAGCTTTATGCCAGCCCAGCCTCGGGGCACCGGGAGGACCCTCACCTCTTCAGAGCCTGAGTGTGTCTGCTGCAGCAGGGGTGAGGCCTTGTGGGTCAGACCAGGGAGAGCCCTGCACACCCCGTGTCAGAGCATGAGCTGGGCAGGGGGGAGGGACACACCTGATGTGCTGAATCTGGGCCCCTGCTCCCAGCCCTCCTGGTGCAGCACAGGAGAGGCCCGCCTCCCCAGGCTGAAAGGAGCATTTCATGTCTTTACTCAGAATCGCCAACTGGCAAGATTTTGCCGTATTTGCATTGTTCCTTTCTGGGACACAAACATCTCCCTCACCTCAAGCATTTAAACAGAAGCTGCACACACCATGCTGGCTCACTCCAAACACACCAGGTGACGCCTAAGAACACGGACACTCCTTCCCACGTGAGCACGTGCCGTGTGCTGTATGCTCAATCACTTCAGTCGTGTCTGATTCTTCGCGACCCCATGGACTGCAGCCTGCCAGACTCCTCTGTCCATGGTGATTCTCTAGGCAAGAATACTGGAGTGGGTTGCCATTGCCTGCTCCAGGGATCTTCCAGGTCCAGGGATCAAACCCACGTCTCCTGCATCTCCTGCACTGCAGCGGATTCTTTGCCACTAGCGCCACCTGGGAAGCCCAGTACCACTGTTACCCGCTTAATTTAACCACCGAGTGGCCCTCAGGCACCTCCCTTACCCAGGACAGCACTGAGGCCTTAACACCAGCTAAAGTGGGGGTCTCCAGACGGCCCG
>NW_011495059.1:7240851-7241294 GCF_000754665.1 Bison bison bison | reverse complement strand
GAGGTCTTGGGGGGTGGGGGGGTGGCGGGGTGAGATAAAAACCACAGCTACCACACTCCAGACTCCTGCCTTTTTCTTCTCTCCAGCCCCTTCCTTCCTTCAGCAAAAATGTATGACTCAGAGTGACTTGCTGGGGCCACTCAGGAGAGGGCCCCTGTGCTCCAGGGGTGGTGTGCCCTGGCCGAGCCCATGTACAGCGCCCGAGGGGCGGGCGGCCGTGTCTGTACGTACGTGTACATATGCACATAGGCCTTAGAGTGTATATTTACCAGTCGCCCCTCTGCTCACCCGTGCCCACCAGCGCCGCCGCGGGCTCTCGGGGCACCTGGCAGGAGGCGGGTGTGTGAATAGCATATATTTTTACATGTACTATATCTAGGTGTGTGTACAAGTGTGTGTAAAAATATATACCTTGTGTGTAAGCAGCCCTCCTCCCCCCCTTT
>NW_011495059.1:7231118-7240741 GCF_000754665.1 Bison bison bison | reverse complement strand
TCACTGCTCTCACGTCATCATGTCTCTTTACTCCCACTGAATCAAAAACAGTTTCCCCACTTTTTTTTTCATGACCCTGACATTTTTAAAATACCCAAGCATCTTGCAGAGTGTTACATAATTTGGATTTCCGTTTCCTCACGATGAGACTCAGATTGAGCATGGCTTAGATGATGTCCCCTTCCTGCACTCTGTTCTATCAGGGAGGCTTTTCTCTCTTCACGGACAGGCAGCTTCCCAGGGGACCCTCTGAGAATCCTTGGCGTCTGCATTTCCAGAGCACAACCCTTGAGGGAACAGAAAGGGCCAAGCCCTCTGAGCCAGAGACCACGAGGACCCCAGATGAACAGAGATGAGAAGCTCCCATCACCACCAGCCCTGGAGCGGGGCTGATAAGAGAAATGTAAAGTGAAGTTGGGGGACTTCCCTGGTGCTCCAGTGGTTAAGAATCTGCCACGCAATGCAGGGGACGTGGGTGTGATCCCTGGTCAGGGAACTAAGATCCCACATGCCACTGAAGCCTGTACAACGAGGATCCTGCGTGCCATAACTGAGACCTGACGCAGCCAGATAAATATTTTTTAAAAATAAAATGAAGTAGGGCGTCTGCTACCCACCTGAATCTGGCTGATCTGAAAAATCAACGAAGTCCTCACTGCCCTTTCCATATGGCAGCCAAGGGACTCCTTAGAAGCACCCCCTCCATTCCCTCAAAAGTCCCCCTCTGATCAGGACCCTTTGCACACTTCCCGGTACCAGTGGGAGAAAATCCAGCCTCCTCACCTTGGCCTTGGAGGCCTCTGCCCATCTTTCTACGTGCACCGCCCATGGGAGCACATCCCTTGCCCTCTGCCTTCCAGCTAGCCAGCGTTTCTGCAGGGAAACCCTCCCAAAACACCTCAGCCAGGCCAGGCTGGTGCAAACCTCCTGCTCTACGTTCAGAGCGCAAGAGTGATGTCCTTTATTGCTGTCACCGGTGCTTAGATCTGTGAGATTACAAATAAATACAGTATCGGTCTGCCCCAGGGAGACAGATGGGCTCCCCGAGGGCAGGAATAGAGTGTTTTTTCACTGGTCTTGGTGCCTGGCATCAGGAAATATTTCTTAAATGAACGACTTTGTTGGGGAGCACAGGGGCGGGACTTCCCAAAGAAGGTAATATTTGAGCTGGGCTTTGAAGGATGAGCAGGACTTCTCCGGGCTGCGGCAGTGAAGGGCACAGTGAGCAGGGGCAGACAGGTAGGACTGTGCTGCTGCTCGGGGAAGGGGTGCACCGGACAAGCCTTGAATGCCAGGTTAAGTCCAAGAGCTTTTACCAGCTTTGAACAGAGCAAGATCATTTCCTTTCATAGAACCCAGTTTCCCTTAAGACATGCGCCCCCAGTCCCAGCCTCCATGGAGCCATGGGACTCTGGTGACCCAGTCAGCACCTGAGTTTGTCCCCAAAACAGGTCAGGGGACCCAGGCCTGGAGAAGTTCTGTGACCAAGAGGGGATGTGGGCCCTTGGAGCCCCTCAACTGCTAATGGCTTTAACTCCTATAGACTGACAACTCCTACATCTAAATCTACAACCTGAACCTTTCCTGAACTTTACACTTCCTACTCACCATCTCCACTTAGATGTCTAACAGGTAATCTCAAAGTTAACATGTCCACCAACTAGTAAATGGAAACGAGAAGGGTTAGAAAAATCACCATCTGGGGACTTTCCTGGTGGGTCAGTGACCTGGATTCAATCCCTGGTCCACGAGTTAAGATCCCACATGCCTCGGGGCCGCTGAGCCCATGGCTGCAACTACTGGGCCTGTGCTCTAGAGCCCGCGAGCCACGAGAGAGGCCACTGCAAAGCGAAGCCATCGCAATGAAAGGTCCTCGCGTTGCACCTAGAGGGTAGCCCCCACTTGCCACAACTGGAGAAAAGCCCGTGTACAGCAATGAAGACCCAGTACAGCCAAAAATAAGTAAATAAATAAAAAATTTAAAAATCCACAGAATAATCATGAGGAAGTACCAAGTAACTGACCCGGACTCTCCGAAAATGTTAGTCTGTGAAAGACACAGAAAAGCTCAGGGACAGATGGACTTCCCTGGTGGTCCAGTGGTTAAGAATCCACCTGCCAATGCAGTAGACACAGGTTTGATCTCTGGTCCAGGAAGATTCCACATGCCATGAGGCAACTAGGTCCATGTGCCACAACCAGCCCGCTCACGCCCTAGAACCCGTGCTCTGCAACTAGAGAAGCCGCTGCAATGAGAAATCCGCGCACCGCAACTAGAGAACAGCCCCGGCTCGCCACAACTGGAGAAAGCCTGCACAGAGCAACGAAGACCCAGCAGAGCCAAAACAAAGCTAACGGACAGATTAAAAACCTTGCAATCAATGCAGAAAAAAAATTCGATAAAACTCAACACCCTTTCATGATAAAGAATGCATGACAAACCAGAACTTCTTCAAGCCGACCCTTGAGGAGGGAACATCCCCCCCGCCCCCCAAAATCCACATGTTTTATGGTGAAAGACTGAAAGCTTTCCCCTCAAGATCAGGAACAAAGATGAAGAGTTTCACTCTTGCCACTTCTATTCAACACTGCACAGTTGGTTCCAGCCAGGGCGTTTAGGCAAGAATGAGCTTCGAATGAGTAAGTGAATGAACGAACGGATGGCATCCAAATCGGAAAGAAAGAAGTTAAACTACCTCTATCTGCAGATAACATGATCTCTCATATAGAAAATCCTGACAGGACTTCCCTGGTGGTCCGGTGGCTAAGATTCCGTGCTCCCAAGACAGGGGGCCCGGGTTCCACATCTGGTTGAGAAAGTAAGACCCCACATACCGTGTGATGTGGCCAAAAAAGAACAAGTTTACAAAGAATGAAGCACTGATACATGTTATAACATACATGGAATTTGAAAACATTATGCTAAGTGAAAGAAGCCACATATTATATCCATTTACATTTCCAGAGTAAACAAATCAAGAGACAGAAGGCAGATTAGTGTTTGCCAGGGGATGGGGGGAGGGGAGGAGAGGAGTGACTGCTGATGAGTATGCAGTTTCTTTGGGGGTGATGCTGGCTGGTAGAGAATCTGCCTGCAGTGTGGGAGACCTGGGTTCGATCCCTGGGTTGGGAAGATCCCCTGGAGAAGGGAAAGGCTATCCACTTCAGTATTCTGGCCTGGAGAATTCCATGGACTGTATAGTTCATGGGGTCGCAAAGAGTCAGACACGACTGAGCGACTTTCACTTTCACTTTGGGGGTGATGAAATGTTCTGGAGTTACACGGTGGTGACGGATGTATAATTTGTGAGGTTTTTTTTTTTCAATTTTGTGAGTTTTAAAATTACTGAATTGTACCCTTGAAAAGAATGAATTTTATGGTACATAAATTATATAAGTTTTAAAAATGATCTTAAACAGAGAGGTCCATAGAATGGGAAAGCATTTTTGCAAATCACGTATCTGATAAGGGATTAGTATCCAGAATATATACAGAACTCTTATAACTCAACAACAAAAAAAGCAAACAACCTGATTTTTTAAGAAGTTTTTTGGGTTGTTTTTTTTTTTTTGGCCGCACTGCACATCATATGGGACCTTGGTTCCCTGACCAAGGATCGAACCCAGGCCCACCCAGCAATGAAAGTGCCGAGTCCTAACCACTGGACCGCCAGGGAGTTCCCTAAATGGGCAAAGAATCTGAATAGACACTTCTCCAAAGAAGATACACAAGTGGTTGATAAGCACAAGAAAAGATGCTTAACATCAGTTATTGTGGAAAGACAAATCAAAACCACAATGAGACAGCACTTCCGGCTCATTAGGATGACTAGTTAGCAAAAAGAAAAAGAAAAAATAACAGAAAATGACAAGTGTTGGCAAGGATGTAGAGAAATTAGAATTAGTGAACTCTTGGTGGGAATGCAGAACGGTATAGCTACGATGGGAGACAGTATGGCATTCCCGCCCCCCAAATAAACAAACTGAAAACAGAGTCACCACGTAATCCTTCAATTTTGCTTCTGGATATATACCCTAAAAAAAAAAAAATCAAAAGCAGGGACTCAAAAAGATACTTGTATTACACCCATATTAAGAGCAGTATTCTTCACAATAACCAAAAGACACAAATGTCCGTGGACATGAATGGAGAAGCAAGACTGTGGTCTTTCCACACAATGGAACAGTATTTAACCTTAAAAAGGAAGAAAATTCTGACATATGCTGCCAGATGGATGAACCCTGAAGAAACTACGCCAAGTGAAATCAACCAGTCACAAAAGGACAAACACTATGTGATTCCATTTACATGAGTTTCCCAGAGGAGTCAAATTCACAGTCGGGACGGGAAGGGTGGTTGCCCAGCAGGTGAGGGACAAAGACAGGCAATGGCTGTTTACTGGGCTACAGAATCTAAGCTGAGGAAGATGAAATGCTTCTGGAGATGGAGAGTGGTGACAGTTATACAATGATGTGAATGTACTTAATGCCACTGTACACTCAAATTGGTTAAAATGGTAAATTCTGCTATTTTACCACACACACAAAATCACTGCAGATGGTTGACTGCAGCCATGAAATTAAAACACGCTTGCTCCTTAGAAGAAAAGTTATGACCAACCTAGACAGCATCTTAAAAAGCAGAGACATTACTTTGCCAACAAAGGTCCATCTAGTCAAAGTTATGGTTTTTCCAGTGGTCATGTATGGATGTGAGAGTTGGACTATAAAGAAAGCTGAGCACCAAAGAATTGATGCTTTTGAACTGTGGTCTTGGAAAAGACTCTTGAGAGTCTCTTGGACTGCAAGGAGATTCCACTAGTCCATCCTAAAGAAAATCAGTCCTGAATATTCATTGGAAGGGCTGATGCTGAAACTCCAATACTTTGGCCACCTAATGCAAACAACTGATTCATTTGAAAAGACCCTGATGCTGGGAAAGATTGAAGACAGGTGGAGAAGGGGACGACAGAGGATGAGATGGTTGGATGGCATCACCGACTCAATGGACATGAGTTTGAGTAAACTCCGGGAGCTGGTGATGGACAGGGAGGCCTGGCGTGCTGCAGTCCATGGGGTTGCAAAGAGTCGGACACGACTGAGCGACTGAACCGAACTGAACCCCCCCGCCAAACACACACACACACACACACAGAGGAGGATCAAAGAAATATGACAACCTTGGATTGGCTGTTGGACCAGAAAAATATTTTTTTGTAAAGAACATTATTGGGATAATTGGCAAAACTTGAATATGGACTGTTAGACAATAGTATTAAATTGATGTTAAAATGTTCCTGATTTTTACAAAGATATGTTACCAAGTCCAAGCTCATTCTGCTCACCACATGACAGGCCTATGAATCCAAAAGAAGAGGTATTGAGGCAAGGAATATGACTTTATTTGGAAAGCCAGCAGGCCGAGAAGATGGCAGATTAATGTCTCAAAATAACCATCTTTCTCAGGGGTCTGGATTCCAGGTTCTTTTGTAGAACCAAAAAGAGAAGGGGTGAGGAAGTAAAGTGAAAAGACAGAACAGAGAGGGAGAGGCTGCGGGAAGTAAAGTAAAAGGGCCATCAGTCTTGCAAAACATGTCTGGGAATGGCCAGCTGTGTTACAGGGGATGTGTTAATCTCTTCTTTTCACAGGTGGGCAGGGTCAGATTATCTCCTTGTGAACTGAACAAAGGCGCTTTAGTTTAACAGTCAGGCAGAGGAGCAGGGTCCTCTGAGGCAGGCCAGCACATATGATTATAATAACAGCAATGAAAAGCAAGTCATAGAAACAGTTCTACAAGAGTGCATGGGTACAATGTGGGGAATATAGCCAATATTTTATGGTGACTATGGTGGCTCAGACAGTAAAGCGTCTGTCTACAATGCGGGAGACCTGGGTTCAAGCCCTGGGTTGGGAAGATCCTCTGGAGAAGGAAACGGCAATCCACTCCAGTACTATTGCCTGGAAAATCCCACGGACAGAGGAGCCTGGTAGGCTACAGTCTATGGGGTCGCAAAGAGTCGGACACGACTGAGCAATTTCACTTTCATAAGTGGAATATAACCTTCAAAAATTGTGAACTATTAGATTGTATACCTATACCTTATATAATATGTACATCAACTATATTTCAATTTTTTACTTTTCCCTGGTTTTAATCATTGCATTATGGATATGTAATACTTTCCTTCTTAGGAGATACTCACTGAGGTATTTCAGTGTAAAAGGGCTTGATCTGTGCAAGTTACTCTCAAATGGTTTGGGAGGAAAATTCACACACACACACACACACACACAAGAAGAGAATGTAAGAAAGCCAAATGCTAACAAGTACAGACTCTGGATGAAGGTATACAGGAACTCTCCGTATAGTTCTTATAACTTTATCCTAAATTTGAAACTATTTCAAAATAAAGTTTTTAAAATGTAGTAAGTTTTAAATATGTCCAAAACAGAACTTCTGATTCCTCACCAAACCTGCTCCTTCCATAGACTCAGCTTAGACAACGTCAGCTCTTTCCAGCTGCTCAGACTGAAACCGGTATTTGGTGTCACTTCCAGGGCTCTGAAGAGCTCCAGTACCATAGTTCTTTATGTCTCAGTGCAGAGAAGAATTCGGTGACAGCGGAGTGGTAGATGAGAAGTGGTTTATTAGAATAGGATGCCTGTGAGGCTTGCAAGTGGACAGGTGAGGAATGCCACACCCGAGAACTTACTGGGCTACAGTTTTACAATCAAAGGATAAGTGGGGAGGGGGAGAAGACCTTCTTTGTCTTCCTTGAGTAGACATGATGTTTTCATCATTAGTTTATCCTCCGGGTTGTACAGGGAAGTTTTCTAGTCCCTGTGTGGCCAACTAGGTCCACAAATTATTTTTTTATGTGTGCAGAGAGCATGTCCTAGAGGTCAGTAACTCACTTGCTCACTGGGCAAGATGTAGGGCTCATGCCACAGTTTTTTTTTATTGTTGTGGGGCATGTCTCATGCTTCTGTTGCATGGTTTTGTTGCTAAGCAAGCCTGCTTGGTTCTGTGGTTAAGCAAACCTGCTTTCTGGAGTAACCATTAACTTACAGGGGTCTCCCATATTTTTCTACTTACAATCCCCTACTGCGATTAACTACTTAATCACCTTGGAATCTTCACACACACACATTAATCACCTTGGAATCTTCACACACACACACCAATCCACGTGAAAATCCTACCAGATGCAACTTCAAAATATGTCCAGAATCCCATCATTTCTCCCACTGCCAGCTCACTAGTCTGGACACCTCATCCTGTTCAATAGCTCCTCACTGATCTCCCTGCTCCCTGCCGCTGCTCCCCCCCACCCCCCACTCCAAGAGGGATTCAGTTAAAACATAAGCCAGATCATGCCACCCTTTGCTCAGAACTCTCTGAGGTCTTACAGAGGTCTACCAGTGTAAGCAGGTAAGCGAAGAGGTCCCTGGAGAAAGAGAAGCAGAAATGGCTTTTCTTGACACAAGGGAAGCCATTCTGGCCTAAGCCATTTTATGATCTAAGCCTGGCCACAAAACTTGCCCTTGAACAGTTCTCAGTAATGAATGATCTTAAGGGAACAATAGCATGCAGAAAAGAGGCAGTCAAACAATACAGCGGTGATAAAGCGCAGTCTCAGTTCCTCCTCAAGGGATTATGCATAACAATTCACCTCTGAGTACTGCAGGAACTACAGTCCCCACCCAGGTAGAGGAAGGGATGAGGACACTGACCCTTTCGACTTCAATCAACTGAAGTTTGGACTCTTAGTCAACCCTGGCCCCAAATCTATGAGGAATTCTTCATGAATATGCACATACCCTTAGCTTAAAAGTGAAAGCGAAAGTTGCTCAGTGGTGTCCAACTCTGTGACCCTATGGATTATACAGTCCATGGAATTCTCCAGGCCAGAATACTGGAGTGGGTAGCTGTTCCCTTTTCCAGGGGATCTTCCCAGCCCAGGGATCAAACCCAGGTCTCCCGCATTGCAGGCGGATTCTTCACCAGCTGAGCCTCCCCCAGTTTTGCTGTTCAGGGAGACAGTGCTTTGGGAGATTCCCCATGCTCTCCTTATTGACTACAGGAAATATTATTTCCCTCCTCCTCCTATCTTTGGCTTGGCAGTGTCTACTGGTTCAACACCCACCAAAAGGCAAACCCAGTTTTGGAGTAACACAAGGATCCCCGGGGCTAGGTCCCTACTGCTTCTCAGACCTCCTCTCCCAGCCCCGGTCCCTCAGTGACACTGACCAGGAGCTGGACAAGCGCCCCCTACAGGGCTTCTGTCTCAGGTGTTCACTGGGCCGGGCTCACTCCCTCACCTCCTTCCTGGGGGGCAGCCCCTACCTCTCCTTTGCTCTCTCTCCCCTCACCTCCTTTTATTTTCCTTCAAGGCATTTGTTTCTACCCTCCAAGCTGTGTAGCTACTTGTTCATGACATTTCTCTCCACAAGAACAAAAGCTTCCTGAGCGCAATCACTATAGTTCACTGCTATTTCCCCAGCATTCAAGCACCGTGCCAGACAGGTGTCAGTTAATATTTACCAAGCAAGTAACTGGATGTCGAAAACGTTCCCTCGGGAATGGAACGTCTGAGTTGGATCAAAGGGAAGGAGAGAAAGCACAGGCAGGAGTCAGAGTGGGAGCTAATGGGTAAGCTGGGCCATCAGGGGTCACAATGATGGACAGGGCCTGATGGCGAAGGCAGAGAGGGATGCGTCTGTCCTCCCAGCCCCCATCCTCTGACTCAGGCCAACAAGAGAGGGATTTGGGGGTGCAGCCCCACTGGCAAGGATGCTCCGGGGGTCCCCCGGTCCCAGCTCTCGCTGGCTCCCCAGGGCCTCCGTGGGTCTTCCTGGCCGCTAATTCTCACCACCACACTCCCCTTTTGCAGGTGAGGACACTTGGAGAGTGACTTGGCCCAAGGCCCTTGGGCGCCCCACCCCAGCAGGAACCTGTGAGTACAGCAGATCCACTCTGACACGGCTCTTCTCTGGGAGTGGAAAAAAGCCGTACTTGGCCTGGTGGAAAGAAGCTCTCCCCGGGGAATAGGCCGGGGCGCGGGCTCTGGGGGAATGGTGGGGGTGGGGTCTGAGGGCTGGAGGCCCCCCCGGAGGTCCGGCGGCCTCGCTAGAGAGGAAGGACCGGCCCAGACAGACCCCCTTCCCCGGGCTGTCCAGGCCCCCCAACTCGCCCCCGACACCTCCCCCAGCCCACCATGGGGAAAGCCCTCGCAGACTGGGGGGTTCACCCGGGAACACCCCACCTCCCAGGCCCGTGGGTCGCGGCCAAATAAGGCCGGGCTGCCGTGGCCCCGCCCCTGCCCGCCGCCGCACATTCTTCTGCCTTGTAAGGCCCGGCGCCGCGCCCCGCCCCGCGCCCCCACCCTCGGGCCCAGACCCCACCGACGGCCCGCCGGTCCCGGCTCCGCAGCCGCTCCGCGCACCGCGCCAGCACCTTCTCCGCACCAGGTGGGAGCCCCGCGGCCCGGGGGGTCTGGTGTGGGCGGTGTGACGGCCGCGGCTGGGACATGGGGACGCGAGGCGGAAGCGGGGTTCGCAGGGTCTCTGGGCAGGGACAGATCGCGGGGCTGGGGCTGCCAGGTTGCTCCGTCCTACGGGG
>NW_011495059.1:7227055-7231015 GCF_000754665.1 Bison bison bison | reverse complement strand
TCCAGGCCCTGCCCCTTCGCTGTGAAGTTAGAGATGCCGAGCCCAGAACTCGAGGTGTCCCGGAGGACGGGAGGGGCCTGGGGTCGCTGCTCTAGAGGACGCATCTGTGTCACAGACGGGAAACAGCCCTGCCAGGCTCCCGCGGAGCGTCCCTGACCCCTCCCCTATCTCCTGAGGCAGGAAAGAAGGATGGAGACTGGGGTAACTTGTCTCCGCCATCACACCAACGCTGAATGCCATCTCCGGGGCTTCCCTGCTCTGTGCCCGCTAGGCCTGCTGGGTGGGGAAGCTTGGCCAAGGGCTGTAGGGCTCATCCCCTGTACCCCCTGGCCTGACTAGGCCCTGGGCTGCAGGAAGTGGTCCCCACTCCTTCCCAGCCCTGCAGCTGCTCTGGCTACTTCAGGAAAAAGTCAGATAACTCCCCCTCAGGGGAGGCGAGTTTACCAACAAGGCAGCTGGCACTGCCAGCCATTGAGACCCTGAGGTAATGGGGGACACAGGCCGTGTCTTTGCTGTTACCAGAGTTTCCGGGGTCAGAAGTGGGGAGGTGGCACCTAGCTGTAGCAGGCCAAGGACCAGTTATATCTGATCCCTGGTGTCTAGGACCCCCAGGAGGAGGCGGCGATGGCTCCAGGTCTTAAGAGCTCAGCCTGGCTCTGACCCCAGTTCCTCAATCAAGCCTACAAATTGCTTCTGGTCACAACAGTGCCCCTCAACTACCATTGGCCCACCAAGAAAGGCCATTTGCCACCCCCAGACCTAAGCCTAGCCCAGGGTCCCGGCTTCCAGTTGGACTCTATCCCTCTTATGGGCACACCAGTTCTTTTAATTGCACAGTGGGGGCACCCCATTTTCCCCACCCTGCGAAGTTCAGTGCTCCAAGCCCTGTCATGGCCCCTCAAGAGAAGAGGGTGGGGATGGGGCGGCCATGGAGACAGGGCGGCCAAGCCAGGATCAGAGCAGTGGGTGAGCTCTTGGCCACTCCTGCCACACCTGCCCTAGGACTGTACAGATGGGGGTGGCAGTGACTGCTGGGGACCATGACAGTCTCTGCTGGGCATGGTGGACTTCTTCTCGGCGGCCTTCTGTGGGTGTCGTGAGTTAAAGTTTCCAGAGAACATCCAGCTCGGGGAAGAACTGGGCTCCTCGAAGCACTCATACAGGAGAGGGTGGCACTCTCTGCCCACGGCACTGTCCCACCCCCACCCTTGCCCAAAAGGGAAAGGCTTCTGTCTACCCACCTTGAACCACACAAGAATCACCGAGGGCCAGGTGTGTGGGTGCAGGGGGACAGTCTATAACTATAAGCAGTTGTGCCTGTGGGGAAAGGCTGGGGCTGGCCAGCGTCCCTGCGCAGGGTTTAAGATCTCAAAGGCCAAAGATCCAGAATGGCTTGAACAAAGTCATGGGATAAAGGCCTGGAAGACAGATCGAGGAGCAGTTAAGGCTTCTTGCAGATCCTCAACCACAAGACTCAGGACAGAGGAAGAGGGGGCAGCAGTCCTGGGGCCCCAAACTGCCCAGAAGCCATGACAAGAGTTCAGGGAAAGAGCCCCTCGTTGCGTCTCGTTTCCCCATCTGTAAGTGGGATCAGTAGACTGGCTGCAGCTGCCTTCAAGGTCATTCATTAAACAAGCATCTGTGACTGCCACCATGGGCTTAGGTATAATTCAGGGTGCTTACACCAGCCCTGACTGACTGTGATGGAGAGAGACCTTTAAGTGCTTGCTGTCAAAGCCAGGGTCGGGGAACTGCTCCCCAAGGGCTGTCTGAAGAACTGGGCTCAAGAAGGAAGGGTGTTTCAGGGGGAGAACCAAGAAGGAAAGTCTGGGGGTATCAGGGAGCAGCCAGAGGTCCAGCTAGGCAGGATCACAGCTGGCAAGAGGGATGGCAAGGTGAGTCAGAGAGCAGGGTAGGAGAGGCTCAGAGGGCCTCCTTCTGTGCCAGGCCTGGTGGGAGAGGGGGATGGCAGGAACCCTCAAGGGCTTCAGGGTGAAGTACTGGGGTCCGCATGCAATGGGCGAGACTGGCTGGAGGCTCGGAGGCCAGGCCTAAACAAATGTGACGGGCAGCTGGGGTGCTCAGTCCGGGAAGCTCTATGCTTCTGTAAGCACTTAAGAGGGAGAACAAAGAGAGGGCCCAAATCAGGTCTGTCCCCCACCCTAAGGGGCTGGTCAAATGTGGACAGGTTGGGGGAAGGGAGGCTGCCCAGAGCGCTGGCCTTCCAGAACCTCCAGAGGAGGGAGAGGAGGAGGAGGAATGTGAGGAATGCAGGGCCGCCTACCGGCTCCTTCCTGCTGCTGGGGGCAGGGAGCCTCGGAGCCTCTCCAAGGCTGCCCACCTTGTCACTGGGAGAGAGATGGATGGTGTGAATGCTCTTGAGGATTAAGGGAGATAAAGCACGGAAGTGGTTGGCACCGAACCCAATCCTAAGTGTCTACCCACACGATGACAGCAGAAATAGCTTCCTCTGGGCCGGGCACCATGCCAGGGGCTTTTCGGGCACAAGTCAACGGATCCCTTTGGCTGGGCACTCCTATCCATTCCAGATGAGGAAACACTTCAGAGAGGTAGAGGAAGTTGTTTCAGAGCATATCACAAGGCCAACGCTGGCTGCTTCTGTGATGAGCTGGGTGGCAGGAGCCCCCAGCCTATAGGAGCACGAAGGCCAGGCACAGCCGAGTGGGGTGGAGGTAGGCCAGAAGATTCTCTGGCCCAGGGTCACTGGCTTGCCCATCTGCACCCTCTGCCTATAGGGAAGCCCCACACGCCTGCAGCCAAGATGTCCAGTAAACGGGCCAAGGCCAAGACCACCAAGAAGCGGCCACAGAGGGCCACGTCCAATGTGTTCGCGATGTTTGACCAGTCCCAGATCCAGGAGTTTAAGGAGGCCTTCAACATGATCGACCAGAACCGGGACGGCTTCATCGACAAGGAGGACCTGCATGACATGCTGGCCTCAATGGGTGAGCAGAGGCGGCTGGGGGGCCGAGTGGGCCCACGAGGGCTGCAGCTGGAGCAGGCGGTGGGGCGGCTCATCCTCAGGAAACACTTCCTGTGTACCGACTGAGGTGCCCACCCTGGAGAGGAGCTGCCACCTCTTTCTCCATTTAACAGACAGGGAAACTGAGGCACTGAGCAGTTCGGCACTTGAACCCAGACAGGCCCACGCCTGCCTCAGACAGATCTGAGGTTTCAACTGCCTGGTACCACTTCACTGAAGGAAAAGGATCAGCAGCTACAAAACTGCAGACTTTCCATTGTACAGATGGGGAAACTGAGGCCTAGAGTGGAGACCAGGGCACCTTCTTGCTCCCTCAGAGGCTACCTGTGTAAGATTCTGAGAGGCGGACTCCGGTGACTTCCCCAGACTCAGAATCTCAGAGCTGAAAGGCCTCAGGAATCTAGCACCTTGCACCATTGCTCAGATGGGGACACTGAGGCCCAGAGGCCAGGCCCCCAGATACCAAGGTGGTCTGCCTCCACATGGCTCCCCGTGCACTGGCCACAGACAACCCCCCTCAGCCCCAGTTCCTGGCGCCCCTTTCATCCAGGTGAAAGTATCTGGGTCAGACACCGGCTGGGGGGTGGTCTCAGGTAGCAGAGGAGGCAGCCTACGGCAGTCACGCCTGAGTCAGTCCCTGGCACCGCCCCTCACTGAGCAGCCCCACTCAGGCCCGTGGCCCGTGGGTGCATCCCAGGGGGTCTGGTGAGAGGGGCAAACGACCTAGCGGGACCAGGAGAGCGGACACTGGACACTGTCCCTACCCTCAGCGCCACACCTCTCCCAGCTTCAGGCCAGACTCACCTGGAGGCTCCTCCCTGGGAAGTCAGGGGCAGGAAGGAAGAGGCCTGGGCAGGACAGGAGCTGTGTGTCTGTCACAGCTCTTCAGATCCCACGGGGACACAGCAGAGTGTAGGGCTCAGAGGAGACAGGGACACAAAGACTCCTTCCCATTT
>NW_011495059.1:7222502-7226955 GCF_000754665.1 Bison bison bison | reverse complement strand
TTCCCAGTGGTCAGGAATCCACCTGCCAATGCAGGAGACGCAGGTTCGGTCCCTGAGTCGGGAAGATCCCCTGGAGTAGGAAAGGACAACCCGCTGCAGTATTTTCTTACCTCCATGGACAGGGGAGCCTGGTGGGCCACAGTCCATGGGATCACAAAGAGTCAGATGTGACTAAGCACACACACCTGGGCTCTCAACCCCAGAGACTAGACTGGATATTTACCCAGAAAAACCCCCACTGCTGTTTGCAGTTCAAGTCAGTGGGTCCACAGATCAGTCAGGGTCTCTGGTTAAGAACATCACCCTCTGGGAGTTCCCTGGCAGTCCAGTGGTTAGGACTCCGTACTTCCCCTGCAAGGAGTGTGAGTTTGATCCTTGGTAGGGGAACTAAGATTTTGTGGGTCACGTGGCACAGCTGAAAACAAGAATCAGAACCATCCTCCTCAGGTTTAAAAACAAGAGCAGCAAAGAATAGCTTCCCTGGTGGCTCAGACGGTAAAAACAAGAGCAGCAAAGAATAGAACAGTAATAACAAGCGGCAGTTCTGCAGATATGATCCTGAATCTCAAAGGCAGGCGTGATTATCACTCTTATTTTATAAACGAGGAAACAGGCTCAGAGAGGTTAAGTAATCTGCCCAAGGTCACACAGCTACAAAGTGGCAGAGCTGGGATTTGAACCCAGCAGCTGATCAGAGTCCGTAGGGCTGTGCCAGTCACTGTTCTGTGCATTTTACAGCTGTTGCCGTCCTCATCTTCGCAGTTCTCCTCAGGGACTGGGGAAGCAGGCACAGAGCTGGGATTCAGACCTTAGCCTGTGTGGCACCAAAGCTCACTGGTTTACCTACTGTCGAAACTGTGCCTAGGGCCTGGGGTCTGGCTGCCTGGCTTCACATGCTGGCTCCATTCCTCACTCGCGGTGTGACAGAGGACAAGTCACCTCACCTCTGAGGTGAAGCCTCAGGTCCCACATTGGTGAAGGGGTAAGAAGGCCGAGGTGGTGACACTTAAAGCCATAAGGCACACAGAGTGCCAAAGGCACGGAGCAGTCAGCAGAAGGGGGCTCTTATACCTCAGACAGCGTGACCCACAGCGATATCCAGACCCCAGACCCAAGGTGGAAATGGTCGAGGCCGCCAGGGGAGTGGGTGGTGATTATCAGTGGGGCAGGGCAGTCCAAGCCAGCGGTCCCAGAGAGAGGCTTTACAGTTTACCAAGTTAACTGCTGCTGCTGCTGCTGGTAAGTCGCTTCAGTCGTGTCCGACTCCATGCGACCCCATAGACGGCAGCCCACCAGGCTCCTCGGTCCCTGGGATTCTCCAGGCAAGAACACTGGAGTGGGCTGCCATTTCCTTCTCCAATGCATGAAAGTGAAAAGGGAAAGTGAAGTCGCTCAGTCATGTCCGACTCTTAGCGACCCCATGGACTGCAGCCTACCAGGCTCCTCCGTCCGTGGGATTTTCCAGGCAAGAGTACTGGAGTGGGTCGCCAGTGCCTTCTCTAAGTTAACTAGTCTGCTCTAGTTTACTAACACTAGGGCTTCCCTGGTGGCTGAGATGGTACCTGTAATGCAGGGTTCGATATCTGGGTGGGGAAGATCCCCTGGAGGAGGGCATGGCTATTCACTCCAGTATTCTTGCCTGGATAATTCCATGGACAGAGAAGCCAGGTGGGCTACAGTCCGTGAGGTCGCAGAGTCGGACACGACTGAGTGACTACCTTTTCACACTTTTCAATAGTTTACTAAATTTACTGTCTCTTGTCCATGGGGCTATGTAGGGAGGGGACGGGAGGTGAGAGCAGGCACGGATGGCCCTTCCCCACAGGGAAGAACCCCACGGATGAGTACCTGGAGGGCATGATGAGCGAGGCCCCAGGGCCCATCAACTTCACCATGTTCCTCACCATGTTTGGGGAGAAGCTGAACGGCACAGACCCCGAGGACGTGATCCGTAACGCCTTCGCCTGCTTCGACGAGGAGGCCTCAGGTCAGTCGGCAGCCTCGGGACAGAGGCCTGGATGGGGCTGGGGCCGTGCACCTCGCCCGGGCACCCCGTGTATGCAAGTGGCACCTGGCCGCGCTGGCACCTCAGGGCTCCCCTCTGCCCCCAAAGGCCAGGACAGAGATCATCTGTCCACCTGTTTCTGCCACCAGAATAATAAAGGCTGCCTCCTCGTTTTGTTCCCCCTCAAAGGCTAAACTGAAACAGCCCACATCCCGCACGCCTTCCCACTTCTTAGCTCTCCTGTTGTCTTAATGCACTGGCCTCTGCTTTTGACCCTTCCAGAAACCAAACCATCTCAGGCCCGTGGGCCAACAGGTTACAGAAACCAGCGCCCCTCACCCTCAGGTTCTCCAAAGGGCTTCTCAGCCACTGCGGGTCTCTCCCAGGGACAGGCCTGCGGGACACCGCTTTGGTGGTTTCTCAGGGCCTAGAGGTGCACCACAGGCCTAAGCACGTTCAGAGCCTTTTCCTGACTGTGTCACAGCTCCCTAACTAGGCTGGCATATTTTCCTCCCCATTTTCCAGATCAAACAGGCAAAGAAAGGTTAAGTAACTTGCCCAAGGTCACACAGCTAGAAAGAAGAGGAGATCAGCATTCAGACGCAGGCAGTGGAACTCTGGGGCCCAGGTTCTTCAAGCAGCACCATCAGCACCCCCACAGCCCCAGGCAGGGCCACTCCAACCCTCACAGCCCCAGGGCCCCCATCCGCACCCCCACAGAAACACCTCGCAGACAGCCTCACTGCAGAACTGTTCCCGCTGGGCCCTGGTGACCTCGAACCGAACAGACACCAGGACTGTGTCTTTTCCTGGCTGCCCCCCCACCCTCCAGCTACAAGGTCTGCGAGTCCTGGGGGGTGCCCCGGGCAGGGGGTGTGAGGTGTGTCTCAAGGCCCTGGCCCTGCGCCCCCTCCACCCCCCCTCCCCAGGTTTCATCCATGAGGACCACCTTCGGGAGCTGCTCACCACCATGGGTGACCGCTTCACAGACGAGGAGGTGGACGAGATGTACCGAGAGGCGCCCATTGATAAGAAAGGCAACTTCAACTATGTGGAGTTCACCCGCATCCTCAAACACGGTGCCAAGGACAAGGATGACTAGGCCATCCCAGCGCCCCCTGCCCGGCCCCTGTCCCAGCCACCTGCTCCCACATATACCGTATGCACCAGCTCCATGCCCATGAGCCCAGAGCCCCCTCTCAGAGGACTCTCCCCCTGAGGGGCCGGGGGCCCAGCTCCGAGTGAAGGAAACGGGCTGAGAAAGCACAGCACCAGGCCAGGGGCAGAGCCAGCAGGAGGCCGGTGACCCTCCAAGGAAACCCCATCTTCTCGGGAGCTGGGCCAGGGGGCTGGACCGGGAGGCCCCGAGGGGAGGCCCCTAGGAGAGCCCCAGCCTCGGCTGTTGCCTGCCCGCTTCCGGGTGCCCCCACAGGAAGGGCGCTGTGTCCTGGTCTGGGACACCACTCCACTTGCACCCCCGCTGCAAGCCCTTCCCCAGCCACTGCCACAAACACGAATCTCACCGAGGTCCCCTCTCAGAGGACAGGGTGCCACTCCCCTCCCTGACACCGCACCCCCCCGGGAGTGTGCTCTGGAAGATGCAAGAGGGCGGAAGTTCATCTTGGGGAGGCAGAGCCTCTAATAGAAGGTTGAGCACTGCTTTGGGTGTGTATGTCTGTGGCTGGGGTGAAATAAAGGTGCCCTGAGGCCCCAAACACCTCCCACCCTCTCCTTTCCCAGTGGCTGCCCTGTCCTTCCCTCCACCCCAACTACCAGCCCAGGGAAGGCTCAGCTGAGACCAGACCAGCAGCAGGAGCAGGCAGATCCTGAGGGGAGAACCTCTCCTGGGAGGGAGCGAGCAGAGGGGGCAGTACCCACCACAGCAAACCCCAGTGGGGGTTCTGAGGCTCTGAGAGGGCAGGGGTCAAGGTCACAGCCTTCAGGACTAGAGCCTGGTCTCCAGGGTCCCCTCAATGCTCCTGGGAAGCCAGGTGGTCCTAGAAGAGCAGGGAGACTTTGGGAGCTGTGAGGACGGTACATCCCCTTCACTCGGGGATGGAGATGAGAAAGAATAGATTCCCTGTGGGCAGATACCAGGTGTCTGGCTGCACCCTCCACCACTGGAGGGTCGGTTCTGCCATGTGACCAGCAGCACAGCAAGCCACAGCTTTTCACATCCCACACGTGCAAGAGACCGGCAGGACTGGGATCCCTGTTACAGCTGACAGTGGGGACACTGAGGACGGTGCCTGGAGCCTAAGGGGAAGGGACATACTGGTTGAACAAAGTCAACAGGGACAGGGACCGCCTGAGGTCACCCGGTGGGTCTGGGGCAGAGGGAGAGCTGGTCCCTGGCCTCTGGACCTTCCATGGGGTTCAGGCCAGGACTGGACACATCCCATCTGCAGCCAGCAGGGAGCAGGTGCTGCTGCCTTCCCTAAAGGTGTG
>NW_011495059.1:7205584-7222365 GCF_000754665.1 Bison bison bison | reverse complement strand
GGTGTGAGATCAGAGCCAAAGGAGCGCCGAGCACTAAGGGGACCCTGCACTGGCCGAGGAAGCCGAACCTCCTCCAGGCCACTGCCCCAACGTAGGCACCCAGCCCCTTCCAGAAGAAAGCCACGAAAGCCCTTCTCTTGCCTCCAAACTGAGCCCCACAAATCCCTGAGGTCAACTTTAGATTGAGCCAGCCCCAAACGAGTTCCAAACGGGTCCAAATGCTCCCCAGACTCAGTCCCAACCACACCATACCCTTGACTGACCCCAGGCTGTGGGCCCTGAGCAACCCTCATCCCAACCTGACACTGAGCTTGGCTACCCACTCACTGGGACCAATTCCCGGGACTCCCAGAGCACTGGCCATGCATGCCGGACACCAGGGTCCAGGTCTCTCGGCGGAGCCACTGTGGTACCAAAGGCCTTCCTGAAGAAGGCAGGGACATGGGGTCAGGAACAAACCTCCTTGGTCTCAACCCCCAGTGGTGACACAAGCCTCCTCCCCCTCCACCCCAGAGAGAAAGATTCACACCCAGGGGTGGCAGGATGGAGCCGGTGCGGCCTCACCGGTTTCAGAGCTGGCGTGGGCTGAAGGAACCCAGGTGATGGGAAGAGGGAAGTGTTCTGTGTGTCGACGGGCAGGACCAGGAGGAAGCTGCAGAAAGCGCTAAGGAAGAGGGTACTGCAAGGAATGGAGACAATCTGAACAAAAGTCCAGGAACAGGAATGCATGTGGCACAGACGTAGGACCCAAGAAGAAGGCGGTTTTCACTCGTTAATTTATTACCATCTCACAGCAGCCTCAGAAAAGCAGCAGCAGCTGTTTTATTTCTTAGCGAAGGACCCCTAAAGTTGCGATGTCTGGCACAAAACTCAGAAGAGACACATGCGCGCGCGTGCACACAAAGACCAGTGGACTTAAATGATGAAGACGGAATGTTTCCGTAAGGCCAGAGAAACTGAGCAAAGTTAAAACCGAGGACAGATGGGGAGAAAATATTTGTAACACAACTAATTTTTTTTAAGTTAATGACACTATCCTATAAAAAGAACTTCAATCATTCAATAAGAAAAAGGGAATTTCCTGGTGGTCCAATGGTTAGGACTCTCAGGCACTTTCACTACCAGGACCAGGGTTCAATCCCTCATCAGGGAACTAAGATCCCTACAAGCCAAAAAAAAAAAAAAAAATCTCAGAAGAAATACAAACACTTAATAAACATGCTTTATTTTATTGGCTGCATCTCAGTTCCCCGACCCATGTCCTCGGCCAGTGAAAGCAGAGGCCTGATCACTGGAATGCCAAGGAATTCCCTAAAACTCATTTTTTAATTAAAAAAAAATTTTTGTTTTATACCGGACTACAGTTGATTTACAATGTTGTGTTAGTAAAACCCATTTTTTAGAAATGGTGAATTTTTACTGTATTAAAATGAAACAAGGAATTAATATCTAAAAGAAAAAGTTGTAGAATCTAATAGACAAATAAGAAAAGTGTATAAACAGGAGACTCACAAAAGGGGAATTTCAACCAACAAGAAAAATCTATCAACCTCACTGGTGTTCAGAAAGCAAAAACAAGAGACCACCTCATACTCGTCAGACTGCCAATCAGAGACACAGATAGTACCAAACACTGGCAAAGATGGAGAGGAGGGGGAATCCCCATACGCTGGCTGATAGGGGACAGACTGGTCCCCCACGCAGGACAGCATTTGCCAGCATTTGTGAACAACTCTGGCTCAGAAACTCCACAGCTACAGACATCTCCCAGAAAAACTGGGGGCAAGCCCAGAGGGGCAGGACACCATGTCCACTGCCCCTGCAGAGATGGCAGCAGGGCCTTGGAGAGACCCTGAGAGGCCCCATACCTGTCACAAGAAGGAATGAGAAATGTGAGAGATGCATGCTGTGGAATACCATGCAGCATTCCGATGCAATGAGTCAATGTTCCTGCATCCACACAGACAGATATTAAAAGCGTCCCTGGTTGTGGGGAGGACAAAGCAATGTGTGGGGTGGGGAAAGGAGACACAGAACGAGTGCTAGCACCTAATAACGTAAATGTGATTTTTAAATGTGCGTGAGATTTTAAAACCAGCATCAGGGAACTTCCCTGGCAATCCACTGGTTAAGAAACTTGCCAATGCAAGGGACACGGGTTTGATCCCTGGTTTGGAAAGATTCCACATGCCGAAGGCAACTAAGCCCGAGCACAACTACTGAGCCTACGTTCTAGAGCTTTCGAGCATAGAGCCCATGCCCTGCAACAAGAGAAGCCACCACAATGAGAAGCCAGCACACGGCAATGAAGAGTAGCGCCCACTCGCCGCAAGGAGAGAAAGCCTACATGCAGCAACGAAGGCCCGGCACGGCCCCAACTGTTTTAATTTTAAAAAATTCATATAATTCTTCACATGCCCACCCCCGTTTCATAGATGAGGTCTAGGGGATCCAAGGTCACTGTGAAGAAGAACCAAGACTCAGACTAGAGGTTAAGTTGGTTAACCTATTATTACTGTATTTATTGGCTTATAAGATACAAAAGATGCACCCCAATTTTACATGGAAAGCTTTGGAGAAATAATTTTGAGGTCATAGGTAATATAATGGAATAATTAAGAGAATAAAATTAGGTTGCAGTCCTGGTTCTGCCATTTATTAACGGCATGAATTTGAGCATGTTATCTATCCTCTCTAAGGCTCAGTTTCTCTACTATAAAATGGGGATAACAGGGACTTCCTTGGCGGTCTAGTGGCTAAGACTGAGCTCCCAATGCAGCAGGCATGGGTTCCATTCCTGGTTGAGAAACTAAGATCCCACATACCTTGCACCACGGACAAAAGAAAAATGAGGATAATTATATGCACCTCATAGAGTCGTTATAAGGATTAAATAAATTTACAGTTATACATAGAACAGTGCCTGGTACATAAAGTGCTATTTTTAAGTTATTGCATAAAACGAATCTTAAAATATCATAAAATGAATCTTAAAAACACCATAAATGAATCTTAAAATATATGCGTTGAATGTGATTTTAAAGTCCTTTTATAGAAAACACCTTTGTTACGTAAATATATTTCAGAGGATTCTAGTAGGAATTCATAAGCTCTGGAAAGAACAACAACCGTAAAAGCTAAGGAAAACAGTGACATAAATAACAAGATTTACCAGATTTGCCAGTAAAGGAAACCCCCTTCCATACATACAATGGCGTAAATGAGGACATCAGGGCTGCATCCAAGTGAATAAAAAGCAAGCTACAACGCATTCTACCTGGTACCTGCAGCAAAATCATATATTATCAGCAAAATCTGTTAGAAAGCTGCAAAACGCATCCTTGCAGCCATGCTGTGTGTTGCTATACTTTCCCACTAGGGGTCACCCAAGGTCACCCAGAGAGTTTCATTCCCAGCCTCTCTGCTTTCCTCCACTGCCTGCTGCCTCCTCAGAGTTGCTTCTGTTCTACGATGCGCAAGCGACTGGTGGCCCCGGGTCCATGGAGCCCTCAGATGCTGAAATAAAAGAATTCTTCACCCAGGTACCCAAGAACCACCCTTAGTACCATTTCTGTCCATCGACTATACAGACATATTGCAAGGCAGCAGGGAAACTGTAAATGCATTTTTTTTAGGAATGGGAAGAGGAGACGAAAATCCTATGTGAGCAAATAGGATATTATCCTCATTTTGCAAGTGAGGAAATAGAGACTCAAAAAGGTTAAGCAACCTGTTCAAGGTCACACAGCTAGGGAACTTCAGAACTAGAATTTACATCACACCCAGACGAGTGAGAGCTCAGTCACTTCGTTATTAATCCCCACCCTCAGATCTGGGAGGCGAACAGGTAAGGAGAGTGTACGATGGAGGGGTCATGAAGCGATGTCTATTTCCTCCCCCAGAGGCCCTCCACGCCGTCCCCCGCTGGTCCACGAAGGCTGTCGCCTTTCCCCACTGAACCATGACACTTGAGGATGGGGTCTAGGTCTCTTTCTTGACTCCCCATCCCGGCAGAATCCCAGAGCTACACAGTGAGTCAGAACCCCTGAGCCCCACGCAGAAACGCTCTTCAGTGCTTCGGTGTGACTTGGCTTCCTTCCTCTCCTGGCCTCCCGTTCCTCCCCCAGTGCCTCCTCTCCGTTTTCCAAACTCCCCTCAAACCCCGTCAGTTCTGCAACCAGAATCCCATGCAAGTCCCCAGGCTGGCCCCACTAACTGTCAGCCTGACCTGAAGCCTCTTCCTCTGACCGCGGGACTTCACGTGGACTACTGAGGCATTTCTTTGTTCTCATGTTTTAAGAAATGAAGTGTAACGTATACATGGGGCTTCCCAGGTGGCGCTAGTGGTAAAGAACCCACCTGCCAATGCAGATGTAAGACACAGGTTCGATCCCTGGGTGGGGAAGATCCCCTGGAGAAGGGAATGGCAACCCTCTCCAGTATTCTTGCCTGGAGAATCCCATGGACAGGGGGGCCTGGTGAGCTGCAGTCCATAGGGTCGCACAGAGTTGGACACGACTGAAGCGACTTTGCACGCAAGCACAAAACATATATATAGAAAAATGCATAGATTGAAGCATACAGATCCATGAACCACACTGAGCCTCTGAACCAGCCTTTCTGATTCTCCCCAAACGCGCCTCTCCTCCATCCACAGGGCAGTTTCCAGTTGTATCAATACAAGGGACCATGTCACTGCCCTGGGCAAAACCCTCCAGCACATTCTTCCTCTGGAATGTTTCAGGACAGAGACTTACAGACACAACACATAAGCACATCTCATTTTTGAGAAAGAAATATGTCAGATATAAATTCTGCCTTAAGAAAGGAATTCATGGGACTCCCCTGGTGGTCCCGGGGTAAAGAGTCCATCTGCCAACGACGGGGACAGGGACTCTGTATCTGACCCGGCAAGATCCCACATGCTGAAGGGCGGCTAAGCCCGTGCCCCCAACTGCTGAAGCTCACACACCCTAAAGCTCGTGCTCTGCAGCGGGAGAAGCCGCCGCAATGAGAAGCCAGCCCCTCAGAGAGCAGCCCCGCTCACTGCAACTGCAGAAGCCTGTGTGCGGCAACGGAGACCCAGCGAAGCCAAAACAAAGAAAGAAAAGGAATCTGCTGCCACTAAAGGGAACCTGTGAGCCACGAGGTTGTTGTTTAGCCGCCAAGTCGTGTCCGATTCTTTGCGTCCCCATGAATTGTAGCCCGCTAGGCTCGTCTGTCCATGGGATCTTCCCGGGAAGAATACTGGAGTGGGTTGCCATTGCCTTCTCCAGGGGATCCTCTCAACCCAGGGATCAAACCTGCATCTCCTGCACGGGGAGGTGGGTTCTTTACCACTGAGTACTTGGGCCTTGAAGGATTTTGTTTACCCAGATGCTGAGCTGTAAAATGTCCCCAACTGGGATGATGAGAAAGTGAATTTACAACCCAGTGAAAAAAGAACATAGTTTCACTGTATATGTAAGCTACTGATCAACTAAATTTAATGTATGATTAAATTTAACCATTTATTGTTGTTGCACGTTTCTCTTTACTATTGCTTTGTCTGTGTCCCACAGTTTTTCGTCTTTATTTTTAAATTATTTATTTTTGGCTGCACTAAGTCATCATTGCTTCAAGAGGGCTTTCTCTAGTTGGGGCAAGCAAGGACTGTTCTCTAGTTGCTGTGCACAGGCTTAGCTGCTCGGTGGCATGTGGAATCTTTCAGGACCAGGGATCAAACCCATGTCCCCTGCATTGGCAGGCAGATTCTCAATCACTGGACCACCAAGGAAGTCCTTTTTTTGGTTTAAATAAAACTCACCCATTTTAAGTGCAAAAATGAAGTTAATTTTGGCAAATGTTTGCTCATTCCCCTTTTTGGCTGAGCCCTCTTAGTTCACGCAACCATTAATCCACTTTTTTATAGATTTCTTTCCTTTTCTAGAATTTTAAATGAATAGGCCATACAACACTGGCTCCTTTCATGTGGCATATGTTTGAGATTCCTTTATGTTACTGCATGTCCCTGCAGTTCCTTTTCAATGCTGAGTCGTATTCCACTGTAAGGATCTATGCTGCTGCTGCTAAGTCGCTTCAGTCGTGTCCGACTCTGTGCGACCCCATAGACGGCAGCCCACCAGGCTCCCCTATCCCTGGGATTCTCCAGGCAAGAACACTGGAGTGGGTTGCCATTTCCTTCTATGACACAATTTATTTAGTCTTTCACCAGCTGATAAATATTTGGGTTGCTTACAATTTGAGGCTACTATGAATAAGGCTGCGATGAAGATTCACGTACAAGCTTTTGCGTGGACACATACTTGGCTCCCTCCCAAAAATGACAGATTGCTCTGTGATGCTTCTTGCTGCTTGCTGCTGCTGCTGCTGCTGCTAAGTCACTTCAGTCGTGTCCAACTCTGAGTGACCCCATAGATGTCAGCCCACCAGGCTCCCCACCCTGGAATTCTCCAGGCAAGAACACTGGAGTGGGTTGCCATTTCCTTCTCCAATGCAGGAAAGTGAAAAATGAAAGTGAAGTCACTCAGTCGTGTCTCTTAGTGACCCCATGGACTGCAGCCCACCAGGCTCCTCCATCCATGGGACTCTCCAGGCAAGAGTACCGGAGCGGGGTGCCATTGCCTTCTCCCGATGCTTCTTGCTATCCCATGCAAAAAATAGGTACGGGCCGCAAAGAGTTGGATACGACTGAGTGACTGATCTGATCTGATCTGATCTTGCTACTGATTTACTACAGTTTTTTCCATATGAAACACAGACACACACAATGATTTGTGAAATACAGATTAGAAAATTGTAAGAAGTCGGGACTTCCTTGGTGATGCAGTGGTTAAGAATCCACCCTGCAATGCAGGAGACACAGGTTCAATCCCTGGTTGGGGACTAAGACTCCACCTGCAGCCGGGCAACTAAACTCAAACGCTGCAACTAACGAGTCCGTGCGCCACAAGGAAAGATCCCACGTGATGCAGTGAAGATCCTGGGTGCTACAACTAAGGCCCGAGGCAGCCGAATAAATAAATAAGCAAACAAATAAAAACAAAATTGTAAGAAGTCATATAATGTAACAAAAGGAAGATTTGTGTGTGTGTTACTTTCCCTATTTGCCAAGCATTATGCAGAGCATGACATAAGCATTTCATTATTTTATCTCTCATAGTAGCCTTTGGAGGAGATAGTGCTGCTATTCCCATTTCCTATATGGGAAGCTGATCCAGGCTTTCACTGCTGAAGGTGAGGGTTCCATCCCTGGTTGGGGAACTAAGATCCTGCAAATGGTACAGCATGGCCAAAAAAAGAAGAAAGATTTCAAATCAATAACCTAACTGTCTATCTTAAGACACTGGAAAAGAGGGAAAGAGGAGAAAATGGAACCTATATCAAACAGGAGAAAAGAAATAAAGGCTAGAGCAGAAATTAATGAAAAAGACTAGAAAAACATTAGAGAAAATTAACAAAACTGAAAGTAGGTTCTTTGAAAAGACTGTAAAAATTGACAAACCCTCAGCTAAGCTGACCAAGACGAAAAAGGAAAAGTCACAAAATTACTAGAATCAGAAAGAGAAGGGTACTTTACTACTGACCTTACAGAAATAAAATCCTATCTCTTCCAATGACCAGAGTGTCGTCACAGGCAGGTTACCTGTGCCTCCATTTCCTCTACTCTTCAAAAAGACATCATTTTTCTCAAACGGTTATAAAAACTAAACGAAAGGATTTGTGTCAAGTACCTGGTCAAGCTCCATTAATCACTGCCACTCCTCTAGTTGATCAGGTCACTCTTTTCCTTTCCATCCACATCAGTCCTTCAGCCCATCTGTTCGGCTGCCTCTACCTTCCAAATATATTCCAGAAGCAACAGCTTCTCACCTTGTCCACCACACCTAGTTAGTCCAGGTCACCACTCTCTCTGGCTGACAACAGCCCAAGTGTTGCTTGCCACTCCTGCCCCTCCCATAGTCTGTTCTCTACACACCACCACAGCCTCGTTTTAACACGTAATGATGTGCACATCTCCCTTCTTCTGTTCTCAACCCTCATTGGGTGTGGGGGGATAATGCACACTTTTTGCCATGGTCTAGCAGGCCCTGCAAAATCTAGGCTGAGGTACCACTTTCCCCTTTGCCTGCAGGGCTCCAGCCACGCTGGTCTTGTTATTCTTCCAACTCGTCCAGCTCATTTCTGTCTCAGGGTCTTTGCTCTGGGTATTTCCTCTGCCCACAACATCCCCCTCTCTACAGATCCAAGCGTGGCTGGAGTTTCCACTTTATTAAAGACTCCACTCATCATCACTTTTCTGTTGGTATCTACAGTAGCTCAACCTCTTACTCTCTTACTTTCTATTTTTCGTCCTAGTACTTCTCACTCTTTGACATTATTTATTTCCTATCTCCCTTCACTAGAATGTAATCTCCAGGAGGCAGAGGCTTTACTTTACACACTGCTTTTACCTCCAGTGCCTAGATCAGAGCCTGACATGTAGAATATGCAAATAAAGGTCTGTTGAGGGCCTTCCTTGGCGGTCCAGTAGTTAGGACTCCATGCTTCCACTGAAGGGGGTGCAGGTTCGATCCCTAGTCAGGGAACTAAGATCCCAAATGCTCAGGTGTGGCCAAGAAAAAAAAATGACAATGCCTTTGGAAAATAAAATAAATAACTCAAAGAACTCTTTTTCCATCCCACAAAAACTCTACTACTTTCAAGTTTAAAAAATAAATTAAAAGATCTGCTGAAACGGAAGAAAAAGCTCCGGAATAGGATCCACAGACAAATGGGTGCATTTGTGCAAGACAAAGGCAGCATCTCAACCCAGAGGCAGAAAGGTAGACTAGTCAACACAGGGCGTTGGGATCACTGGGGAGACGTTTGGGAAAAAATTATTTGAAGACGGTGGATTTATCACAGGTATGCCACTAGACTCTCTCTTGGAAACTCTGCTTTCAAAATGAAGAAACCAGGAGTTCCCTGGTGGTCCAGTGGTTACAACTCTGCACTTCCGCTGCCGAAGGCATGGGCTCAATCCCTGGTCAAGGACTGAGATTCCACAAGCTGTGTGGCGAAAAAGAAACCAAAAACAACAGCCTAACCCTACAAGAAAGAGGAGCATGGGAGAGGGACCACACGACACAGTTGTTGGGGTAGAAAGTAAATGGGCAAGTATTATCAGGTGGCAAAACCAAGCAGGCAGTAAGAAAAGGTGAAAATTAACCTAATTTATACCACAGAATCCCCCAAAAGACTCAGAAGTTAGTGGCATCTCTAGAAGGGGGCATAAAGGTGAGGCTGGGAGAGAGGGCTGCTACAGGAGGGAAAATTCGCAGAAGAAGGCTTAAAAAGCAGCTTGCTGTGTAGTTGATCGGTCATGTCCAACCCTTTGTTACCCCATGGACTACAGCCCATGAGGTCCCTCTGTCCATAGCATTCTCCAGGCAAGAATACTGGAGTGGGTTGCCATTTCCTTCTCCAAAGAGCATCTTAAATATATCAAATAGTAGACTCTTAGATCCCTTCCCTATATTACTCCCTGCCCACCATGGCTGCAACCCAGATCCTGGCAGATCAGAAATTTATTTTTAGGCACGTCAGAATTATTCTGGAATGTGGAAGAAGTTCCCTGGACAGGTAGCTACTAGACACAGGAGACTGAGAAGATACCAACAAGAGGTATTATACGAAACTTCATTTACTAACTGTTGAAGATGTCCAGATCCTCAGCCTTCTTCCTCTACTCAGCGCTGGGAACACTGCCAGTGAGACACGGAGCTCATAATACTACATGGTGAGACCCACCCACCCCCCGAGTCCCACCCCCTCTCCCAGTTTTCATCCCCCACTTGACTCCCAGAACTCTCAGCACAACAGGAAAAAAACAAAAATAGACTCACATCAGGGCATATAATCAAGAAATCCCAGTTCGCTAGGGATGAGAGGACATTCTAGAAATTTCTAGAGAAGCAAAAGTAGGTCACACGCAAAGTATCAGTATTCAGAATGACTTGGGATTTCCCAACTGCAATACTGAAAGCTGAGAGACGACAGAGTGATGCCTTCAAAACCTGATGAAACTTCTGGGTATATACCCAAAAGGATTGAAAACAGGAACTCAACAGATTTCTGCACACCCATGTCTGTAGCAGGACTATTCACAATAACCGAAAGGCGGAAACAGCCCAAGCACCCAGGGACGGCTGAATGGATAAGCCAAAACAAGGCATACACACATAGCAAAATACCATGCAGCCCTGAAAAACGAAGGCCACTTGGACACACGCTCCAGCATGGATGAGCCTTGAGGACACTGCGCTAGGTGAAATAAGCCAGACCCAAAAGGACAAAGACTGTATGATTCCACTTTTATGAGGAATCCGAGTAATCAAATTTATGGATACAAAAAGTAAAATGGTGGCTGCCGGGGGCTGGGGAAAACGGAATAGGGAGTTACTATTCAATGGGTGCAGAGTTTCAGTTTGAGAAGATGGAGTCCTGGAGATGGATGGTGGTGATGGCCATACAACAGTGTCAACGTACTTAATACCACGGAACCATACACCTGAAAATGGTAAGTTTTATCTTACATATATTCTTCCACAAAAAAAAAATATATATCCAAAGAAAATTTATTTCCAACCTAAATTTTTCTCATACACTCATGGGAGTGCAAATTCTCAAAGTTTATCCTAAAACTGTGCTCTGCAAAATGACAGATGTATATAAGGTTCCTTACTGCATTTTGTTTGTGACAGTTAATACTGGAATCAACCCACATGACAATCCACAGCACAGCAGTAAGATAAATATGGTATATGTACACAAAGAAATAAGAGGTAACTGCTGTGGGATTTCCCTAGTGGTCCAGTGGCTAAGACTCTGAGCTCCCAACACAGGAGGCCTGGGTTTGATCCCTGGTCAGGAAACTAGATCCCACATGCCACAACAAAGACCCAGTGCAACCAAATAAGTAAATAAATATATATATAAAGAGATAATCACTGAAAAGAACAAGGGAGCTCTTCATGTATGAAGAGAGAAAGGCCTCTAAGGTATATACTGTTCAGTGAAAAAGGCAAGGTGATGAACAGATTGCATCAAGTAATCAATCACTTAAAAAGTAATCACTCCCTTCAAAAGTTTTATTTCCGTGTCAAAATCAGAGTAAAAGGCAAAAAATTTCATTTCCAAAGGGCTTTCCAGGTGGTACAGTGGTAAAGAATCCACCTGCCAAGCAGGAGACATGAGTTCGATCCCTAAATCAGGAAGATCCCCTGGAGAAGGCAATGACAACCCACTCCAGTATTCTTGCCTGGAGAATCCCACAGCAGAGCCTGGCGGGCTAAGTCCCTGGGCTGCAAAGAATTGGACACGACTGAGCATCTACACTGCAGCACCAGAGGGGACAGACGCTGTGCGTCTTCTTGAGGGGTTAAGGCTTAATCTCGAACAATATATTCATCCTAAGGGTTGAAACCACGTAAGGGTTTTGTCAGAACTGAAACTTATGTAATTTGAGGGGCCTTTATTAAGAAAAAAATGTTATATTAAATATACAAAATTAGCACAAATATGACTGTATTCAAAATGAGAAAAAAACATAGTAAACTGCAAATTTTTAAACAACTAACAAATCTCACATCACAAATACCACTATCACAAAAGTAGTCTTTTTTCCTACTTTTGGGGGCACTTTTAAAAGTCTTCTCTTTTTCTTTATAATTTTATTTATTTATTTTTGCCTACACTGGGTATTCGTTGCTGCTTGGGCTTTTCTTTAGTTGCAGTGCACAGGCTTTCTCATTGCGGTGGCTTCTCTTGCTGCAGAGCACAGGCTCAAGGCGTGTGGGCTTCAGTAGCTGTGGCTTGAGGGCTCTAGAGCACAGGCTCAATAGCAGTGGTGCGCAGGCTTAGTTGCTCCTCGGCATGTGGGATTTTTCCAGATCAGGGATCGAACCCGTGTCTCCTACACTGGCAGGCGGATTCTCTACCACTAAGCCACCGGGGAAGTCCCTGGAGGCACTTTTCAAAAAAATACATTTATTTACTTATTTGGCTGCGCTGGGTTCTAGCTTTATCATGTGAATCATCAGTCTTCACTGCAGCATACAAGGTCTAAGCTGTAGCATGTGGGATCTAGTTCCCTGACCAGGGATTGAACCCGGGCCCCTTGACTGGGGAATGCAGAGTCTCAGCCACTGGACCACCAGGGAAGTCCCTGGGGGCACTTTCTTTGGCCTTATGATAATAGCTTTGTAACACAACTTTAATAGAGAGAAAATAAAGATGACTCAGTTTTTCTTCTGACGTGTACACTTATAACTGTGTACACTACATTATTAAGTACATTCTTGGCAGAAGAAAAGTTCCATTTTTAATAAGTGTTGGTTAAAAACTGAGCCCTCTCCTTCCATTTCATGGTCTCCATGATTGGAAGAACTTGCCACAGACCAGCTTCTGACTGGAGGTTTCACACCCTGTCACATCTTCCTTTACTCAGGTACCTCTGGTGTGGATTCTATAGGACATCTTTAATATGGTGCTACTATTAACGCCTCTGTTCCTGTAACTCTGTGTCATGAAAGGCTTCCCTCTGCCAGAACAGTTGTCAGTATTTGAACTGTTGGCGGAAGTGACTGCAAATCACATAACTAGATAAACCCAACCCAAATGCATTCTGGGCTTCCCCAATGGCTCAGTGGGTAAAGAATCTGCCCGCAATGCAGGAGACACAGGAGGCGAGGGTTTGATTTTCGGGTTGGGAAGACCTCCTGGAGGAGGAAATGGCAACCCATGCCAGTATTCTTGCCTGGAAAATTCCATGGACAGAAGAGCCTGGTGGGCTACAAGACTGAGTGACTTAAGCACACAAGCATGCAAACACATTCTAACTAAATCTTTAGGCAGATCCAAAACAATGTCCAGAGCCAACGGAAGGCCACTTAGAACAAGGGAGCAGTGAGGAGGGAGGCCATGGTGGAATGAGACAGTGGTCTTAGGTGATCGAATGCGTGCTGTCGTGTCCGACTTTTTGTGACCTCATAGACTGTAGCCCTCGGGGCTCCTCTGTCCGTGGGATTTCCCAGGGAAGAATACTGGAGTGGGTTGCCATTTCCTCCTCCTGGGAATCTTCCCCACCCAGAAATTGAACCCACGTCTCCTGAGTCTCCTGCACTGGTAGGCAGATTCTTTACCATTGAGCCACCTGGGAAGCCCCTTACGTGATTACAAGGGCAATTTCTTGATTTGTACATTTTATGGAAACATAAGACCTCTTCAAGGCCTTGGAAGAGACAGAGGCAAGTAAGGGTCCTTCAAGTACAAACATCTGACTTCCCTGGTGGTCCAGTAGTTAAGAATCCACCTACCAATGCACAAGACGTGGGTTCATTCCCTGGCCCGGGAAGAGTCCACATGCCTCGGGGCAACCAATGCCATGGGCCACAACTTCTGAGCCCACGTGCCCTAGAGGAGCCCATGCTCTGTAACAAGAGAAGCCGCCACGAGAAGCCCGAGCACCGAAACTAGAGGAACCCCTGCTCACTGCAGCTACACAAAGTCCATGCGCAGCAGCAAAGACCCAGCACAGGCAAAACAGGTTATTTTTAAATGCTGATTAAAAGAACCAAAGACGATTCTTCAGCCATCAAATGAGCAGAGATTAACACAAAACTGCTAACACTCGCGGCTAAGGACAAGGTAAGACAAGCACTCAAACACCACAATTGTTGTTAAGGAGAGCACTTCGTCAACATGCCTTACAAATATGCACTCCAACTCTTTGTCCCATTAATTCTACTTCAGAGAATCTACTTAAGGAAATTTTCAGAATTGCAAAGATTTTTACTTCAAAATGTTAACTGCAATTGTTGACAATCAGGAAAAATTTAAATAAGAGGGAGGAGAGAAAAACACCTCTCAGGATGTGTGTATATATTTGCATGTGTCTACATGAACACGGAGAAAGGTGAGGAAGAAAACATACCTGCCGTCACTGCTAATGCAGGAAGGTGGGAATAAGGGGGAGGTTACTCATTTTTTCTTTCCGTGCTTTTGCATTGTTCATCTTGCCATAATTAACACAGTGTATTTGCTTTTATAATGTAAAACATACTTTAGGAGGTAAGAAAGTTCCCATGTATAAAAAAGATGAAAGAATGCCAAATAGAATCTGATCCCCATCTATCCTATCACCTGAGACCCTAATAAAAAGAATGAAGAAAAATATAATCATTAAGACTCCTAGTCCCCACAACAGCCAGCTCTGGAGGCTTATTTCTGTAGGACCCAGAGGTTTATAGGTAGGGACTACCAGAAAAATAGAAAGGGATTTTCTTCAATCCCGGAATTAAAAGCAGAACACTCGCTAATTAACCTGGCTAGAAGCCAGAGGGCATCAAGAGAAGAGACTGTGGTATTTCTACCCGCAGGTTACTGACTCATCCCTGCCACATCAACATCCCCAAGTTAAGATGCTGTAACTTGGGGACCTTCTGAAATGCAAACTGCGCAAGAAGAAAATCAAATAATCAACTGTAACTAGAAAACTACTTAAGAAAGTCATGCAGACATATACAATTTTTAAGTAATATTCCTCACCACTTAATCCTGAAAAGGTAACAATTTTAAAGATTTTTAAAATCTTAATCTAGCGTTCTAATCTTTAACCCAGTGTTACCTGAACTATGGGCAAACAGATATTTATATATACAATATGTCGCTTTCAAAAACATGTAAGCCTCAGATGGTAAAATGCCAAAGGAGGAAGAGACCTTTAGGATTATCATGACCTACCCTCTCAATTTCCTCAGACGAAGAGAAAGAAATGGGAACTCGGAGTGCCAAATGCTGCACAGCTGTCAGAAGCAGAACTGAAGACTTCCCTGGTGGTCCAGGGGTTAAGAATCTGCCTGCCAAGGCAGAGGACATGGGTTCGACCCCTGGTCTGGGAAAATCCCACATGCTGTGTGGCAACTAAGCCCGAGCCCGTAACTACTGAGCCTGAGCTCCGAAACAAGGGAAGCCACTGCAGTGAGAAGCCCAAGCACCACAATAGAGAAAACCCACACGCGGCAACGAAGACCCAGAACAGCCAAAAATAAATAATCACTAAAAAAAAAAGCAGAGCTAAGACATCTTGATAATGGTATCTGCTCTTCTACAAATGCTGGATGCTATTCACAAAAGGGTTTTTACCCAGCCTTTATTTTCTCTGACCCCCACCAAAGCCAGATGTTTCCACAGATGAGAAAACTGAGGTTCAGTGGCTTTGGATGACTTGCCTCTATCACCAGGCTGCTGCTGCTGCTGCTGCTAAGTCACTTCAGTCGTGTCTGACTCTCTGCGACCCCACAGCAGCCCACCAGGCTCCCCTGTCCCTGGGATTCTCCAGGCAAGAACACTGGAATGGGTTGCCATTTCCATCACCAGGCTAGTTGTCTCCAAACCCCAATTCCCATATCATTTCCACTACTGGGTGCTGCAGCCCAAACCCTTCACGACAACCTAGGGGGTGGGTTCGCCATCTTGAAGCACACCCTGTCAAAGCACTGGATGCTCAAAAATTAGATGAATGCGGCGACTTCCCTGGCGGTCCATCCACCTTCCTGTGCAGGAGATGCGGGTTTGATCTGTGGTGGAGGAACTGAGATTCCATGTGCCTCAAGGCAACTAAGCCCATGCTTGCGTGTGTGCTAAGCCGCTTCAGTCATGTCCAACCCTTTGCAACCTTCCAGGCTCCTCTGTCCATGGGATTCTCCAGGCAAGAATACTGGAGTGGTTGCCATGCTCTTCTCCAGGGAATCTTCCCGACCCAGGGGTTGAATCCGAGTCTCTTACATTTCCTGCACTGACTGACCGACTGCATGACTGAGCGGCTGAATGTGCACTGGCAGACGGTTTTTTTTTTTTTTTAACCACTGGCGCCACCTGGGAAACCCGTGCACAGCGACTACTGAGCCAGAGATCTGGAGCCCATGTACGATGATTAGAGAAGCCGATGAGCTGCAACTAAGACCCAATGCAGCCAAAAAGTAAAAAAATACTTTTTGAAAAATTAGATAAGTGAATACCCAACAACTAGGAGAAAGCTAATACAAAGCAAATTGTATTGTAACTGCTCAACAAAACACTTGAAGGCTTTTAAAGTAAGATGTTGATAAACTGAAATTCACAGGAGCTAAAAATACAGAACCTCAGAGAAGAGAGCCACATATCTCCTAGACCTGAGACAGGTGGCCATCTGTTTGGTCTGAATTACCCAGATGTGCCTCACCTGATCACCCTGCCTCCCATCTCTTCCCACCTCTCCTCAGCCACTGTCTCGGAAACCTTTAGGAGCTCCCTACTTACTCACACTGCCAAATCCAAATTCTTCACCTCAGCTTTCAAGGCTCTTCAAGCTGATCCAATACAACTGTGTCCTGAGTTACTTACTGACCCTGGCCTTTGCTGGATGCTTCTGCTTTCACTCCCGGAGCCCCATCTCCTTTGTGCCACTGGCTGTAACTTTGGCTCAGCTTGGCTTCTGGTGAATATTGGTCCCTTTTCCCATTTTCATCGGTAGCTCTGACGGTAAAGAATTTGCCTGCACTGCAGGAGACCTGGGTTTGATCCCTGGGTTGGGAAGATCCCTTGGAGAAGGAAATGGAAACTCATTCCAGTACTTTTGCTGGGAGAATTCTATGGACAGAGGCTACAGTCCATGGGATCGCAGACAGTCGGACACGACTGAGCAACTAACACTAACAGGTGAGAAAGGTACTGGCTGGGTTTTTTTTTGTTTTTTTTTT